>NW_028263384.1:13628384-14228384 GCF_051168715.1 Poecilia mexicana | reverse complement strand
TAGCGCTCACTCACTTATTCATTTCATTACAATCTGACTTTAAAGTGAATCCACATATCCCCCTTTTGAGGCTGTCAGCAGAAAATTGTCGTCGTACTGAGTACAATTAAATCATGTCATCTCCTGCACAGCAAATGGACAATTTGGCCTGAGAATAGCATTTCAGCTGTGTCCTGCCCAATAAAACATTTGGCAGATTGGGATGAAATGCAGAAAGAAAAGAAAACTTTGTCATGAGTCGACCCGTAGCCTGTCAGTGTTCATTCCGATGCTCTTGGCAGCTCTTGAAGTGGTCACCATGTGAGGAAACTCACAAGAATTTTCATGCAGGTTTTGATTCATGGTTTGTGGTTTAAAATGATATATTAAGTAAGAGCCTTCTAAATAAAACAAATATGAACCAACTTATCAGAAGCGTCTGTAAGAATTAAAGAGCAGCTCATTGCTGTTATTTTTTTTAACAGTGCAGACCTGTCTTTACTGGTGACGCTTAATCTACACTGTTTTGATACGTTATGCACCTTGAGGCTTGCTGTGAAACAAAGGTTTGCTGCAAGTCCTGTTGTTTTTCAGCCTCTGTTGTCGTTTGACAGGTTGGTGGTTTGTCAGCACTGCAGAGGAGCAGGGTTGGGTCCCAGCTACTTATCTCAACTCCCACAATGGGACACGGGACGACTTGGAGCTGGGTGCTTCCAAAGCAGGGGAAGGTAAGTCACTGCACAGACTTCTGTCGCCACCCACCTAAATACATCCTCAAATGTTCTGTTACTTACCCACATAGCAGTGCTTAAAGAAAAGTCCCCTTACATTTTTTCAACGTTTGCCTATGCTGAACACACCTCATGATGAAACAGGGTGGTGGCAGCATCATGCTATCAATCTATCAGACTTTATTTAAAGCACTTTTCATAAAGCCTGGCAAAGTGCTTTACAGAAACAGAAAGACAGAAATACAATGCAATCACCAAAAGATCAAGTCAAGTATAAAAAATGGTTGATTCCAGTAGTTGTTGATGATAAATTAAAAATGGGAAATTTATAAATTATAGTGGTTGGGAAGCTTTAGAATATTTGCTCTCCTGGCAAACTGACTAGAATGAGAGAAAAAAAAAAAGTCTTTGGAAATCCAAACCCAGATGCGATACTTCCCAAAAGACTCCACCTGGAGATGTTCCTACAAAGTCTTGAATCAAGGGGTCTGATTACATGTGGCTGCTACAGTTTTAAAATTTAATTTTAATTTTTAAACTTGAAATAAAATGCAACTTTACAGTCACGTTGGTCTGGCACATACAAATCGCAATGAAATACACTGGAGTTTGCTTTCGTAACGTGACAAAGCGTGGAAAGGTTCCATGGGTGTGAATACTTTTTCCAAAGTACTGTACCCACACACACACACACACACGCACACACCCACACACACACACAGCTCAACCCTTGATCCGCAACAAAGTGGGGGAAAACTCAGGTGAGCGTCTCTGCAGCACGTCCACACTGACAGCTGAGGTCCAGCAGCTCTGAACACCTCTCTCTGTCTGTCTGGCTGCCATTACAGCCTCACTCTAACAGAGTTTAGATTCAAACCTGAGTAAACACCGAGAGGTGCCAGGAGGGACCCGACCGCAGCGTCTGAAGTGATGTACTGTAAAGCCGTAGGTAGGAAGGATACAGTGCAGCATTAACGGCTACGGCCACCTTGGAGTGAGCTCACGAAAGAGGCACGAGCTTTCATCAGCAGCAGAGACAGAAAAATAACATCACATTTCACAAGTCATACTGTTTGAATTATGGCTGCGGTTTCAAAAGAAAACCAGCTCTGATGTGACTTAACATTGTTTTGTGCATTGTCTGCTTATCACTGCAAATTGATGCTGAGTGTTGATGTTAGGGTTCGTGAGTTTACTGAAGTCAGAGAGAGCCGTCCAAGGCTTTAATAGCAAACACACTTTATAGAGATTTGTTTTCACCAGAATAACAGGCTGACGTGTAGCACTGAAGTCAGGATCCAGTCAGCGTTATTTCAGTGTTGGACGCAGTGATGGGCCTTCGCCGGGTCTAATTCTTAGAATGTAAGCGGAGAGCGTTTAACTCAACCTGAAACAGTTCAATCAGTGAAGGCACAGTATTAATGGAAAATATACGGGATTTGCCAACTCTCTGGTTAAACAAAGAGCTTTTATAGAGCACAGGATTCTGTTGGCACGGAACATCTTAATGACTCCTAGATGAAGTAAAACAATACATGAGGTGTGGCCAATACTGGAATGACTCCTGTGTTTGACCTCCTGGATTCATATATATATATATATATATATATATATATATATATATATATATATATATATATATATATATATAAGATAAAACAAGGTTTGTGTACTACTAATGTGCAAACATGTCTGTGCCAACTCTCTCCATTCAGTTGGAGGTAGCTAAAAGCTGTTATTTGAGTTTTGTGCTGGAGGGATGGGGAGGGACAATCTGTCAGTTTAATTAGTGTTTATGTGTCTTCTCAGTCATGGGAATGGCATGAATCTCATAAAGATGCTCTTTGTCAGTCCTTCACCCATCTGTGAAGCTCGGTTGTGACAGAAAAAAAAAAGAGTTCTGGAAAATCGATATTAGAAAGGGTTAAAGAAAAGAAAGAAAATAAGATGCAGTGCTGTGGAAAAAAGTATTTCCCCCCCTCACATATTTCAAAATGCATCATAAAGAGGAAAAAGAATAAGTCGCACCTAATTTTAAGTTGCAGGACCAGCCAAACTATGAAGAAAGTGGGATTTATAGTGTGTTAAATACAATAATGTAGTAAAACAAAAAATCATGTAGGAGAAGTTATACTCAATAGAGTTTGAGTCATGGAACAATAATGCTTGATGGATTATTTTTTAAATGTAAAAATCAAGTTTTCTTTTTTTTAAGGAGCCTAGTCAATTGCTGACATTTTTGATGCTGTAACATGGTGCTTAGCAGACTTTTCCACTGTGGTTGAATTGAAACAATACATCAAAGAAGAGTGAGCCAAAATACCTCCACAGTGATGTAAAATACTCATTGCCAGTTGTCATAAATGCTTGACGGCACCTGTTGCCCTCAAGCAAGAAGCTACTAGGGGGCAATTATGTTTTCACAAAGTGTCCGGTTGGTTGGGATACATACATATATAAAAATCAAATCATCATCTTAAAGCTGCTTTTCAAATGTTCTCTGATTATATTTGTCAAAATTTGTTTAATGATTTGAAACATTTAGGGCTGACAAAAAAAAACAAAAAAAAAAAACGCAGAAACTGATGAAATCTGTAGGGAAGCAAATCTCACAGTGCCATACCTTTGAAACTATTTTGGACAATAGATCTGCTCCCCTACTGAAAGACGCATAATGTTGCCATGATAAGTGGGGCAGTAGTTTAAGCAACAGCTCAAAGGAAAGACTGGATTTCAAACAGCTGAGCAAACAGCTGGCATTGGTATGTCAAACAAATCTGCACAAAATTTTACATTTCTCAAATTTCATCTGCTCGAACTGTTCAAAACTGAAATGTAAGAAGACGGTTTGGCAAATGAGGGGGGTTTATGTGCCAAACTATTTCTGTCCTCCAAGTAGTTGCCAGGCAACAAGTGGATAGTATTGGGAGAAACGGACTGGCATATAATCCCCATATAAAAAGACAGAGTTTGTGATTTTTTTTTTTTTTTTTTAACTCAATGGGTTTTATATAATGGCTTCAAAACCTTTTTACATATTCAGAAGGGGTCTGATTTACAGAAGAATTAAGGAACATTTGTGACAATAAAATCTGAGCAAACCAGAGATTGTGCAGCCATCATATTCACAAAGTTCTCAAAAAGGACATATTCACCTGGACCTCCAGATCCCCCAGGGCGAGAGACTACTGTGAACTCCTCTTGATTTATTGAAAGTAGACACCCCTTATTAACAAGAAAGCATTGATATACTTTTTTTTAGTCTTATAATCATAAAACTGCAGTGTTTAGGGTGTTCATAGAGTGCGTATAATAGATGTAAAATTAGGTGCTTAGTTTGTAGATGAGGCATAATTTAGCATAATTCGAACCATTAGATGGCAGTAAAGTACTTATATGAGCCTTGCTGTTAGGTTTGTATGCACCAACAGGTATTAGTGGTTCACGTAGCAAAATGTAGGACTCTGGACGATCGACAGAGATTGTGCAAAGAGGAGTGGTCAAAGATGCCTCCCCAAATATGGAGAGTGTTTTTCTTCCATCTTTGTATCTATTATGTCTACTGCAAGAGAAGATCGGTTTTGGATTGTAATTCAAAACTCTTGTTTGACACAGAAATATTTAAAATGTCCCACCTCTACTTTAATTTTATGCCTGTGGTTGAGCCTGATGCTGTTTGCACTGACAGAGGTGGGAAATGACAAGCGAAATTATGGAACTAAAAGGGGATCCAGCACACTTGTAGTGAACCAGGCTTTGGTTTTTATGATTTTTCAAACATCTAAACAGTATTTGTCACATTAATAAAGGTATCTATCACTAAGCTGCCTTGTCTTTATTTGATAATAAAAAAAGAAAAATGTCTTCAAAGAAAAAAAAAATCATCTGGTTTAGTATGTGACCCAGGTACAAGAGATCATTTTGGTTTCTCCTGTTTCGTAAACATAACAAAGGCCAACTATGGACCATTTCAGCTGTACCCCCCCCAACAGGTGGTGAACTTTGTTGGCTCTCTTAATTAATCTGCATTTCTGCATCAGCAATGTGTGCACCATATGCCCAGACACAACAGGATGAGAAAAACATCCTAATTACATGCTGGGGCGAAGATGTCTTGGTTGTAGCACTTCCTTTCTAACCATCGCTCCATCCATCGCTCCATCCATCGCTCCATCCATCCATCCATCCATCCATCCATCCATCCATCCATCCATCCATCCATCCATCCATCCATCCATCCATCCATCCATCCATCCATCCATCCATCCATCCATCCATCCATCCATCCATCCATCCATCCATCCATCCATCCATCCATCCACATCTAACCGCTTATCATGGTTTGTACTGTTGTCTTGTTTTTATGTCTTCTCCGTAGCTAATAACGGGCCTCCTCTGGTCTGGCCCATGTCATTTGTGTGCTGTGTGTTTGTGTAACGTTTACGCCTGCTCTTCATGTCTACATGTTTGTTTGTTTGTTTGTTTGGTAACCACGTTCATATGTCAGTTACTAAGCGACATAAGGCTCATCTGAAGAGGCTGGACCGGAGATGGACGCTGGGGGGTGTCATCAGTCGGCAGCAGAGCCGAGGTGAACTGAGATAAATTACCCGTTGTCTCCCTCCCTCTCCTCCTTCCTTCCTTTGGATTATTGTTCTCTTTCACACCATTCCATTCATTATCTCTCATCACATGACTCAGTTTGCTCCTCTCTCCACATCCACATATTTGTTCTGTTCTGCATCTTGTTTTGTGTCTCGACTTAACCAATTCATCATGTAGCGCCAGGCACAAAATCTAACCACTAACCCGTGCTCATGTAAAAAGAACCAGTTATTTTAAATTAACACCTTAACATGCACTAAGTATTAATGCTAGGCTCAAATTATTCTTGTATATTGTAGTCGTAGGATGTGAGTCAAAACTAGCAATCTGAGTTTTGCAGAAAATCATTATCCACTCATCTGAAAGTAGTTACATAATAGACCTTGGAATGCCTGAGGCTGCATTTTAAAGCTGTATTTTACTTTTTATGAGGAAATTAAACATGTATGTAGATTTGCAATGGGTATGGACCTTAGCAAGAATAAGCAATTATCTTGCAGTGGTTCAGATATTTACCAGTACTGACTGATAAACAATAACTCTCATTAATACATGTCCTTCGCAGTCTTTTGATTAAGAACAAAGAAGAAAGGAAAGAGAAGGCCTATGTTTAGCTCTTGGCAGTGTGAGCTCCTCTTGGGATTATAGAAAGAGATGTTGACTATGTTGATGTGTTGACTAAAAAATAAATACTTTTTTGCAGACTCTGCAAGAATAATTTACAATGCCGTTGCAGGCAGTGCATGTTGCGGCTAAGATGATGTCTGATTCAGAATTTCCCTCTACGCTTTTTCTGAGGGAAACACTGAAGGAGTGTCTCCCCACCTGTCCACATGGTGTAACACAATGTGGTTAAAGTCCTAAATGAAAAAGGAATAAAGCATATGAAATTATGAAGTGGCTATTAAATTGGTTTATATAAATAGATTTGCTAATGTTGCACAGAAAAGTACTTTTTATCTGCTGGTCCCTCTTTTAAACTTTCCCCATCTGTTTAGACAGGAACTGCTATAATAACAGGAAATAACGATATTACTCGGCCCCTTGGCCTCATGGGAATGTAGAAATGAGCGTGATGCCTTTGCTTGCTATTATGTTCAGATTGAGGAGATGATTCCTGTCACAAGGCCATAGACACTGGGATTTTGCTCCCTATGCTTTGCGTTTTCCAGTTCGGTACTCTCAGTGTAACACTAAATATAGTATTAGTGTGATAACTGTCATGGTTAACATAATTTCATAGCGTTTGCTATGTCGAGTTATGATTGATGTAGTGCCTTCCTTAAGTATTCATATCCTTAGAACTTTTTAAAACATTTTTACACATCTCAACCAACAAAGTAGGTCATAACTGTAAATCCGGTGATGCTATAGTTTTTAAAGCTTCTCATAGATACTTAAAAAGAATTGTGGCATGCATTTCTATTCAGCCACACAGTCTAAAATGATTGAGGTCTGGACTTTGACTAGGCCAGTCTAAAACATAAATGTGCATTGATCAAAACCATTCCATTGCAGCCCTGTTTGGGGTCACCATGCTGGAGGACGAACCTCCCCCTAAGTTTCAAGAGTTTTGCAGCCTCTAACATGCTTTCTTCCAGGATTCCACTATATTTGCATGACTAAAAGTAGCACCACACTTTTCAGATTTGTAGGGTACAACAACATGGCAAAGTGTATGAATGTTTATGAGGCATTGTAACAGATAGCAGATCGTCAGTGTAGTAAATAACTGGGCAAAAAGGTAAATTGAAATGAGTCTGTTTGCCTCCCCAAAGATGGAGAGCGTTTCATCTCCATCTTATATATATATTAACATATGTTAACATTTAACATATTAAATGTTTCTTCAGGGGATTCAGACGCTAAATCTTCCTATCATGTAGTGTTGGTTATTTCAAGGATTAGCTAATCAGAGAACCTTTTCATTCCAAATGTCTCTTCTACACGTACAGCATATATCCCCCAACATCTGGTGGGAGAACAAGAGAAGAAAACTTTTATTTGTTTTTGCACCTTTTATTTATTTTGTCAAAAAACCCAGATCTAAGCCAATTTTCCTTTTCATTCCTTCCATCGGACCACTTTTGGTTGGGTTCAGGATTAATTAGAGAACAACAGACCTTTTGAATGAAAAAAATATGTTATTCTACCACCACCACCACCACTGTGCCTCATTGCTTTTTATGGATGTTGAACATCAGACTAGTGCTCAGTGTACAGTGGTTACAGTCCTCATGCAGCGTGTTGTACCTATTAGTTGTTTTATATTGTTATTTAGATTCTTGAAAAGCAATTACCTTTAATACCTCAACGCACGCCATCTGCGTAAGGCCAGAAAATTCTTTTTAGCTGCTGCAATGGCAAAAACATTTTCTTAAAGGCATGAATTTATAGTGTCTTGTAGTTGTTTTTCTTACTGCATTCTAAAGTTATTTTGGCTTCATTAAAAAATTATAAACACTGATAATTGCCAGAGAGCATTTTAACACATGAACTAAGCACATCAGTGCAACTGGCAGCTGAAACATCGCGCAAAAATTAGATCCAGTAGAAGAAAAACGGATCTCTGTATCAGCGTCTTCTGTGTCATTCGGTGCCAGCGTTTCATGAAAAGTTTCCTTTTTTGCTTTTTCTTTCGTGGCAATTTACATTTTGTTTTCAGATTTATGACATCTGTCAGATCTTAGCTGTTTTTCTGTCATTTCCCTTTTCTAACAGAAGAGAAGTACATCACAGTGCAGCCTTACTCCAGCGAGGGCAAAGATGAAATTGCTTTTGAGAAAGGAGTCATCGTTGAGGTCATTCAGAAGAACCTTGAAGGCTGGTGGTTTATCAGGTACGCCTCTGCTCGCTTGCTGTGGACATTTTTGTCGGCCTTCGTATAAAAAAAAAAAAAAAAGCCAATTTTACGGTTGTCTCTTCTCTCGCAGATACCAAGATAAAGAGGGCTGGGCTCCAGCTTCTTACCTCAAGAAAGTGAAGGATGATTTGTCTCCCCGCAAGAAGACGGTCACAGGCCCGGTTGAGATCATTGGAAATATCATGGAGATCAGCAACCTGCTAAACAAGAAGGCTTTAAGCGAGAAGAATGTGCAGACTGATGGAGTCCCTGAGAGTCCCCAGGTTTCCAGGAAGGAGATCAGCTTGCCGATTCCCTGCACCGAATCCAGCCCAGTTAACGCTCCACAGGAGGGAAAAAGCAAAGTAGAACCTGCCTCACCGGCCGTAGCCCGGATAACCCCACATCGAGTGGAAATAGGTCAGTTGTGGTAATTGCATATTATGTTTTACGTATATTGAATAACTAATAGATTTGTCTCCATTTGGCTCATCGTTTATTTCTCTCTTGTGATAAATGACGTCTTTTAAATCTCTGAAAATTCTACAAATCACTTTACAATGTGTTTGAATATCTATGCATTGGATGCTTTTTCTTTGTTTAAGCCACACCAAGACATATAACAAGGCTGATGTACACAAAAATCTACACAAGTGCATTATCCTCCTCCCTGATAAATGATGATGAAAATAGTAACCAAATGCCTATTTTGTCTTTAAATTCTGCTTTCACAGGTTCCCCTGTTCTCAGGCAAAAACCTCCCCCTCGAAGAGATGCAACCCTGGTAAGAATAATCCATCTACTCTCTTTGTTTTCTAGTTGTTTTTTTAACTACTGAAACACATCTCACTAGTTGGTTATCTAAATGGTTTTGCACAGTTTGTTTAGGCAAAGATTATAAACAACACCAGAAAATAGCCAAGACTTCAAAAACAAAAATCTCAGCACCTTTATTCTCTTAGTTATTCACCAAAGTGAATGTCATTTAACATTTTGTGTAAGTTGTGACAAAATATAGAATTACAGTTTTTTTTCTTTGTTTTTACTTTCAGTTTATTTTTATTAAGCAAATAAAGCTATCCAGACCATGTTGGCTATATGTGAAAGAATAATTGCAACCTGAATCTTATAATATCTGGGTGGACAATGCTAGGTGGCAACAGCTGACATCGGCATTTTTAAACTGCAGTCAGTCTTTTACATCCTTGTAGAGGATAATTTATCTGCTTCTCTTTTTTACAGAACTGTTTTCACATTGGAAAAATCTTTGAGCATAAGTGGTCTGTCAAATATCCTAAACGGATTTAAGTCTGGCAAATGTCACATATGGCTATGTATAGTGTCTGAAATCTTTTAACCTACTTCATGCTGTTAGATGGGTACCACAACTCATTTACAATAGAAATTGGGGTTGACAGAGTATGAAGGGATCACTTTTGTGTTGCTTTAAGAGCTTTATTATTTTATAAATGACATCATAATTTGAAAAAAACATATATATATATATATTTTTAATTTAGTAATGTATTTGTTACAATAAGCAAAAACCTAAATATATATATATATATATATATATATATATATATATATATTATGGATCAAATACTTTTACATAGCACTATATGCACCTAGGAATGTAGAAAATACCATTTAAATTTTAGGTTAACAGTCCTCCAATAAAGTAGTTGTAGTAATCAACCCCAAAATGGTAGAATAATTTTAAAATAACAACAGAATTAATAAAATGCAAATCTGCTGTTTCAAGGTTTTTAGTTTTAAGTAAAATTACTCTTTAAATGGAGTGAGATGAAATAGTGTGCATGTAGTATGCTTCTTCACTCATTTTCAATAGGTTTAAAAGGCTCTCTTTATCATTTAGGGTTTTCAGCTGCCCTCCCCTCCAGAGCCCCCTGCAGTTGAAGCTGAGTATTACACCATTGCCGATTTCCAGTCTTGCATATCCGATGGCATCAGTTTTAATGGAGGTCAGAAAGCCGAGGTAAACACCCTTTCAAGTTAAAACATTGAAACAATATAATAAATTTAAATACAGTAAATGCACACAATCCTGTGCTTCATCAGTTTAGCATTTCTTCTCATTCAGAATCATGCTATTAAAAACGTAAACTATTTTATTTGTGTACTTTAGGTGATTGAAAAGAATTCTGGTGGATGGTGGTATGTCCAAATTGGTGAGAAGGAGGGCTGGGCTCCATGTTCCTACATTGACAAACGTAAAAAGCCCAACTTGAATCGGAGAACAAGCACTCTGTGCCGCCCGAAGGTGCCACCCCCTGCCCCGCCAGTCAAAAAACAGGATTCAGTGGAGACAGCACCTCCGAGCAGTCCGGGATCAGATGCCCCGGAGTCTCCTGTATCTCCTAGTGGGCCAGTTTATGAAGAGCCAGAATATGATGTGCCTGCCATTGGAGATCTGGACCTGGAATCTGAGTTTGAGTTTCTGAGAGGGGAAAGTTCTCTGGTGGACTTTAAGAATGAAGAAACGTCCTCTGAAAAGGGGTCTCATTTGTCTTCCAAGCCATCTCCTGCTTCATCACTCCACAGCGCCTCCTTTAAATTGGGTGAGTCATTTGAGGATGGCCAAGAAGCAGAAGGAGAAGCTGGGGGAGAGGAAGAATGTATCTATGAGAATGATGGCTTCCTGCCCTTCAGGGAGACCCCAGAGAGACAGGGCAGCAGAGACTCAAACTTATCCAAGACAAGCGTTTTGTCAGATAATGGCAAGACTGCAAACCAGGCATCAGGTGGATGGAGACCTGCTGGTAACAGGCTCAAGATTGACTTGAATGGGACTCCACCTTCAGCCAGATCTGAGGAAGCATCCAGTCCCAAATCTGCTTCGTCTGAGTCAACCCCAGATCTCTCCAGACCAAAGAAAGACAATGAAGAAAGCAAGATGACCTCCTTCACCAAGTCTTCCTCTAAATTGAGACCTGTGGTGAGACCTAAGCCACAGCTAGCCAAAGCATCTAGCGCAGAGAAGATGGACATCAGCACCTTAAGAAGACAGCTGCGGCCAACAGGTCAGCTGAAGAATGGCACCAAAAGTAAAGGTGAAGATTCTGAGACAGCTTCAGTCATTTCCTCAGAAGATTCCTTTTCATCTCAGAGTACGTCTGATCTCTCATCCATCTACTCCAAAGGAAGCCGAGGTGAGTCTGACATGGACGGTTTCAACCTGTATCGCACAACTGATCCCTATGAGAAAGTTCAAGACTCTGAGCTCAGCTTCCCTGCTGGGGTGGTAGTGGAGGTCCTTGAGAAGCAGGAAAGTGGCTGGTGGTATATTCGCTGGGGAGATGCAGAAGGTTGGGCTCCTACATACTTTTTGGAGCCTGCCAGACAACAAGATGACATGGGAGAGTATGAATCCTATGGTACACCAACCAAACCTGGATGCCTCAGCAAGTCCAACAGTCTCGAAAAGAACGAACAAAGGGTGCGAGTGTTGAACAACATCAACCTGAATTTAAAGAAGGTCATGCCGCCCATTCCTTCCAAACCTCCAGGTGGTCTCTCCAAACCTGCAAGCTTGTTCAGTTCACTTAAGCAAAACAGCACCAAACAACAGCAGGTTGTCAGACCTCAGTCAGTCTTCATCTCAGCTCCGATCCGAGACGGTGCCAGTCCTGCTGTGTCCCTCAGAAGAAATGAGTCCCTCAACTCAACAGACAACCCACGTGTCAGCCCCACAGTGCGACGCAATGCTTCTTTTGGTGCTGTGCCTCGCAGTCTGCCATCAAACAACAGGAACAGATCTGGTACCGGCAGCTCGGAGTCTTTGGGCCTGAGCTCTCCGAAGAATGCCCTTCCAGTGTCCCCAGTGAAACCTAAGCCCCACATCATCCACAGTAACCTCAGGGAGGTATATGTCTCCATTGCAGATTACCATGGTGACGAGGAGACTATGGGATTTCCTGAGGGGACAAGTCTGGAGGTTCTTGAAAGAAACCCTAATGGCTGGTGGTACTGCAAGATTCTGGACAATGGCAGGCCAAGGAAAGGATGGGTTCCCTCTAATTACCTTGAGAAGAAGCACTAGATCTCTCTCTTGAGCTGACAGTGCCATAGACATACGTATCCAGTCTTATAAATGCGTTGGTTTACTCTAAAAGGCTAATCCGGTACCTGCAATAATACAAGCAGCAAAGTGAAATAGTAACCAAGCCAAGACAGATTACAACTGGTGAAATGAGTCTACATGTTAAAGTACCTAAGACCTTGCACTAAAAGCTTGGGATTTAGTGACGAAACCAAATAGCAGCAAGAATAACTGAATGTTTGCCAGAAGTTTAAGCACGTTACAAAAATATTCACAACCCTTAACGACTTCACGCTACGTAATTTTACGATCACAAACGTGTCTGTGTTTTCTTAATAGTTTATGTCATAGACCAACACAAAGGTATATACACAAAGGTATAGGTTTAAAGAAAGTGATTCAATTTTCACAATTTTTTTAACTCAGTCCCCTTAACTCTAATATCCCTAAATAAATGTAAGTGCTAGTAGTAAGTTGTACATAAAATCTTAATAAGATACAGTGAAGTTTGTGATTGTAATAAGACAAACTGTGAAAACGTTTGAGTGTTATGAATACTTTTGCATGGTGCTGTGCATTTAACTTGAAGACTATCTTCAGTTTTCTAATTCTTGAACCATTTTCTGTAACTTTTAAATGCATAACTTATCACATTTTAAGGAATTAAAGCTTACTGCATGTTTAAAATGATTCATTATATCAACAACACCTTTCACTCATTTTCTTTGCTAAAGAAAAGCTTTGTTGTCTAAGCTGCTTTGTGTTAGTCACATCATGGTGCTGCATGTTATATACTGTACGTCTCCTTTATGTAAAGCATTTTATCCATTTTTTGTAGTATTGTTCCAAAGAAACAAATTGTGAGCATCTCAGATTTTCAGTATTTTGATTTTGTTAGTCATTTCTGAATGAACTTGCAATATCTTTTTTTTTTATCTATCCTTTTTTCTGCAAAAATTAAATCTTGCATCAGTTAAAAAAATAATTTATTCATTCCTTACACTTGTATTAAAAAAGATCACAGCTTTAATCAGACAGTAACATTTGAATTTCTGCTGGGCAGTAAATTTGACACAACTCCTTTTTTGTTTGGGATGCTCCTTTGTGTTTTATGCCAAATGTGTGACCAGTTACAATAACTGAAGTGCCAAAAAATGACTCTAATAAATGCACTTTTTGACATTATGTGTATTTTTTATTGCACAAAGTTTAATACGTTTTCCTAATTCCACAAATTAGGGACACTTCTTTGAATTATGAGGGGTGAATACAAAAATAATAAAAATAAAATAAATAAATAATAATAATAATAATAATACATTTGAATATACAAAATTATTAGTCTTTCTTTAAATACAAAACGCAAAAACCTGCATCTGTCAAATTGCAATCAAAGGCAGTCACCTTAATTAGCATTAAAATAGTGATTAAAAGAAGTAATTATCTAGAATAATTACCAATTAATCTCTTGCATAATGAGCAATATAATGATAAGTTATTACAAGACATAATCACTGAGGATCAAGCAACAGAGTTGTTTCCAACCATGAAAAAGGGAAAATGTTGTCTAATGCATCTTGTCAAAATGTGATTACTGTTCAAACAAACAAACTACAAACAAAACCAACAGTAGTTTGATTGGTAGTGTTATTAAAATAGATCATGTTTGATTACTTTGCATTAATATCCTTAATCCTAAGCCATAGTCATGAGTTAGTTTTAGATTTAGGAAAAGCAGCATGTTTGGCTCACCAAGCTTTTAAATTAATCTACAGATGGGAAATCAAATGGTTTAAGTTACCAGAGATGCAGTTTCAATTTTGCACACCATTATTCTGCAACCGCCAGCTGTAAACAGGTTAATGGGAAACTGAAACACTTAGTTTTACAGAGACAGGTGCCACACGTTAACTATTAAATGAAGTCCCTCCAACATAATCAGATTAACTTGCAATATAAGATACGTGAATCAGTATATTAGATTATTTGTGTCTTGCTAATCTTGATCGTATCCACATAAATTTGATCATTTTCAAGGTAAGAAACAACAGAAATGACATAAATGCAGTGCTGCAGAAAATGTTATATCCACTCATAATTTGCATGTGATTTATTTAGTGTCAAATTAATATGGGCCCTTCATGGCACATTGTCACACATTGACATGAACAAAACCAATGTATTTTAAAGTCAGACATGAGTTCACATATCTTAATTTATTGCCATTTATACATTGTCAGATTTCTACATGCAAGATTAAACATTTTTAGACTTTGAGACTTAGACCTCTTTAAATATATATGTAAATAAATACAGTATATACAATATGTGGACAACTGGATGTTATACATGGATGGCTTTTTGGAGGCATCAACAATGTCCTGGCTTAATCCCAGCTGCAAATCATTACTTTTATCAGAAATGTTGGGTTTTTCTTTTTAAGTAAGTGGGCTAATGATATGGACCTGGTTTAAACTATTCCTACTCAGAAATTCATGAATGGTTGTGTGTCTCTGCGGCAACATGTGTAATTTAGTGGCATGTTTAGAATCATTGTCCAATTTGGAAGACCCATTTGTGGCATTTCTCCTTCCTTCCTCCTTGTTCCTCTGAATCTGACAATGGTCATTACGGTCAACCATTTTAATTTTTATTTCAGCAGACCACAGAACAAGTCTCTAAAAATTAAAGTATTTTTACCTGAGTGCACAATCAACATTTTTTCTTTTTTTGTTGCTTTCGGACGACTGGCTTCTTCCTTGCAGAATGGGCTTTTATGACTCCTTTCACTCTGAATTACTAGCTTACTAGCTTCTGGGAATTATAGGACAAGGTGGTGGTGTGCCCTTCTCCTGGGGTCTGAGGAACACAGAATCCCCTGGAAACTCACACTTCCATGGTGTTGCCGCTTGGTAATTGTTAAAGGGGTGGTATTATGTATTTCTCCAAGCAAAGGGTGCCTTTTTATTGCATATCAGTGGACACATGCTGAGAAATAATCATAAGCTCAGTTTGAGTATGACAATGCTAATAAAATAATGTAAATCAAACCAGTTTTTTTTCATCTAAGAAATACAATGTTTTCATCAGCTGTAAGTTGAAAACAATAATAATTAACAGAAATGAAAGCCTGAAAACATCAGTCTGTGTGTAAGAGCGTAATGTTTTTACCTGTGTGAATGGAGTTGCCCAAATATATCACCTTTTCAGTAACTTTCTAAATTACTGAACAGGGCACTATGTGTGTAGAATTACATAATGCAGAACATACTATTAACCACTGGAGGGCAACATTGCACAATATCTTAGTAGGGATTAAACACTATCACAGTAACCTACTTGGGGACTTCATCAGCTTAACAATTACATAGTGTGGAAGTGACAATGACCAGTTGACACTTTCTAACATAGTTGTGATGGATCTTACAGTTTGTCCAAGACACAAATAGGACAGACGAAGAGATGTCACATCCAACTGAACACCAAACACCAGCTGACCGGTGCAACAAGAAGAGAAGCAACCTAAAAACTCAGGCTCTCTGATGTCTGGTTAAGATTCAGAATCAATACTGCCTGCCGCTACTTTTGAAATCCAAACTTAATACCTTAATAGATGGTGTTTGTGTTTGGCCAAGCAGCTGTCTGGCAGAGATAGTACAACTCAGCTTGAGCATGTCTGGCAAACCCTTTGAGCCTTTAGAAGGCTGGCGGCCAGGTTCACTGAGAGGTCTTAGTGGAAATTCTATGTGTACACAGACACTGGCGAAATACGATGCATTCATGTCACTTTCACAGTCACAGACTCTACCTGCACGTTTCCCTCTGAGAATACTCAACCACGAGTGGCAGCCACCCCTGCCCTGTTTCATGTCTGGACATCATAGGCTGTGGATTGGGCCATTAGACAGTGCTGCAGCAGAACCGCACAGATAGGCCTGTAAATAACAGATGATGTTAGCTGTGGCCAGGTCTACATACCACAAATGTAAACACTTTCCTCGTGAGTTATGGTCGTTTACTAAAAGCTCTTGCCTGTGTTATTTGTATAGTATATGGTGCAATGTTAGTCAAGTACACTTGTTAGAAGGATTGTACAGTGCAGAGTACCTTTTTGGTTTCTATCTCCTTTCCAACTTCAAATTTCTGCTAAGTGTTACCATCAAATATTTGTAACGCACATTTAGAGAAAAAACAGTGACATTTATCCAATCCTATACCCTATTCGTGCCAAATGCTGTGCAGAAGAGCTGAACATACGTTTCCCCTTTCATAGCAATTTAAGGCAAATGGCTAGACCTAAGTAAAGAATGACCTAACTACACACTTCCAAGAGCTATAAACTTATGTGCTTCTTTTATGTATGAGTGTTAACGTCAAGAGAAAAAACAGCAGAAAGGTCAGTGTTACAGACTTTATTTAGCAAACAAAACATAATTCATATTCAGATGCAATTAGATTATTTTAACATCTTTTAGAAAGAAAAAAAAAAGCTAACCAAATCCTTTTTTTTCCTGATATACACTTTGTAACATTTTCTGGCATTTTTTTTTTTTTTTACTTGGACTGAAACTATTTGCTCACATGTGGTTGATAATTCTAATTTGTAATTTATCAGTTAAAAAACATACAAAGGTCTATCCCTTAAAGTGGCAAAGATATGGCTCATTATCCATGGGAAAGATGCATTTGGCTTGGGTTTTTGCAAACAAAAAATGTTTAAAGTTATTTTATTGCATTGCACGTGTTTAAAATCTATATTTATACACAGCAACTCACTGGAGTCTATATGTCAAATTTAGATATTTCTACTTCCTAGAAAAGCTAAGCAATTTTTGTCTTGGTCTGACGGTTGGAAGTTTAACATTTATCTGTTACTAGATTTGTGAAGTCGTACGTGATTAGTAATACATGTTTTTTGGTACAAAGACAGAATAGCTGAATTTCCTTGCTGGCTCTTTGGCTTTGCGTTTAAAGGGCACAATTCCAAAATAGGATAGATTACCTAGATACTGAATAAAAGTGTGCAATGCTTTTTAAATTATATGTGGTATATTCTCAAATTTATCAAATGTGCTTGAAAATTGCACATTTGGCTTGTTTAAACATGCTGAATAGGGTGAGGTTGCAGAGTGTTTTTTTTTTCCTGAAATGTTTGGAACTGGAAAAATATCAGTAAACTCTTTTGATAACTATTCATGTTTTAGACATGTTGTAGCATATTTCTATATTCCTACACCAAAGCTATTAAGATTATAGATACAAATCCTAATTTAACCACACGTATAAAAACGCACAACGATTCCTTATAATAGCATAAAAAGAGCTTTTGAATGTACAAGCAAGGTTTCAATCCTCACAAGTCTCTCTTTGTAGTACAAATACTCCATATTTTTATTTCTTAGTCAGGAAGGGGAAAAATAACCAGGTATGAAAAAGCTAATAAACATTCCAGCACAGAACAACATAATGTGTAATCGTCACAGGGTTCCTATTTAGACTAGGAAATCCATGCAAGGATGTCATTCATCTGTCAGTCCATCCATCCATCCATCCATCCATCCATCCATCCATCCATCCATCCATCCATCCATCCATCCATCCATCCATCCATCCATCCATCCATCCATCCATCCATCCATCCATCCATCCATCCATCCATCCATCCATCCATCCATCCATCCATCCATCCATCCATCCATCCATCCATCCATCCATCCATCCTGTCCAATCATAGCTGTCTCCATGTTCCATATTTAAAGACCATTATAGAGATGTTTGCTGTAAAAGTGATATTTATAGCTTAAAAAGTGGGAGAAAATTGACAACATTGGAAACTCAAGCCTGGAAAAATATGACATTTCGACACTAAAACACTGTAGGAGCTCTTTGTGGAGGATAAAAGAAATACTATACATACCACCATCAAGGACATATATGCATTCAGTTTCACATAAAATATAGCAAAGTTATGTTTCTATACTCGAGTGTCAACCAGCTCATGTCTTGAAAACTAGAACCACAAAATAAGGATTCTATGATGAAATAGTATGATAAACATTACTTTCGGTTTTCACAGTGAACTGCCTAATATACACTCAGAAAATATGAACAAATGCTAAACATACTTGTAACTGGTAATGCTAATCCTGCAGTGATGAGATGACATTTTATAAAACACAATTTAATATCTACTATATTAAATGAGTGATGCAATTTTTCAGAAAAAAAAACCCCAACAGAAAACATTGTTACCTATTCAAAGATGATCAGTATATAATACACGAGTAGACACGTGAAAATATTATGTTACCTTATATAGTCGGAGAGCAGCACACGGGAAATGATATGCAAATGAAATTCTCACAGTTGTTACATCTTTGTCACTGATTGCACACGAGGACCAGCTAGAAGATGCAATGCACAGATATACACCATTATTCAATGAAATATTTCTATTTTAATCTCCTAAAGAAGATTCCCGTGTCCCATGTCATGCAGAATGCCATGATATGGGACAATTAGAGAAGGGTTACAGGCTTGTTAGTGATTCTAACAGTGAAGAACAGCTTGATTCAACACTTTAAAGAAAAGCAAAAAAAGAACTTTCCCAGTACCCACCACTCTTTATTTGGATGACTTTTTGTGCAATTACATAATCCAGCAAAGTTACCGAAAAGCCACAAAAGGGAGGGTATGAGAGCCAACACCCAGAACATGCATCTCAACTTCTGAGTGAACTAACACTTCATCTTCTCCAAAACAGGCACACACTCTGCTCAGCCACCTCCTCATCTCCCCCCATCTCAGTCTCAAACTTACAGCCTCCTCAGCCTCCATCTTCGCTGATTCACATTCTCGATCCTCATCAAGTGTGACCTTCTCCGGTGACGTTGTTCTCACTTTTGTGCCGTTTCCACAGTCTCTGCCTGACAACCTGAAGTGGTGGGTTAATATGCAAGACATTCCACTTATTATGGATTTAAGATCCTTTAAGGTTCTTTGTACCCTTAGTGCTTATGTTTTATTGTCTGATTATTGCTAAAAGATTTCTCACCCTCTCTACTTGTTTCTTTTTTGCACCGCCTTCAGGAAATCTCCAAATAAAACTATCTTCCCTTGATTTTCCCCTCAGTTTAGGAAGAGAATCGATTCTTCCTCTTAAATGACTGTCTGACTCAAAGCTTCCTGACAAGCAGCAGAGTAGCAGCTGGTGAAGCTGGAGATTGATTCTGTTTGTTATTATCCCCGGCTCTGGACAATCTCCATTTAACTTGGATGGAGAGATCATGAAGGGTTTATTCTGCATGACATGGGACATAGCAGTTTCTCTTCAGGATAAATGAGTTAAGGCATACTGCCATGTTGTTTTTACCGTACCATGTTTAGCTCGCATCTCTCATGGCTTTTGATGATGTCTCCTATTATTTGAACAAAATGTTTTATCAAGCTTCAAGTCCTGTTGTAGAGTACCTGAGCCAGATCATCATTTGTGCTGTCTTTAGAAAGTCTTACATGGCTTTTTGCGATGCCTTGAGCACTGTCGGAAGGAGGTCTATGTGCTCCGGTAGGTCTTGATGATGTCTTTGATTGTCCGTCGACAGATTGGGCAGCACGCGTTGGCCATCTTCTTGAGCTTCAGCCCACAGGCATAGCAGAGACACATGTGACCGCAGGCGTACAGGACGGTGTCCACCATGTTCTCGTAGCAGATAGTGCATTCGTCACTCCAAGAGCTGGAAGAAGATGGGAATGTAGGGGACTGTGGATGGCTGGAAAACGGAGAGCTTGGGTTTATACCTGAGAAGGAGGAGAGAAGAGACATAAGAAACAGAGCTGAAATGCTAGAAAAGGTCTAAACTCACAATGCAAACTCTCCAGGAAGCATGGATATGACACAAGTGTGACCACTAACAGGCAGAGAGGTTGTTCTCCTCATCTTGGCATAATGCAATGTGCTTTTGAGAAAACCTTGCTGTTTTTCACACTGAAGCCAACTTGCCACCTGCTGAAACAGTTTTGCTGATCAATGACACCCACAACTTTGCAACAACCTGTAGACATGCTGTCTCCGTAGCTTGTCCCCATGTAAACAGCTTTGGAACGGCTCAAAGAACACAAAAACTGTTCAAAGTGCTCATCTGGCAAATAAACACCCCAGATAAAAATTAGATGGTCTAACTCTCTGCTGCACTAAATGCACATTCAGTAATATGTAAGGAATTTGCCCTGTTTTTGATGTAACTAAAGAAACCCCGGGACAGAACCACTGGGTCTCCTCTAAATGTCAGTCAGTATTTATGTGTCACGTTTTCTGCCACTTTTTCTTCCTCCTGAGACAACATGGACACCACAGATGGCAGCTTCATATCACAAAGGTAAATGTTTCTAAAACAGGCATATCGGTTTTACAGTTGACTAATTTACATCGGACTATAGTTCATTGCAAGTATTCACACTTGTTGACCATTTTCATACAACAAACTGTATGTAACTTATACTGACACAAAATAGAGAAGAGGAGAAAAACTGATGGTTGTTTTTGTAATACTGTCTCTAAATGCATTGCACATGTAAAAGATGAAAATTATGCTCAATATTTTGGCAAAAATAACTAAGGTTTGGTCAGAGTGAACAGAGAACATCTTTTCAACTTCTTACCACAGATTTTCAATTGGATTTCTGCCTGGACTTTGACTCCTCCATTCCAATAAATTAACATGCTGTGAGCTGAACCATTCCTTTGTGGCTCTGGCTGTGTATTCAAGGTTATTTTCTTCTTGAAAGTTGATCTGCCAGCACATGTTTTCTTCCAGGATATATTTTATGCATGTCTAAAGTACATGGTTGTCTTGCACTGAAGAAAAGTCACAGCATTTTAGGGATGGTGTATTCTAAATGTCCTGCTTTACTTGGTGTCTAACCTGTTGATCAAAAGCGTCGCTTTTGGTCTCAACCGACCGAAACACTTCTTTCTACACGTTTGCTCTGTCCCCAACATATTTTTTGGCAAAATTCTTATGGCTTCTTTCAATAATTGTTTTCTTCCTGGCATTATTCCAAAGACCTATAGTGTGAAAATCTGAAGAGAATTTTCCATGAAACCTTGAACCAACCTGTGGAAGTGGAAAACAGTGTGCTGTAGTTGGAGTTAAGGCTTGAATTCAGACTGATGTTCAGTGTGGTGTTGAGGTTGGACCCAGAGTTTCTACTGCAGAGTGTTGTCGGGGTGTTGGGCGAACACGACGGCGAGCTGGGCACTGATGAACCTTGATGATCTATAGGCGAAGATGAGCCTTGGATAGAGAGAGGACAGAAAGTTAACATCCGCTTTCATAAAACCAGTGAGAACTAGAGTTTTTCAAGAACTGATCAACGGTGGATTAGCAAACATTCAGGCAAATGTAACTGTTCTGGTCATCTAGCTGCCTCACATTATTCTTCTATTTCTTTCACACGCATTAACTCTGCTCTATCACCAAGCAGATGACTAGTGAGTCCACAGTGTATGCGTGTGGGTGTAAACGAGTGAGTCACGAGCTTGCACGGCCCCCTCCCTTCCTTCCTCCTTCACAAACCCATGATCCCTCTGGATGAGGTACAAAACAACTTCCACAAACTATCTGTTGTCTGAGCCATATGATCCATCCCCATCTGCACTCCGTAACCGGTGGAGCTGCCATCGGTTCTCACACAGGCCGATCATCTCTGCTAGGACACGAAAATATTGACCCAGTTCCCCGCATTGTCACAGTCTGACTGATGGTTCACTTGGCGTCATGCACATGACACTGACGTCTTACATCCCTTGCAAACATTTCGTTTCTTCTAAGTGTTCTAGAGGTGATAATGGTGAGAAACCACAGGAAAAAAAAATACATCAAGCTTCAGAATATTATATGGTATGCAAATAATGTTTTCTGCATGCTCTGATGTATTGCTCTAAACCCGAATGCCTTTTCTACCATCCATTTTTAACACTGCTCTCTGTTTGAGCTTACATAAACAAATTATAGTAGGCTTTTATGCAACAGCGAGTTTGTTGCTAAAAAGGTCAGGACAGACAGACAGCAGAAACATAAGTCTTTCAGTAATTTATTTGTCTTTAAGGTCACTGTTGAGATTGATGATCGTACCACTTTGCTGAGGCACCGTCTGTCGGGATCACGTATTGATTACACTGTATTACGGAGGGGGCAGGGGTGCACACGTTTACAGCACCCTTGCATTACCACCTTAAAGTGACCTTTTAGAGCTTTTCACGAAGGGTAAATGTCCCGGTGAACACTAATAAGGCGGAATGGATAACCTTCGTATCTATTTACGCACCCTTTCATGAAGGGCGCCTTTCATCTTCTCTTGGATAAATTTATAACTGGTGTTGCGGTATTCGTTGTCTGTTTATTTCTGTTTGAGCCTTTTGTGTTTAGTGCCTTCAAGTTCTTGTTTATTACACATAGCAATATATCACATTATGAGTATCAGTCAAGGCAAACTGCTTGTCTACACATCGAGTAGCATTTCTCTGCAAGTTGCAAACTGAGCATTTGCCCTCTTGCAGCCTTTGCCAGCTTTCTGGGGGACAGATGTTGCCAAGATGTGTAAAGATTTGCTAAAGAATTCAGTCACGGGCAGAAATTTGGGAATCAATTAAAAATAGATGGAGACAATGGGAGGTTTTTGTGGTTTAATAAAGTATTAAACCACATTTTTTTTAAATAAAAATTGTTACCGTCTGACGTGTGTTTTTATTCAGCCCCTCTTTACTCTGATGCCTATAAATAAAATCTAGCACAGTGTATTGTATTTAAAAGTCACCAGGACGGTAAAATAACAATGTGACAGCAGATGTTGCTTGGAGGCCCCAGAAGTTTGTTGAAGGTTGAAAAACAAAAACAAACGATGCGGATTGAGCTGAACACACACCATCCCAAGAATGAAATAAGATGATGGCTGGATCATGGCAGCATTTGCAGGATGCTTTTTTTTTTGTTGTTGTTGTTTTTTACAGGAACAGGGAAGCTGTTAAATATGGTGCTAAATATTGGACAGAACTGGAGGAATATCTATTAGAACCTGGACCAATACAGAATCTGAGATAAACTTGATAACCGATGTCCACACACCCTTTCCGTCACTTGTAGAAACAGAACTCTACTTTTGCTTTTTGCACTTGCATATCAGATTTCCTCACCACATGAAATCACTTGGAGAAATCTTCTGCAGCTGATGAGAAGCTTTCATTGCAAATCTAGAGGCAAGATACCCCACCTGTTGTGGGTCCTGGCTGTGCAGGTTGTGAAGCAGGAAGGATTGCTTGCTTTGCACCTTCAATATCTGCTGGCATCATTCAGTGATAGAAAGCCAAGTGAAGACACTGAGCTCTGAGTGGAACACATTTTTATCCTTCAGAGACAAGTGCGCTAGTTTATGGCGCCGATGTTGCCCTGTAGGGGGGGTGATTGGTCTTCTTAATGTTAACTTTAGTGGCATGTGTCTAGGAAGCATTCCCATGGATGTCAGGATGTTGCTTCTCAGAGTAGAGCAAAACACTGTGTCAACAAGAGCAGTGTTACCCATCAGAGCTGCTAACAATTGCATTGTGATGCATATATCATAGCAGCTTCAAGATAGCAGCTGAGGAGATAAAGGAGGCAGTCATGCAAACCCACAATGATGGCGATACACGACAACATCAGGATGTTAAATGTCGAACATGAAATGGTTAAATCTTACTTTCTCAGATAAAACCGACAAAGTGATCATGTGACAGTGGCAGACTCCCATCTGTTCCACCTCAGAGGGTTGACAGCACCCAGCCATGACAAACTGCCACTTGCTTCAGTGACTAGATGTCTCCATGGCAACCTATAGCATGCAACTGCAGAGGCTGTGGGTGAGTTTAGACATCCCGTCACACACACACACACACACACACACCCCCCCACACACACACACACACACACACACACACACACACGCACATACACACAGCTGGAGCGGGTAACGCACTGAGTAACGGACCCCAAAGAACCAAAATGGGGATATGATTTGGGGTGCAAAATAAAATGCAAATAGGGAAAAGAGGAAGTACAGAGGCAAAACTAGTGTTACTGGAACTGGCTGTGGGTGGAAAACCCAGCACAGCAAATCTCCAAGCAATTACATTTTAATAATGCATCAGGAGGGCATCATAAGAAGCTATCACAGGCTGCCTCCTGATACATAATGCTGGCTGCTGGGAGCCCACGCAAGACAGAAATAACCTCCCGAGTTCTCAGTCTGGCTGACTACACGGGGGAGTGGAGAGGAGAGCAGAGCATCCAGGAGAGGTTTGAGGAAGAAAATTAGGAGAACTGATCAATTTTAGTTTATTCTAACTTTCAGCAAAGGTCACCTTCAATTATTGATTTCCTGTGAACGAGACACCTGCTCTGCTCAGATGCATACATTACTAGTGTGCTGCGCAAGCCAGCGACAGTGGAATAGGGAAATGTGGCTTTTAAATAATGTATATATTTTTTAATCTGCAGTGATGGCAAACAGACTGAAAAAAAACCTACATTTGTTCTCGTAGTACTCTCTAGGTTCCCACACACTCTTTAAAAGTCTGGAGAATGTGGGATTTCATCTTGATTGTCCAAATGTGTGTCAAAAAAATAATATGGGAAAAAAACACATCTATTTCAAGACTTAAATTCCTTCTTCCATCTTCTAAAAGGTGAAAAAAATACTCAAAATGCTCACTACAAAATTTTGTATAAAATTTAAATGACATACTTTAGCTTTACAAAGCTGTTAACTGTTCCTTTACCATAATGAAAAAAAGTACTTAAACTATTTTGTTTCCTCATCTTTATTGTGACAGTATGCTTTTTTCATTCAGAGGCTTTTGAGCATCTCAACCAGAGGTGCTGATAGTTGTGGAGGATGCGATTCACAACAACTACAGTAATTTGGACAAAATAACTTTGTTGGACAATCCCTGGAGCGAAAGAAAATATCTCCACTTTTCACTTTTCAGTATGAAAAGCAGGAAAAGAAACTCGGCACATGAAATTCAATGTGCCTTCAGGCGAAGCCTCGATGAATTTGTGAGTTCTGCTGAAACAAAACACAGAAGACACATTCTGTTTAACCGAAGGTTCAAAGATTCCCACCATGTTCAAATCACTAGAGCTGCATTCAAATTACAGACTGATATTTCAATTGATACAAAGTCAGAGAGCAGCCCAGACGGCAAAGGATGAGAAACTTTTTTTTTTTATGTGTTGGAAGAGTGGGAATTAGTCCTCCAAAACGTAATTTCACAATTCCATGCTGTATTAACTTCTTAATGGAAAGCTGCAAAAGACCTCCTTTGTAGATATTTGGAAGACAGCAGGGGAATTAAAAGCCAGCCTGTTGATAAAACTACAACTTACCGTTCAAGTCAAATCTTTTTGACTGAAATCCAATTACACCCTTTTCACCCCACACTGCAAGGATGATTTGTTCTTAAATCATATTTTAAACTTATCCTCTCAGAATGTAGGAGCACCGGTGGTGTCATATGTGAATCAGGAATATGTAACCGGGAAATATAAAGCCTTCGAGCTGAAGGCTTTATATTGAAGGTTTGGTTCAACGCTTTTTCCAGATTATTTCTGAAAGATTACTTTCCATTTTCCTTATTGAACTGGATTTATGTTATGAATTATGGTCTTAGAATACAATGGCACACCATTGCTACTACCATAGTCACTATTATTATCATTATTATTAGGTAATAGTAGCAGTTACAGCAGTATTATTATTGTTATTATTAATCATAACTTCAATGCGCAGACATAAAATCACCTTTCTATGTAATACATCTCATTTTCACTTTAAATAATTATTGTTTTTCAGTGATTGTTTTCTTTTCTGCAAATATTTTTTTTGAAGCCTGGTTATTCTGTCCTTGTAGTTTTGTAATGTAATATAATATTACCTATTGTGATAAAAAAAAATGGACGGAGCACTGAATATAAACCTAACACAACTAGCTAAATGAAAAGGATAGAAACAAGGTAAGATGAGTGTACCTAAAATTCTGAGTTGAGTGATGGATCCATGCAGACCGTAGAACATCCAGAGAGGCCTGGAGTTATCGACACAAAGCGCCATTCCTGCACTGCTCCCATTATGGCTCATCATAAGTTCCCCCTCTGCGTTCACCACAAAGCTCAAAATATCCCCACTGTGGAGTTGCACAGCCACCCTGCACACGGCCCAGAATTCCTTGCGGTCGACCAGTGACTCGGGGTTCGATGGGAGATCACTGGGCCTGAGGGTGGCCGGGTCGCAGGACGTCACGCCGTAAGACAGAGACCCCGCCCGGCTGACTCCTGCTTTCACCTTCACAAACACGATCTCCGAACAGTGCATTGGGCGGCTGGTGAACACCAGGGTCCTCTCGTCGCCGCGGTGATCTGACCGAGCGACCGTGTGCTTATCGAGCGCCGTGACGTGGAGGCCATGAATAGTGTGAAACTGCAGATCGGTGTCCAAGTGGCCGGGCAGCAGCAAGCACTGCTGCGAGTTCTGAGAGTTCTGAGGAACATGGCAGGAGTTGGAGCTCAAAGGCTGGAGTTGTTCCTCTTCATCGCCCTCATCGTCCTCTTCCTCGAGCTGCATCTCTTGCTGCTGCAGGCTCAGGTCACACAGACTAATGGTGAGGCGAGGGTCATGACTGTTCCGCCGAGCTGAAGACCGACGGGTGGCAGCATAGGAACGAGGACGCAGGCAGTCCAAAGGGACCATCTCGCTGTCTGTTCAAATACAAAACACACACACAGACACAGCGTTATGTAATCAGCTTCTCGGTGGTGTAAAAAGCTTCATTTGATCATCTCAGTGTTTTTATGTGCTTCAAAATTTTTTTTCGACAAGATTGTAATTTAATCTGCATTTTGGCTGCAAGAAAAATCATTAGTTGTAGCAAAAGAAAAAGAAAATCAGCGATGTGATTAATGCACGCTGCCAGTCAGTTTTATTCAGATTCTAAAAGAGCTCAGTTGTATGTTCTCTGTACACTGCTCATTCATCATCCCCGCTTTCGCAAGGAACATGTTGCTATCGAACCTCTGCGTTTTGTAACATAATCATATTCAGTAGAGATGATTAAAACCCAGCCAGACAAACAAATCCATCAGCCTTTACATGCTTAGAGACACATCAGGACTTTAAGTGGGGGGCCAGCTGCAGCTGCAGGCCAATCGCTGCACGGTAAGAATAATAAAGAAAAAAAAAAAGACGTAACAGGTTTATGTAACATTCAAAGAATAAAAGATTCCGTTTTTCAGCCCACCTCTCCTGTCTGCACCTCGGGGTCCTGTCGCTAAAATATATCCTCCATTCTTAAGCTTTCATACAAGAGCCTTGCAAATATATTCACACCCCTCAAAACGTGTTATCATTTTGGGTGAAATGTCAATGCATTTTATTTTGTGAAAGAAAGGAACAAAAGTAGTCCATGATTGTGAAGTAGAAGAAAATTGGGGTATGGTTTATTTAAAAAAAAAAAGAAAGCCATTGAAACGCCATCAGTCTGCTCTAGAAACAGATTGGAATAGACCTTAAATTTTGCGTCAGATGTGCAGTGGCATTAAAATTTGTATGTAGCTGTGATTTTCCAAGCTTTCTTTTTAAACTTTCCCACTCACAACCAGCTGATCCACTGAATCATGTGTTGTGCCACAGTCCTGAAGTGTCAGTAAGCTGACCGAGCAGCAGTGCTTCGTGTATCTCTGCAAAATTTTAAGACTTTTTTTTGTTACACATCCAAATGCTACAGTCAACGATTTTCTGACGGTTGAAAAGGAAAGGCATTCTGAAAGCTGCATCTATGCTGCATGCAAATACTCATTCCTATGGTAATCTGGATCACTGTAAAATAGAAACCACATGGGAACATCTGTGCCAAAAGAAAACAGAGACGGAACGTGCTTTCTACGCACACGGCCGGTCCAAACAGACCCACATAGTGGCACGCTTAGAAACTCTGTGCCAGTTTTACGACAAGCTAAAATTAGTCTTATTGGACATCTGAGGAGAGCGGGAGAGGGGGGAGGGGTGCGGTTGAGGGTGATTGACACGATGGCGCTCAGCCTCGACCCGCTTCGGGCTTCCCCTATGCGGAGTGAGAGAAGAACAAGTGAAAGTCAGGAGGAGATAAGATGAAAAATAGCGTTGGGTGGACACTTGAGAGAAAGGGCACACCTCACCACAGCTCCTCTTTATCACCCCACAGACAGCAAATCTCCGGCCGACCCACTGATAAACTGCTGGAACTTAATTACTTCCTCTGTCAAGAGTGAGCACAAGCAGCTATGAGGCTCTTATTATTAGCAGCCTTATCATCTTCAAGGCAAAGCTGGCCGACGATGGAAGGCAAGAGATCATTTCTATTCTGGCGCTGATGGCTTCCGACGGTTCACGGTTTCTGTGTTTTCCGAGAGCAGAGGCGTATTTACGTTGACGTATCAATCCGCTGGGTAGAGAAACGCGGACAGCGAAATTAGATACGACAGAAAGAATGTCGAGAGCCACGTGAATATGTACGACTTCCTCTCCGCTTTAGTGTTTTTGACAAAGTCACACATTTGTCAAAAATAAAAATCCCTAGTGTATCAAATAATAATAATAAAAATAAAAAGGATAGAGGGAAATCAAATGTTTCCAAATGTTTGGAAATGAATTAAAGTCAATAATTGTTCAACTAAATCAACATGCGTCTCCTTTAAAAAAGAGGTGGTGAATTCCTGGTTAAGTAAAGGTCAAATAAAATACATAGCAAATAACAATATAACAATAAACCAATAATGTGTTTAGTAAATCTGTGTGATATTTCCTATGTGATGTATATTTTACATACATCTCATCCACATTCAATTGCTAGTAGAAATCTGTGACTCTTATGCAAACAGTCCAACCCGGAAACAATTTCCCAGTTGTACTTAACAAACAGCACTTTTTTTTTTGTTTTTGCCATTTACTTTCTCAATGGAAAGCCAGAGACCTACATGTTCACACAAGCACACACACACGCAGTCACACAGGTTCGGACATGTTTTTTTTTTTCTCTGTTAATTATGCTGGAAAATTAAGCATAGTTCCCACGGAAAATTTACAGCAGATTCTCGGCACACACATTTGGAGCTTTAGGAATTGGCAATAACCTTTTTTTTTTCTTCTACTAAACATGATGGTAATTATATTCCACTTTGACATTTTAAAGTTCATGTCCTTGAAGCATTTTTTGTAACAACCCAGAATCGCTCTTTTTTTCCCTTTTAAACAATACTTATGTGATTAAGTGCACAGTTGAAATTGCCCTGCTAACATTAAGTGGTCTTTAAACAGCTCCAGCCACTCATTCTCAAGAGAAAAAAAAATAAATAGAGGAACACATACCAGACTGACACTGCAGGACCAATGACTGCCCTTATGGCTTTGGCTCTTAATATTACCTTTGTTAAAAGAAAAAAAAAAAATGTAACGAGACCCTTTGTAGACACTGTGGGGAAATGTCTTCATAAGAACTGCAGAAACAAGAACAGAGACAAACATTCATCCACCTGCTATGGTTCCCCAACCCCAACAAACAAGTCCCAGGCTTCAGGACACAGGGACTCTTCAACTAATCCGGAAAAACCGGTTCCAGGAAAGTCAAAGTGGGAAGACAAATAAAATCTGGAAACCTGTTTTAAAGTGAGCATGTGCCAAGATCAACTGATGCGGTTTAAAAGCACATTTTAAAGACCAAGCTGCCAAAACATTCGGTCCAATTTCACAAGAGATGCTTGTGTCTCTCGAAGCATCGCAGAGACACAAGTATGTATGATAGGATAGCAGATACAGAGGTTTTTGATTAGGATTAGGAGGCATTTGGGAGTTTTAATAGCGCTAAAATCTCTATACAAGGTCAGCTGGGATGACTGTCTGCATGAGTATGTTGCATGTGAGTTTGGGTATTGGTCCTAAGTATAGAAAAGAACAGGGGGGATGTCCAGAGATCTGCCTGACTAGAAAAAGTGAAGTCATCTGACATGAGAAAGATTGTCCCAAATAACAGAAGAAGCTTATGCTTGCAGAAAAATACAAAAAAAGAGGAACAAGGTATTTAAAATCCAGAATAAAAACATACACACAACTGTTTGTTTAGCAGACCTGAATGACTAGGTAAGGCTGTTACACTCCATGAGATGATCAGAGTAATTGCGGTAGTATAGACGGAACAATGTGTTGTTTGTGATAGATCAAGTCAAGTTGGTATTTGGCACTTCCTGTTTTCTAATTATGGATCAACAAGTGGAAAAATGAGAAACAGTTTTTGGAAATTTGTTTGCAGAAAGTGCTATTCCAAATTAGCCATGAACTGGTTACAGGTATGCAAAGATTGTAATTATCATTCCCAAGGTTTAAAGTTTCTTCGGCTGAAAAACGCAGAAATATTTGGATTCACTCAACATATGAAGCACAGAGCAAAGCAGTGACCTCACCCTACCCCCTCACATATCGGTGAATATGCTTTCTTACAGCAAAACAGAAAAACTTTTAAATCTCTTTTAAATCTTTGTCTTAATACTGCAAAACTGTAATATTTCCATGTCAGCCCACGCTTAGTTAGATTTTCAAGGAAATACTGTTTGAGTGCCTCGACATGCACTTTCACACAGCCTTTCAGCAGTTCTATGCTGAGTTGATGAAGTGTCTAAATCTGATCTCAATTTAAAACACATTTCTCCAATTATTCTGATTTATCTCAACGCTCTGGTCAAAGTTATATCTTTGAAAACTTCGCCGATGGACATATTTGCTCTCTAACATACGTTCTCCTCTTTCACTTGGAGAGTTGTCCGTTCATCTGAAAGCGATTAGCCCTCTCTCCGAAGGGTTCCCCCTGACCGCCGCAACTCCCAGGATCCAAACCTGACAGGCTCCATTACCATTTCTATTTTGATTTCCTGCAAATCCCTTCGATTCCACAAGGGTCGATAAAATTCCAGCAGAGCCGCAATAGCCTGCCCGGCCGCTTTTATTTTCGTTCCGCAAATCAGCTGAATTCCAAGTCCTGAGATCACTGGAGACAGAAGTCTCGTAAATCCAAGGACTTATCATATGTGCATGATTTTAGACATTTGGTCGGAGGACTGTCTTCCAATATCTTGCTCTTTTTTTTTGCCAACCGTCTAGGAGATTCTTTTATTTTGATCCCCATTGTTTGCAGTTCCTTGCATTTAGTCTCCATGGAGTCGACACATTCAGCACAAATAACTAAAAATATGTAAAGTATATAGGTTACATAACAAATAAAAAAACAGTAACTACAACAATAAACACATATGGATTCAAAATAGAGGCCATAGATCAAAACAAAAGGAATCATTATATTATGAAAGCACTTTATTACTTCATTTTGAACGATTTGTAATTTCTGCACCATATTTCCTCAGGACCTCAACCACACCAACGAACAGTGATCTAATAACTAAACTTTCTTCACTTGATCTATTGTTGCATCTTTAATAGTCATATTTTACTCTGGATGTTCCCCTCACCAATATTAAGACCCTGTTATTGTAGTTTTTTTTTTTTTTTCCACATTCAAAATGCATTTATTTTTACTCTCTCAATCAGTTACAGTTCCTATATCTGCATTTCTATTTGAATTTCTCACAACTGGAATCATAACTGCACACCTCAGAGTCAATTACATACACAACAGCTGCTCCATTTTATAAGCAACAAGGAAAATCATTTGGAAATAATAAAAACAGCAATGGGGCTAAACAACATTCAGTTTTATCCAGTTTAAAATCAGGTTTAAAATGCTTCAGCAAACTGATTAAAAAGGTTAGTTTGCTTAAAGTGAACAGTCCTTTTACCAGCTGTGTTATGCGAAGAGGAGAAGGACATTATGTCTTAATGAAATTTGAATGTGCCGTCTACCAGGGAGCAGCTGTGTTAGTCCATCTCTTTAGGGGTGTGAATATAAGTGTTATTTGATCCTCTGGTGTGCTGCATGTCTTAATAAAGTATTTGTCTCTTGCCTGAATGTATCTAACCTTTAGGGCTCTCTATGCCCCTCAACTTTACATGCATATTACATTACAGAAAAAGTGATGTACTTTTTAAATATAAAACCCATATCTTTATGAATAAAAATAATAGTTCTAAATAACAAATAACAAATGATGCAGACAATATGCTGCAGTGACTTAAAAGTGATTAGCTGAAGGCTAAAAACTGCGAGAATATTTCAGATATACCGCAGAAACGTTTCGTAGACAATGTGGAAGAATGCAATTCTGGTCAGAGGACAAAATGTAACTTTTTAGCCCACATGCAAAATTCAACTTCTGGCAGAAAAATAAAACTGCACACCATCCCCAGAGCAAAACATGTTAGTGGCAGCATCCTGCTGTGGAAATCGTATTTGTTGAGCAAAATCTGGTAAGCTGGTCAGAAATGAAGGGGAGATGAATGGAAATGAATACCAGAACATTCTGGAAGAAAATCTGTTAGAAGCTATAAAAGACTTGAGACTGGGATGGAGTTCAGACTTCCAGCACAGTCAGAGTCAATGAAATGTTTTATAATAAAGTGAAGGCATTTATTAGAATAACCTACTTAAAGTTCACATTTAGATACAACTGAGAATCATTTTTGTTGAGCAAAACAATAGAGGCTCTTCATGCAATCTGACTGAACTTGAGGTATTTTTCATAGAAGAATAGGTTTTGCCAACCTGGCAGAGGCACACTGATAAAGACGAGAGCTGGCTTCACAAAGTATCGACTCAGGAGATTGGATTAAAGAACCCCTTGCTGTGTGCCACACATTTCAGATGCATTATGTGCAAAGGTTTATGAAAGACATGCAAAGAAACTCCTGCGCTACTTTCTGCTTTTCCATCACATAAGAACCCATTGAAATACATAGAAGGTTGTGGTTCCAACTTGTAGCTAGTCATACAAAAACATGTGAGAGAAGATTTTACTTTCACTCCATCAAGATGAAACTAAAACCAAAACTATTTTGAAAGAATATAAAGCCTTAAGGAACAATGGTTATGTGTTTTAATTATATTTAATTATGAAAGAAAGGTTGCTAACTGAAAGACAACTGGAAAAAGCATCTTGAGCTGCAGTTCCTGCATACGACATATTGGGTAAGACGTTTGAGGTTCAGAATAATATATAGCTCTGTAGAAAAGCATAATTTTACCCCAGACTTACCATAGTAACCTCTAGTGTTGTAATTCTTAGTGTTACATGGAAATCTCTTGTCCTCTTGACCTGAACTGATGTTACAAGCTGCAGAAATTTCCATAATAGGAAAATGTGGGACAGGGAAGAGCATATTCTCGACTGTAATCAGGTTTAATAGCAAGTCCTTTAAAACAGGATCATTCATGTGATTTATATGTGTTATCTTTAAACTCCGAGGAAAGGTTCAAGTACAACAGGGAGCAAAACAGGGAAAATGGTGGAGGGCTGCAGTATGATGCATGATTTTAGCTTCTTTGAGCCAAAAGATTTCGGTGAAAGGAAATTACTAAATGTTTATAGTATGGAGACATTTAGCATATCTTTTTGCCTCTCTCTCCCTCTCCGTCTCTCTCTCTCTCACCGTCCCGCTGTTTGCCTTTGGCTTCATACACAGTTTTGATAAATGATTTTGCATATTGTGATTACCAAGGCGAATTTTTAGCATATTGTTTTTGGAAGATTTGGCTTCAAGCACCAGACCAGAAATCAGATGTACTAGTGTAGCATCAATTTGCAATAGTTCAGGGTAAGCAAACCCCTCTGGTCCATCGCATGGCTTCATTCATCAAAATTAACAAAAGAGCTTTGTTCACTTGCTTTATGACGCCTGGAAGAAATAGGTAAAAACTGCATCTACATGGTGTAATACACTTATTGTAATCAGAGTTTGAGTACAGCAGAGGTCAATTTTAACTTTTTCTCCGCCAGCATTTCATTTTAAGTCGCCTTCAGAACAACCAAGTGCTACAAACCGCGTGTGGCCTGATCACAAATCCAGTTCTATATTTAAAACCTTGAAATCCACAAATCAAACCCAGTGAGAGGTCACCTAATCTATGTTGACAAGTGAAACAATAAGTGTTGTAGCAAGTGGCAGGAGTGTGTAGCACACCAAGAGAAAGGACAAAAATAAACACAAAGCCAGGAAACAAAAGCAGTCATGTTCGAATAGCACTAGACACGTGTAAAGCACCGAGTTTCTCATCATTTCATCTGAACGCTAAACAGGTATGCAACAAAGATAAACAGCACGAGCAAAAGTAGCTTCAGTTCTCAGTTGAGAACGATGAGATTCACACAATGACAAGTGTGCAAGAAAATTTCAGAAAAAAAAAAAAAAGAATGAAAACACAATTCATCGGAAACGTACCTCAACCAGCCCCATCATGTTGCGTGTTTCTTAGAAATAAGTGGAGCAGATCTGAATAACAAAAACAAGGAATTGCACCGGTGTTTAAATGGTAGACTTGTCACAGGTTTTGCTTGGCCTTGTTATTAATTTCAATATGTTTTTTTTTATCTGCATTTTTAATCTGCTTGGAGTGCAGATAGTCAGTTCAGATCCTCAAACTAATTGAGACAATCAAGTGTTTTATTTTTGCTGACGAGATATAAAATCGTGACATATCTCCAAGGACTAATGGATTGTTGCTGACTTCAAATTTGTTTATTTATCCAAGCATGTTTGGAGTACCATGAAAACAAGCTTACTTTCAATTGGAGTGCGTTTTCCCCCCCTCTAGTCTAGTCTAGTAAAAACCAACCTCTTGTTGCTTATCTTATCTCAGTTAAAAACCAAAGAGGTAACGAAAGTACTGAAGACTACCAATGCATATTGAATAGTAAAATTGCTGGTTACCATGGAAACTGAATGCAGCCCAGAAAAGACGTGGTGTCTTTTTAGCCAGGTTCTCCTGCAGCTCTGACATGAAGAAATGTGACAGATGCTGTAAAAAGTCTGTTTAATATTCAACCTCTGAAGAAAATTTGTGCTTCATTGACATCCTCGAGAGCAGAGAAATTTGTACTCAAAAATTTATTTTTAACATAAATACAATGGAAAAATCTGTATATGTTTCACTTGCATTTTCCTTTTTATTTCTTGTAGTGGAACATTTTAAGTGTTTGGCTTTACTAGATAAATAAGAACAATCAATGTGAAAATATTTCTGCCATTTGAGTCTACTGTACATAATTTCTGGAAACAGCAAGAGACTTTATTAAATATTGTATCTATGCTTTGCCATTTTTTTTTATTTCTTGTGTAATTATTTCCTTAATTTCCAGAAAAAATAAATAAAACTGACCTAATATAAAAATGGTAATGTGCACACCTATTATTCTATGTTGACTGACACCAGCATGCAGGTCCAATGATGATTTCACATATAATCTAACTGAAAATATGCTTTTTGGAAAACCATGTATCGCCAAGACAAATCCGAAAGTGGTAAACATATTCAATGATTTATTTTTTAAAAAAGCTCAAAACCACTCATTGAAAATGTACATAGAAAGTATTACCTTTATCTCTTTGTCCCTCAGAGTGATAATAAACATGGACATGTAAAATGTCTTGCTTCAGCAAGACAATTTACCGATGCTGATGCTCTACAGGTCCACTGCAAAGCAAATGTAGATGATTTATGTTGAAGCCCATCTCTTAATCACTTGGAAAGAACACGGCCTCATGACACGCTGGCAGATATTTTGGATTTTTCCTTAATGACTACAGAGACAAGTTGCAGATGACTCTAGCAGACGCCGTCTTACGGATCACTACAGTTCTGTCAGTGATTAAATGACTCATCTACCTATGGTAAACAAAGCCCCAGTAGAGCATCTTGCATCCATCACAAAATGTCTTAGAATTTCTGAACCTAGAAGAAATCCATCATACCTTTAAGAAACCGAGCGTGCTGCGTGCTCTCTGTGCAAACCCACATACACATATTCAGCAGACACTTTATTATGTATGCTGGTTTTTGCTAATACAATTCAGCAATTACATGGCAAGTTTAAACTACCACTGTAATTTTCAACAATCATCTCTCAGGTTTATAAATGAAAAAACAAACAAACAAACAAACAAAACAAAACTGTCGTTGCTGACTGCAGAGTTTCGAGAGGAATTGGCAGACTGGCTCAAAATCATAAGCGACAGGAGCTAAAAAATAACAGCAATCGTTACAACAGTGATGAGTACAGTAACTGAGGTGTGTTCTCCGAATGCGCAGCTTGTCAAATTTTGAAGCCGATGGGTTAGAGTAGCTGAAGATGGCATCAGTTGCCACTCCTGCCAGTTAAGTACAAGAAACCGAGTCTGTAGGTTTCACTCTGACCGGACAGTATCATGTTTAACAATCATTGCCCGATCCAACGAGTCTTCATGTTAGCTGTAACATTCAAACAGTGGGGTTTACATTTGGCCTGGACAACATAAAAGCATGGATTCATCCTGCCTTGAATCAATGGTTCTGGGTGCTAGTGATGTTGTGCTTTGGTGGACACATTCTAGCTTTATTTCTTTAGTATTACATCTGGTTATACCCATCTGTTTATGTTGTCCTTTTACCTCACATGTTTTTTGTGGATCCAACAAACACCATGTTGGATGGAAGCACCAGATGTGAATACTCAGATTATTTCACTTCACACTGGTTTGTTTAAAATGACAAGACACTTTATTGTACTCCAGATTAGTCTAGCAGAGCACTTTTGCAATGTGTAGGAATGACTGATTTGCATTATGAGTGTGCAGATAAATCTGCAGCAACAGCTGAATGTCATCATATGAATACAAACCGAGATCTAAGAGGAATATTTCCAATAGCGTTTTGAATCTCTACCATGAACGTCTAACAGCTCAAAGAGCCAAAAAATAGTGAGGTGTAGCTGATAAGGTGATCAGTGTCTGATTAAAGGACGTAAATCGAACTTCAAGTTTTCCCTCGACCGCATACTGCGAACTTGAAACATAAATAAGTTGGTTTTCAGTACTTCCTGGAGATAATTTTGTGGTGAGCTGAAATACTTCAACCAGAAACAGATAAAAACTAGAATGATTTAGATGCAGAAAAAGTCCTGAAAAACATGGTAAACTGAGACATCTGTGAAAAACCCAGTTGACAAAGTATGCCTGCATAACAGCTCTGCAGCAAGAGTCTTGTCATACACTTGAGGAAACCCTTTATAAGCCCTTCTCAGGACTAATGTGTCCCAGCCGGGGAATTCTTCGCAGCAGCAACCTCAAAAAAGGGCACTTTAGTATGTATTGATAGTTGTGTGAGCCCAGCGACCGCGGTGATGTAACAGATCTTCATGAAATTGCATGGGCAGCATTGTTGCCGTGGACGACCCTGAGGCTCAGTTTGATTTCAGCAGATTAATTTAGCTTCCTCTCTTATGCAACACCATCTCAGCTTTCTTTCAGCGGCCTCACTGATCCTGGGGTCACCTTTGACTCCTGGCATGGGTGGCTAGCTGCTACACTGCTCTCCCTCAACAGCAGCACAGAGGAAAAGAGCAGCACACCTGGAAAGGTTTCAAGATCAGAATGAAACCTGGTTGCAGCAAAGCAAAGCTGTTCAGCAGAAGAGCACTTATTGAGAGGTGAAACAGATCTGATGGACGATGGCATTGATGAATAACAGCATGGTGTGTAATTGTATAATTGAAAAGGTCAAACAGTTTAACCAGACAAACTACACAATTATAAAAAAATACTAACAAGAAATGACGCAGCAAACTAGTAGGTTATTGCTGCCAAATTGAAAACATATTTTAATCAGAAATATTACTGAGACTGAAAGATGTCAGTCAATAAAACTATTTTGAGGGGATCTGTAAGAATAGTTCTCACACATTTCAGAGACAAATACTAAATTGCCGTTTCTCCAATTCACTGACACAGTTAGACTGAGGACTGTCATCATGTCACCATTCAGCTCCTTCAGACTAGCGGTAGCAGCAACTAGGGTTGCATTTGATTATCTTGAGTTCAAGATCTATAATACTTTCATTGCCTCCGTTTCAAAATCTGATCTGCATAGACTGTTCAAACCTATTGGATATTTCTACAGTCAGAAATTGTTTAGCATGCAGTTTTTGATTTATAATGCCTTCCTTTTGTTTCTGCGAGCAGAAGAACTGCATTTTAATGTTATTTTTTTTTACGACCACATTAAAATGAGAAAAACTTAAAAGCTGTGATATATGAACCTGGACTAGATAATTTTGAGCTCATAGTGGATTTTTAAAAAAAAGTCAATTTCTGATTTGTAAACGTTTACTTAATCTGTAAATCTGATGCACAAGCAACATCTGCAAACAAACAGCGATGGACGACAAAGCAGCTTTTGTTAGAGCACTGGGGGTTTACTTTTGTTTCAAAGAAACATCTGATGGGATGCTGGAAAAGACTATTGTTTTGCACAAGTTGTGCAAAAAGAAGTAAAGCTATTCAGGCCTAAAATACCATCTCAGCAACAAAACATATTGCAGCAAGCACAGACCTCCACAATGCCGAGGAAAGCATTCACAGTCAACATTTGTAAAAAAGTATGTTTTATATAATTACATGAATAATTAGGAGTTCTTGAAACTCTTGAAAACAGTGTTTATTAGCATCTTGCATCCATCTAATGGTTGAATAACCTGAATAACATATTAAAACAATAAATATATTTGAAGTTGAACTCATGTGTCTATTTTTTCAATGATATATCTTGCATCATCTCACCTTGTGATCTATCTGTACCGTAGCACATATTGCATGGTTACACTTCAATGATGCTCCATCAAAAGAGCATATTTTCCTTTAATTAATTCCCGGTAAATAAATGAAACATCTGCATGTCGTCTTCAGAAAGGGAATTTGTAAATTGTTTCACTGTCGTCTGAGTTTCTTTGTGAGAAGTAAAGCCATCATGACTGAAGTCGCTGTTGGGTCTGAACGCTCTCTCAAACTGAAAATGCACTTTAAGGCTACATTAACCATTACAAGTACACCAAAACTGTGTGGGAAACAATTGTCTCTCTGTGCTAATCTGGCAGAGTACTCTCATAAAATTCTCCCATTGGCGCAGAGGAAGACTCTTGGAGATAAGTATGCTTTTCTGCCTGAGCAGAATTGCTGGAAGCTGCTTTAATAGACTTAAACCTCTTAAAGAACGTTAAACCACTTACTCAGCAGTACATATAGCCAAAGTCAACAGGCTAGTCTCACCGCAAATGTTGCCCCCTTTTTTTGTTTCACTGTCGTGCATATTTATCTTAAAAGCCAAATCAAGGTCACACAGTCAAGTCATTCTGCGCTCGCCTGCCTGTTTCACATCTCCACGCTCCATTTGGAACTAAAGAAAAAGTAACAAACTGCCAGAGATCTACAATTTCTACCTTGGCCGCTTGTCTGATAACGAGCCAGCAACAGGTGACATTTGGCTGAGTCTATCCGCTGTTGCAGCTTACATTTCAGACTCTAGTGCAAGCGTCATTAGGAATCATAAAGCAATCTGCCGTTAAGTGAAAATACGTGCTGGTTTGCAAAGCCCGACTTTGACATGTCCACCAGTATTTCAGAGGATAAGTGTTTGCTGAACCAGCGGCAACTCCTAGGACAGTGCTGGGCTGTGAGATACAAAAGTGGTGAGTAGTGACGCTCTTGGAATATAAAGAAAAGCTGATAGCCAATTGATCTTTAAACTGAGGAGCTAAGCTTCTCAGCTTATCCCATCATTGTGCAGATAAAGGCGATTAATGTGGGAAAATCAGTATCGAAACAACAGGATTTTAACAGATGGCCTCATTCACAGGCAGGCCGGATAAAGTGTAGTCTTGAGAAACTTCTGACTGAACTGTAAAGATGGAAAAAATTATCAAGTGCTGAGGGTGTAATTAGGTTTAGAAGCACAAAAGCCTATAATTAGACCATCTGCCAGTTAATGGGATCAACATAAATGAAGGTTTTAAAATCATGCAATACTATATTATCTCATTTGTGAGCTTAATGTATGCCTGTAGTTTGCGGGTGTACATGCCTGGGGGTTGTTTCTCAGTCTAACAACTCCAATCCCAAAGAGCTGATCTCCTGTACGTTTCTGATATTTGACTTGTTCAACACAACTGAAATAAAGGAAATAAATGGTCGATTTTCAGGCCTCTGCTGAGCTTGACAACATACTGAAGTCGTAATTTAGGGATAATCTAGATGTGTTGGAGTAAGACTGTATCTAGGAGATCAGATATTAAGGACCAAAGTTGGATGAAGGCAATTCATTTAGGCAAAACAGCGTAGAAAACACATGGATCACATGGATACTGCAAAGAGTGGAACCTGAAAGTTAAACTAGGAAACAGAAAACAAAAACTGCTACACTTAAGGGTGTAATGAGATCTCGTGGTCATATTTTTTTTCTTGCCAAAGGGAAGTCTGCCTCAGGAACTGATCACTTAGTGAGATTTTGTCTAATGAAATTGGTCCAAGCTTTTATCATAAGCACTATATGAAGGTGTGCGCTTTAAGCCTGATGATTTGTTTTTGCATTTCTGCTTAAGACTCAGTGGTGCAAAAAGTGGGTATGCAGCGCATTCAACGCATAGGGGCGCAGCACCAGAGGGGGCGCCAAAACCCTGTCTGGAGGGGCGGCGCACCGATTATGATTATGTTTTTCCATACACTTCAGCGAGCCTTACGCTCCTTCACCTCACGCACCTGATGAGGTAAATCTAGCGTGAGTTTCACCCTCTCACCCCTCGCCTCGGGGAGGCGAGGATTGTATTTTTTCTACGCTGACGAACGTTCCTTTCTTGTTTTTGCATCCACCAGAATAATGTGCAGTTGCGCCTCTGTTAAGACTCATAGTCTGAAGTAAGAATGAAAGTAGTTTTGAAGTTGCGTTGACTGTTCATCGAGTTGCCCGACAACACTGGGTCAAATAACGGCGCATCTTTAAAGAGGCTGGACTTTCCAGGATAGGAGACGGAAATTTAACAAGAATTTCCCTTGAAGTGGGAATTCCAACTGGGAAACTTGGAGATCACCGACCAGCCCTGGAGGCTGTATAAGGATGTGCACATGTCAACTAGGTCCAAAAAACAAATCAACAGATTGACTACAAAACAAGCTTCAGAGTTGGCAAATATGTCTTACGTCAGGTTTTTAAAAACACTACATTTTATCATCTAAAGACCAGTATTTAAAATACTTAAAACTACTGGAAGCTGAATTAAAGTGGTAAACACTAAACAGAAATTATTTAAAACCTAGTTTAAGTTGACGCCTACAAAATGCTCCTAAACTCTCTTCTTCTTAATTCCCACGAACCCAATATTGCCTCACCTTGTAAGGAGGAAACACACCCCTAATTATGGCACGTCATTTGGTGACAAGTCTTTTATTTAAACACATAATAATCACTAAGAGTGAGACATTCCAGCAGTCTGACTTTGTTCCAAAAAACATGGCATACATGTCACAACATGACATCATGTCTTTTCTCGAGCGTCTTCTTAGAAGAATACAACGCTCTCGTTCTTCTGCAACAACTTTGGGCTGAGCAGCACCATGAGGCCAGTGAACCCGAGATAGCGGCACTCCAGCAGCAGATACCAAACAGCCCGTCATGAGACAGCATGCTTCACGCCGTCAACCACACTGCAAGAAATGAAGTTAAACGGCACGATCGCACAATCCTGGAGTCTCTTCTATTTTTATTAGTGGTGCTGACAGAGTCTTAGCTTTAAAGAGAAGCAGGGCCATTTTTGGGAAGGATTTAAAATAATTACAGCGGCATCCTGAGGGGATTGTGATTATCCGTATTTTTTTGCCTAGTTTTGAATTATTCATGGAAAACAGAGATACGTTTCCAATGTATGTTATAAACGCATCTAAATCTATAGCTGGGACACACTTGAGGAGGTTTGGTGTAGTGAACAACTGCTGTTAATAATTGAGAAGGACCTGTTTGCCTTTAATTTCTTTGATGTAATGACCCTATAAACGGCACTTGTTAGAATAGATTTTAAACATTCAGAAATTCCTCCCTCAGGGAAATTGCTCTGAAACCAACAACCGTGGCAACTAAACAGTCTACCTTATCTCCCACCATCTTTTTCCATTGGGTCATTTTGGTGGTGTGGGGAAAAAAAAAACCTGTGTGGTTTAATGCATCATCTTTTAATCTCTTAAGTTAAAAAAAAAAGAAAAAAAAACTGTGGGAAAAATTTCCAGAGGTAGCAGAGGTTTACAGACATGCTATCATGGAAGTGAGGATGAAGAGGAGCTAGGAGCTAAATTCTTGTTGATCTTCAGTAGGATCATGTTTGCCATGTAAAGGGTAATATTTTTAGCTCTAAATAGACAACAGACTGTAGCTCTGTATGATAGAAACAATACCCTAAACATGTTTAAGGTAACACAAGAGAAACACAAATGTAGTCTTTGTTTTAATTTTAGATGTAAACAAAGGGTCAAAAAGAAAAAAAAACAACAAAAAAAACGCAGCACAAATTGGGACATTTGCCATACAAAATAGGTGAGTCTAAGTAGATGACTTACCAAGCAGTTGAACTCCTCTGGTTAGGCCATAGACATCGATGAGAGCCCAAAGGGGCTCAGCAACATGGACGCCACTGAAGAACAGCATGGGGTTGGAGTTGTTGATACAGTAAAACACTCTGCCCTTCTTATCGACCCAGAAAGATATGACATTCCCCTCATTAGATAGTTCCTCTGGCAGGGCTTTTGCCCAGAAGCCGCTCTGGGAGACGAGGTCGGGGCAGGCGTACTTGGGCAAGTTGTCCGGATTTATCCTTGACGGGTCTTTAGACGTGAAGCCCAGACGCAGAGCTCCGCTCCAGCAGCACTGCTTCTTCGTTATCTGGAGAGCGGATAGAGTCAGATTAACAGCCACTCAAATTATGATGAATCAATATTACCTAAGGTGCTCAGTAGTTAATTGACTTGAATCAAATTATAATATCTAGACAGTTTCACACACATCATTTCTAATTACAACCACAATTAAAGGTACAATCACCCACTAATTTAATTTAATTTAATTTAATTTAATTTAATCAGTCTTACTTCCACAAAGAGAAGGGAACTTGTTTACTGTCTCTGTGAAAAGTTGTGAGCTCTGCACTTTATGCATCTGTGTGACTGACTGATGAAAATAAATACTACATAGCATGTTTACATTTTGTGACGTATTGTTGGAAACGTTTCAATGATTCATTTTGTCTCATCCGTCCTGGAAATACACAATGTGGTTTAATGGGAACTGCTGACATTACCAACACATAAGTAAATTCAAGCCTAATTTGCTGAAACAAGGTTAATGTAGTGAGACTACTCTTTTATGTAAAACTATGCAAAGCACTGGAGTAGTGTATTTTAAATCCCCAGATTCATTTTTTTAATCTTCAAGTAGCTTTATTTCTTAAAATCAATTTCTGAGAGACTGAAAAAGCAAACGATTGTAGTTGCGATGTGAAAGTAAACAGCAGCTCTAAAGTGGTTTTAAATAAAGTCCTCTTCCGTTCATTACAGCAGTCACTGGATGTGCATAACTTGTCACCTGGTAGGAAAGCCAGTGCACCTGGTAGGCACGGTTGCAGACTTTTAGAGTAAGAAAATTTTTTTCATGTTCCAACATAAAATATTATAAATAATGCATGAGATCAATGTCAACAAAATATGGTAAATTACTATTCAAGCATTAATTTAAGTGATCCCCAGTATCACTGCACATTTACATCGTCAGTGATTGTGTAATAAACTCTGACTACTCTGATAGGTTGTCTCTGTCGTCTGTCGTCTTTCTTGCCAAAAAACGCTTCGCTCTCCATCCAAGGGAAAAATTCCCTCCTATGCTGGTTTCAGAAATGGATCCACTGGCAGTGCAGTGCATGAACATCACCTGACAAACAGCATGGGCGCAGACAGAACAGACCTTGGATGAACACTATAGGCATAGGCTGCTGGAGGATAAACTGACCATTTTTCCTCACTTTGCTACTCTCTTCTTCTACTGCACTCCAATTTGCATTATGTGCCTTCATTTCGACTGGTAACTTTACGTTTTCTATTAGTTGTTTTTTTCCACCATAGACCTTGTCTGTTGTTCTGCTTGGCCGTGTTGCCTTCCTGGAGGAGGGCATCAGCTGAGATAATGCTGCTGTCAATATCAACTAATCATTCTCCATCTCCTGCTATTAGTTTTTTACTTTCATGAACTTGGAAAATAATCCTACATCGGTTCTTCTCTTTCTTTTTGTGCATCTGCCTTGTCTTCTCAAACCCCCAGTTGGCCGCTCGTACTGAGCCAGGTTCTGCTTTTACAAGGGGGTTTTGCTCTCCACTGTTACTGCATGCATGCTCTGTGTGAGGGGCTGCTGTAAGGTCAACGATCCAATGCAATCTGCTGCGTTTCCTTAAGTGAAACTCGCCTTTAAATCTTTTTTTTTTTGGTGGTAAACAGTCTAAATAATTCATTCAGGGTTCCATATGTATGTTTTGGTGTGAATTCTAATGTTGTTGTGTAATTCTTTTAGTTCGGCATAATTTTGCCTAAAAAAAAAAACTCTCACTACTGCCCCCTCTGGTCAAACGGTTCATAGGCCGTTGACTTTTCCTATTGGTTCAAAGAGGTTTGCATTTCAATCCCTAGTGCCAAGCCACAAGCATTGCTTAAAACAACATATGTGTTTCAAACCTACTGAGACTGGTCACGTTGGTATGTTTATCACCTGCAAACGATTTTTGTCTTATTTTGACTCACTATTTACTTAGAATGTACGGCTCAAGATAACAGGGTTCCTCATATGGCAGCGCTTGCCCTGCTCTCTCGCTTTTGAGACATAGATGGCCTGATAGGTGAAGTGGAAACTTGTTTTAAGCTGCCGCTGCTTTGGCCCACACAAGAACAGCACAGAGAAAATCAAAACAGGAGAGCAAAGACTGGGGATGAAGAGAAGGCGAAGAATAACAAGATCATACTTGCTGAATGAGTCGGCCATTAGAAGAATTAAGAATTAGTTTTTTTAAATCAGAATCGGAATTACCAGCTTTCCGAATAATTTGTGTAGAAACTACATGACAAAGTACATGACATAGTAAAGACATCGTTGTCTCTTCTGACTGGCACACCATGCACAATTATTAGGAACACATTTACCTTCAGCCGAACTTGCTCGTAAACAGCAATGGGCCTGTTGCTGAAGGTAATGGCATTGCAGAAGCTGGCCTGTCTCTTGACGGTTCTCTGTGACAGGTCCATAATAATCTGTGAGCCTTTGGTGCTAGGGTGGAACTGCAGAGGGAAGGAGGACAGATTTCTACACGGCTGGATAGGCGGGCAGCGCTTCGGCTTGTGGTGGAATCGGTGGGGTGCTGCAGGAAATGGTCCATTTAGAGAGTCTACATGGAGAAGGAAAAGTTTGGTCAACAGGTGTGGAGGCACTAAATCTCCCTACAAGCATGGTTTGAAGCAAAACAGCCAAACGTTAGATTAGAATATTGAATTATAGACTTTCACCGCACACCATTTCACATTAATAAAAACTGACAGCTGCTGTCACATGTCATCTTCTCTAAGAAAATGTCAGCTCATGCAACATCTGGCTTGGTAAAAAGACTTTACTTTCAAATCACTGACTGATTTATGACGGTGCACAATTGTAGATTTTCAGGACGTTAGCTGTGCAAAGCAGATAAATACATACCATTGACTTTAACAGGTGATATATATATATATATATATATATATATATATATATATATATATATATATATATATATATATATATATTTATATATATATATATATATATATATATATATATATATATATATATATATATATATATATATATATATATATATATATATATATATATATATATATATATATATATATACATACATACACACACACACACATAATACAGCTCTGGAAAAAATTAAGAGCCCACTGCACTGAACCCCATTGAAAACCTCATGGTTTTTCCACCAACTATTGATTTCTGAAATCGTCCTGAGTTAAAACATTAGTATTATTGTTTCTAAATGAATATGCATCTTTTTCGTTATTTTGACCTTTTCTCATTTTCTGAAAATAACTACATAATTTTTGCTTGCAATTTTGTTGGCATGTTGTCAGTAGTTCATAGAATAAAAGAACAATGTTCATTTTACTCAAACATATAACTATGAAAAGTAAAATCAGAGAAACTGATCATTTTAAGCCGTCTCTTAATTTTTTTTTCCAGAGATTTATATCCTTTCTCTTTCACCTATGAAGTGGAAGAGGAAGGTATGAATACTTTGCCAAGGAACTGTAGTTAAGCTCAGGCTACCTGCCTTACCAAACAGGATTAAAAAAAATAGAAACCTCTCTTACTTAAAACAACTTTTGGGGTTTGTTGGGCAAAGTAAGGCAAACTGGTACGTAGTGAATCACATTATGCGTCAGATTTTAGGAAATTTTTGTTTTTTCCCCATGTGAAAATGTGAATAACTGTTTCCAGCCTGACGTTCATATTTTAACGAGGTTCCCACAGATAAAAGATTTGCTCAAAGGCATAAAAAGGCTGTTTTCACAGAGATTTGCTTTCATTATGTCACCTCTCCCCTTTCTTGTTTCCACATTCCTTTTAAAAATGCAACACCAAGGTCACCGTGGTTTAGTGGAGGAGGTGTTTTCTCACAGACTTGAGGTTCTCGTTAATTGTCGAGCAGAAACGTTTTTGATTCGACTGAAACAAAAATAAGTTCCGTATCTCTTCGTTTCATTTGATTAGACACAGTTTATCTGCCACACTCCTTCAGTTGTTTCTGCCTGTCACACTTAAAGGTTTTTAAAAGTATTACAAAACTCAGACGATCTGCCAGGGTTGCAGATGAATAATTTAAACCTAATTAACACCTCTTCACACTTGGGAACAGATTGCATTTTCACACCTAAACTTGACAAACTGTGGAGGAGCTGCTTGTGTTCATCTACGAGAGGAGAAAATATCCACTGCAGCTATTCTTACTTCGCCATGGTTGACTTTGTAAGGTTAATGCCAGAGAATATACATGTGACCATCACTACCCACCTCAGGTCGATTCTATTAGTAAAGGTATGGCTTGACAGAAGCAATAAAACAAACAAACAAACAAACAAACAAACAAAAAAAGCAATTAGGATGAACTGAATAGGGCCGGAAAGTGAGTTTCTGTCAGCATATTTCTGCAGAGTCTTTCTATTCGAATCACAATGGAGTGAAACTCTGCCAAGGGTTCTGGGTTCAGAGCAGTCTATTTGTTAAACTCTTTGTGAGCTCTTGTCATTGCAGAACAATGCAGGATTATGCTTTGTGCACAACAGTGGTCTTAAATGAAGTCATAACAAATCTCCAACCATATTGTAGTCATGATGTCAAGTCAGACGTGATGTCTTGAGGAAAACACAATAGGTCTGTGGTGCACCCATTCAATAACAAAGCCTAAGACAAAATGGAGCGTTTCCTGTGAGATCTCAAAGCAGAAACATCTCAGTTCCCTGCAGATAGTGTGCAGCTTTACCCTAAACTATCTAATCACAGATTAGTACGTTTTATCCCTACTTTGATATATTATTTCTACAATTTGGTGGAAAAATATTTGCCTTACAATGCATTTATTTTCTTTTTGCTTTTGTGTCACAGTTAAATGTTTCAGATAATCAAAGTCAGATTAACGTCAGACAAAGATAGCCACAGTAAATATAAAAAGCTGATTTTAAATATGGATTTTGTTTATTGACAGAACAAAGGTATGCAGCCCAAAACCGGCGTCCCATGCAAAAACAGTTACTTTCCTTGCTGTTCATTCGTGAATTAACTGATTAACCACATTTTTTTCAGCTTCACTAGCACCATCTGGGCCTGATTACTAGCAGAAATGTACAGTGAGGGAAGGTTATGAGTAGAGCCTGTGTGACAACATCGAGTGTCTAAAAGAACCACATCATGTCCAGATATTAAGCTCTTTCTGAGGCATTGCAACTGCGTCCAACCACAATGACATGCATTACTCTGAAGCAAAGAACACATGGCATCATGGTGAACCTTCACAGCCAGACCTACACCGGGAATGCATTGACGACTCATCCAAACGATCACAACTGACCCAGAAGAGCATCTACAGCGCTGCAGGCCTCACTTGTAATTGATAGGTTCAACAATAAGTAAGAGACGGGGCAATGATGTTTTTCCAAAACACATTTAAATGACCAAGATTTTGAGGAAGGTGTTTTGTGTCTGTATTCCATGTGATATTAAGCTAACATACCACCCCAAATGGAGTTGTTACTGTGATATTCTATGGCTGTATTTTTTGCTTCAGGACCTGGAAAACTTCATATAATTGAAGGAACTGTGGATCGTTTCCTCCAGCAGCAAATCCTGAAGGATTTTATCCAACCATCCATACATAGTCGAAGTTTGGCTAATTCAGGTGTAGTGGCATGACTTCAAACAGACTGTTTATGCTTGAAAGCTCTCCATTATAGTGGAATATAACCAATTCCAGAAAGAAGATTGGACCAGTGTTTGGAAATAAGTTATTGCAGTTTTGCTGTCAAGAGTGACACGTGTAGTTATTGAACTGAGGTTGTAATTAATGTTTCATATTGACCCAGGTTGTTGTATATAGAACTTGTTTTATTTGTAAATACATTTTCTATTTTCATTTTAGCTGATGTTAACATCAAAACATACAGTAAAAGAAATCAAATGCAGAGTTTTTTTTTTCCAAAACAAAACTGTTTTTCCCCCATGGACAGTTTTCTGCACTCTAAACATTTAGCCAATAATAAAAAGGTAAATAAAATATCACAAAATACCTTTTTTTTTTTTTTCAAGCAAAGTGAGTGCAAAGGAATGCGACCCAACAAGGTAAACAATAGCAAGAACATTGGCACGATAGTTGAAACGCGCCTTGTCAAAGATGAGATAAAAATCCCAAAGATGGATAAAGTCACGTACAAGATGACTGCCTCTGCTGTCATGAATTGAAGCAGACAGTCCAGAGACAGTAAGCAGGTTTGGTGCGTGGGATTTGGCCTTCTGCTCTCTCTACAAGGCTGGAGATCTTTATAGAAGCCTGAATAAATGTCCTAGCACAGTCTGACGTTAGTATCGCGGCCCACTAGACAAACATTGGAAGGAATGCACAAGAGCCACAAGGCACGTATATTTTTTACTTTTTGCAAACACATCATAGCTCGAGGACTTTTTCCAAAGAGGTGGACAAGTGTGATACTTAAAACTTAAGGAGGTCTGTGAAGTTATCATTTTGTAGAAATGTGAAGAAATCCTCAGAGATGTGGAAGAATACTGGCTTTCTCAACCAAATAATTTCACGCACCAACAAGGGTCTGTGTGAATCAACCAAGTAACTCAAATGTTCTGATGCAAAGACAAATTTCACAACACTCTATTGGAGGAGTGCACAAAATTAACATTCGTCGGTACTGCATTTTGACTTACAGACATAAATAATCTTCTTTTTGAGTTGTGCTAAATTGCTAAGCTAAATGACAGCAATTTAGTGACTGTCATGAGAGTCACTTTGTAGCTGTTCACCTCATCAGTCATGACTCAAGGTTATGTTGTATAAAGGCTCCCACATACTTGATCCAAACAGTTGGCTTGCAGTCACGTGGTTGTGGACCACTCGCATTCACACACACACCTTTCATAAAATGGCGTTGACCACCAGGGGGACACCCTCTTGCTTCATTACACGTCACGTCCTGACTCGCGCATATTGAAACAGAGGAATCGTATCCTCCGTTTTGATTTTACGAAACGATTGCGGAACAAGCGTGATGCTTTTCTGCCAACAAACTCCTCTGTTACATTTTCCATCCAGGAGTTAAAATGTCCTATTTGTGAATCTTAGAAATATAGTCATTATTTAGTGAACAATTGTACAAATGTACATAATTCCTCGCTGCATTGGTTCAAATATCGTCAGAAGTATTCATGTCTCCTTTAGAAACAAAAACCAGACAGTCGAAGAGGAATAGTTTAAGACAAATATCAACATTGATGTGTATTTCCGCATTAAACACTGGAGCAACAAACTTCTGACCAATCACACAACACTTTCGCAAAGAGCTCTGCCAAAATAGTTCAACCAGGTCCTGGTGATGAGTTTGGCAGGCGGGTATCCTTCTGCGAAGAAAATGATGACACGATGTCTTTCTGAGTCAGTGTCTTCTCTGTGTGCCCATATGACCTCTGTCCACCTTCTTGCCTTTGTCCAGAAACATGCATAAACCACTATTTTCCTCTGATGGTCATACTTTTAGGATCAACAAATAATCGAGAATATTTGTCTCCAGGTATTGAGATTTTCTTTTTAAAGTATGTGAGCAGGATAAAAAATGTGCAAACTTTCAAGGTAGCGTGACTTCACCCTCAGGTGCTTCTTGAAAACAAAGTATAAAGGGGCCCTTCATTTATTTCATTTACACAAATGCCAAAACAAAACTGTAAAGTAGGAGAAAATAAACATGTTGGCAATACTAGGGAGAAATGAGACATACAAAAACAACTTGGTTTTCTTATCTTAAGGTTGTGATAGTGTACAAAAAAGAGAATGTTTCTGTGAGCTGATTTCCTTAAACATACAAAAAGTTGAGTCAAATTCCTGTAGAGTCAACAAAATGGCTCATGTCAACAGTAATGTGATAAAATCTTAAAGTTGGCTTTGGTTATTAAGACCAAAGAACTTCTAAAGTCAGGTGAAGTCTAAACAAAAGTCCGGAGTCCAGACTTGTTTAATAGGTGGATAAACAATAGGACACTGAAAACAATAGAAACAAAAGTAAAAGTGAACACTTGAATTGTCAAGTCTTGAGCGTGCATCCACCTGTTAGCATTTTTTCAAAAACAGAAAGCAACAGATGCTGCTGCACAAGAAAGCAATTATTTAAGCATCTTATCTGATGAAGACATCCATACCATTTAAAATCAAAACACGGAAAAAAGTAAAACATTTCGCAAGATGACACGGGTTAAAAAGAAAAAAAAAAAGCCTATTTGCCTATTTCTTTGTTAATGTGCTTGTGCATAAATTGTGCGTATTATTAAATGATTTTCCACTCCCCAGTATCACATCTAAACAACAACCAAAACCGTTTCTGTTTTCCCAAATGAGGAAAAAGGGAGAGATGACAGAGCTCTTGTCATGGCGCCATTTTTTTTTTTTTTTTTTTTTTTGTCAAAACAATATCCTTGTCCGTTACTGTATTGTTACTTCAACAACAGAACAGAAAGAGTTGGCCCATGTCCAGCTACTCTACTGGGAAATGACCTTGTTACACGGTCCAGTCTGGTTGTCAGGTAACATAATGACATAGTCATAGTCACCTTTGGGGCCTTAAGTTCAGAAACCTGGGGCCAACAATGAAAAAAAACCTGCTGAACATGCACTCAGTTACCATTAATAAAGACTTAGATATAGTCTTGATCAATGGTGATCTTTTCTGTATGTTGACATTTTATCTATAACTTCAAACGCAAACTTAATTTGATTAAAATTCCCCATGCAAATAAGCTAAAATATATCTTTCGCTACATGATTTAATATCTTGAAAACTGTAACAGTTATCCTGATCTATTTAATTCCTATATGTTGTTTTTTTTTCCTGAATATTCATAGTGAAAACATCTTAAACAACATATCTTCAATGAAAAATCAGCTTTATTCACTAATGTGGAAGTTACAGTTAAAACTAGCGCTAATGGTATTCAGGAGAACAGCAGGTGTTTTCCTTTCCTTTAGGATCTGAAGTAATTTAGCAACTTGAATCTGTTGTGTTTAGCAGATGCTACCCGAAACTTTAAAAAAGAAATGCAAACTGAAACTTTCCACATTGGCTGTACAGTTAACGCTGCAAAACACTGCTATATGTACAAAACATTTTTTTAATCATTCCAAACCATTCCACTAATCCAAACGCGGCTAAAACTTGCCCTTTGAATACTTTGACTTTATTTCAGACTGACAGAAACGCCTCTGTTGTGAGGCGCGCTTCAAAACCCAAATGTGTGATCCGTGGCAGCTTTAATGAATGCCTCCTGCACCGTGATGCGAGATGTCCTTACCATAGAAGGTATTTCTGGTGATCTGACCTCCCATGACTGGATGCAAGGTGCTTTCACCCTCTGTGCGAGCTGGATCCACGATCCTTAGTCAGGAGCGCGTTCTCAGCTGCGACATAATACTGACAGGACGCAAAAAAAATAAAATAAAATAAAAATAATAATAATAATAATAAAAGAAAAAGCTGATTGAAGAAAAAAAAAGCCCCCGGAGAGAAGGAGAGGTTGAGCGCAACGACTGTCCAAAGCCTCATCGATATTAAGCAGCAGGCAGAGACTCACAGATCTGAAGCGCTGTTGTCTCACTCGCTGTGAAGGGATCACGCTGAAATTAACATAGAAGGTGGTAGTGGAGGTGGAGCTTCCCAGGGTTGTTAACGCTGTAGACACCAGCGGTCCAAGAGTTCCTGCTCTGCTGCATATATCGAATGCAATCTGCTGGAGCAAACTGAAAGTAGAGCTGCAGCAACAATCCTATACGTTTTGTGAGCCTTCAGTTTCACCCCGCCCTCATCTTGTGCTTTAATGTGAAATGCGTTTCCTTTCGCACCTGTTGAGTCTCCTGTGTAGTAGTTTCTCCACTGCTCACACTTGTTTCGAGTAATCTAGTACATTTTACAAGAGGGTGATGGGGTTTTATGTAAAATGTATCTCTTGAGCTTTAATGTTACTCCCTCATCAACAATATACCTGGGGTGTTGCTATGTTTCTTTCACGCACTTTTTCAAGGTATTTCATGCATTTTCAAGCCTTCCTCACTCAGCTCCACCAGATTAGTGGCAGCAGCAATCAGCAAACATCTGCTGAGCTCATACAAACTACTTCTCAAGGTTCTTAAGAATGGCTGTAAATGGCATAATGGAGGAGAATTGTTGTAATGACATGACAGAGTGTCTGAAAGAGCAGAGGCCCAATTTCGAGGCGTCAAATTGCAAAGTCAAATTTCTTTTAAGTCCTCTTTGACATATACAGCATTTTTATAACAACTGGAGGTAACAGCATTACTTAATTGTGCTATAAAATGTTAATATGTGCCTGGAAAATGCAGAATATTGCCCTTTCAGAATTGTGTTCAAAATGATCTAACTACAGTTATCGAGATATGTGTACAGGGCTCTGTATCTGGTTGAAACTCAAACCTTGCACCCACAGGACAAAAAATCTTTTACAAAAGGCTTAATATTCTGAATGAGAAATTAGATGTCATTACTCACAGTACCCCAGTTGTTGTACATGGTTGTGGGTTGTGGGTATTATGGTGAATCTGAAGCCGCCTCTGGCTGAAGACACTCTGTTGTTGTATTGACAGTCTTATGAGCTCTGGGTCATCTGCAATTTTCTTCATTTTGTAAAACATCCCCCATCATCTCCAGAGGCTCCAGACTGGCTCTGTTTGGGCCAAAACACAACCAGCCTTCTTTATCAGCTTGTTAAGCTTTTGTTACTGGCCCTGATTCTGCTCTGATAAGATCTTACAGAGTTGTGTGCAGCACTGTATGAAAAAACAAACAAAAAACTCACCTGCATCCTCTCTTGCATAAATTGATGAATGTCCTACTTCCAAAGCAAGATAAAGCTCAGGAATGCCTCGCATAATATGGGAATACTGTAGATTATGGATGAATTACTGTACAAGATTAAGTCATTCTCCTATATACGATGTAGAATCACAGATGTCCTGGAAAACTGGTTAGTCCAATTGCATTGTGGGTCTAACCAAGGCTGATATTCAGTGTCTTTGCTGAGGCCCAGTTTGAACAAGACATTGTCTTAAAAAGTGACATTTTTTACTTATGCTTCTGGGTTGAACAGTACACATTATTTTGTCCACTGGATGTCCAGTTTTTGTTTTGGAGGACTCAGCTGTTTTTTTGTTTATTATTATTATTATTATTATTATTTTTTTTTTTTTTTCAATTATCCAGTCAATGGTTACAGTCAAAAGCAGAGATCTTCTATATTCAACAGGCTATTTTCTTATTCTAATATTCTTAAATTTGATTCATGTGAACACATTTTGGCTGATCCTGCATTTGGACTTCAATCTCTTTTTTTTTCTTTTTTTAAGTAATCCAAATTAGCCTGAACAGCATTGCTTTGGTGGTGCTGCTTTTCAACACATGTTCTTCAATTTTCCTTTGAAGCAAAGATAGCAACTTGTTGCACAGTTGCCCCTGAAGTGTCTCGCTTTCGTGGCATCCAGTCAGGCACTTCCTCTGCAGTGGGGCACCTCTCACAATCTGCTTTGTCGCCTAAGCGTCAACATAACTGGTATTGGCAGCCAGGCCTTGTAGACACTGTATTGGCTTGATAGCATGGGCCATACTCGTGATGTTTATACAGACTGATTGCGGTTGACTTGCTTGCCTGTAAGCAATTTTCGAATAGGGTAAGGCCATATGACTGCGGGTTTTTCCTCCAACAGCTTGACTTGTGATTTTTAGTAGAAAGCGGCGAAACTGGGTTTGATTAGTTATGAGAAACTCAGATGAATTAAAAACACCAGAGCATGAGGTGTTAACAATAGTTTCATTATTTGAAATTGGAGTTGCACAGTGACACAACAGAGTGTCACTGGTTAGATCATGAGTACTTTTTCACTTGAAGACTTACTGATCAAATTTTAATTTCTGTGAGTGGACCTCCTGATAGTGGATAATATCATTTGGAGTCTAGAAATTCTTTCTACAAAATATGCATATTATTGTAGATTAACTTAGATCATCCCTGGGCAAACTCTACACATTTGAGTCAGATGTGATTCAAAAATATATTTTTATTAAACCAAATAGGAATAGGAAATGAGATTTCAATAGATAGTAAAACAGCAGAAAAAGAACATAAATTTAGAAGAAAATTACATTTTTACCGAAATTATTTGGAGTTCCGTTAAGAACGAGATGTTAAATTATTTACACAATTCTCACCGATCAATGGAAAAATCTTTATTGTTAGCACAGCAATAAAATCCTTCTTGTAATTGCTAACCAGCTTTTTAATGCTTCCAGTGATTTTTGCTCTTTGCGGTTAGGAGGCCTCCTCACCATCACTCTAATCTGATATCTAATGCATTTGTTCACTTTGTATTTTTGCTTATTTGTTTAAGTTAGTGAGTTGTATTCCCACTGTTGTCATTTCTGTGTCTTGTAACCGAGTTAGAAAGTCTATATCTCTAATTTAGTTAGTCTTGCAGTAATCTTTTTTTTTTGTTTGTTTTGGAGCTATTGTCTTGAATCTTTGATATATAAAAATGTGCTATAGAGACTGTGTCTTTTATTTTTTTCCCCACTCTGTTTACATTTGCATGTGTTAGCTATCACTTTAAATCTCTTTGTCATCATATTTTGGTAAACAGAATTGCTAAGTGGTCATTAGCATAGATACGTTTTTAATCTGAGTATCACTGAGGCTGTTTTTTTCCTGCCTAACTAGTCATTTCCATGTCTCTGAAGTTGTTTTTGATCTTTTCCTTATCTTTGCTTTATCTACTCACTCTGTATTTGTTTTGATTATTTTTTTTATCTTTGCAGTTTTTCAGGTTATGAGTGTTTTTGCTTGTTTACAGATGGGATCCATTGTTGTTCCCTTGTTGTGGTCACTTTTGTCTTCATAATCTTATTTAAAAAAAATGTCTTTCCTTAATTTGTGACCCAGTTAGTCATAATTTCAAGCTAAAATTATTCCTGTTACCGATGTTTTTTGAGTAGCATTTGAAAACCTTCACTTGGGGGGTAAAGTATATATATATATATATATATATATATATATATATACACACACCCTGAGAGGAAGGATTGACACCTCCTCCCACAGAATATTATTTGTAGATGGCAGCAGCTGCCTGGTGGGGTGTGCTGGCGTGGAGCCTGCCTGGACATCTTGACAGCCTTGGTTCGAGACAGCCGTCGCCCTCTTGTTCTCTTCTTGGATGAACCATGTTGAACAAAAACACCATTCAACTCTAAGTTTGGATTCTCGCCCAGTAACCATGTGCAAAATATTACAAAGCAACACAAGAGCATCATATGATCCTCAACTGGGGGGTGTCAGCAGGAAAAAAAAAAAAAAACAGTAGCTCCACCCAGCGGGCATGTATGTGAGGGCGAAATCAAGCTGTTACATATCATTGGGAAGCAACCATGACTTGTAAAACACATCTGATTGTTAGAGGCTCTCTTAAGGCACTTGCAACCTTGATCTGAAGTGACCTGAACTCGGTTTATTTATTGGCACAATATGTCCGAAGATTTTATTAGAATTGTAACCACAAATGTTGGAGAATGACCAAAATATGCAGGCAAATATGCAGGCAAACAAACAGATCTTCAGTGACTATAAAGAAAATAAGCCCAAAACATTAAGCTTTTGCTGCTTGTATTTGTTTTCTCGTCCCAGGCGACTACATTGCAAAAGTGCGCTTCATCAGATTTGATCATATCCCACTGATTCGTCTTTTCATTTGTGATCTAACAAAAATGCAATCATAGCTCAGTTTGGATTTCAAAATTTCAGGTGCATACAGATATCCAGACACTTTGGATTTTGAGGATCTTGACTGTGGTTAGAATATGCATTAAATCCCTGAAGAACTTCATGCTAATTTATAAATAAGCAATCATCTTAAAGGGTACTTAAAAATGAAAAGTCCACACCCTTAAATTATGTCTCAGTAAAAATAATAATGCGGAACACAGCTGCATTAGGTATTGGACAATCTGTTCTTTCCTGCAGCAAATTGTATCTGTACGGGATATGCTCAAGGGGTTTATAATAAATGTGTTTGTTAAAGATCAAAGTGTGCATTATAATAAATGCCCAAAAGCACATTTTTACTTAAACTCTCTGGTCTGAACAAATTATTTCCACGTCACTAGTTAACTGCTGCTAACGCAAGTTGGGAATGGCTTTATTGGGTAATATTTCCTTTTTTTTAATGTTCTGCATTACTCAGGTGAGAGGTTCAAATATCATCAAACATGTTCAACTGTACATATCTGCTCATTAGTGATTGAAGTTTCTTTCTTTTTAATAAATGCCCTGAAAACATATTCATATCCCTTAAATACTTTCCACACTGCAGTCATAAACTAAAAAAAAATACAAATCTAGATTTTGCCATACATCTGTATTTAGTCCACCTCAGTCAATACCTTTGTGCTGCAAGAGTGCAGAGCTCACTGCTGCACCACCTTGCAGCCCTCCGAAAAAAGTCCGCAGAATTATTGCATATTGTTTTGGACAGTGAACGTGTGCAGCCGTGAAGAGTATAAATAAACAGGTACGATTGTTTGGGAGATTTTATTGGATCCTCTGAGAGATGGCCTTTTATCACTTTTATTACTGTAGGGAATTCAGATGATTACAATTGATCCTCCTCCAGAGAGAAGAAAAATCCATCCTGCGGGGAAAATATATAAATAACGACAAGTGGCTCAAACTGTAGAGTGTCTGCATTCTGAAGTGATATTTGGTCTAGTTTTTTCTTTTTTTTCACCCTATTCTGAAACAAACAAAAAAAAAAAAAGAAAATCCAGCAGAACAAATTGTGGTCCGACCCAGAAATTATGCACATTAAATTGACAATTAATATGATGGGAGGTCTCAGACGGCATTTCAGAGGAGCAGAGTGTTAAGTAATTAGCGGGGAGCTTGTTTTGTCGGCATCCACAAATTTGTGTTCCAGTTGTTGCTGAAATCAAACGGCATTTATTCAAAGGGTATTCTCGTCTGCTCCGTTTCTGCTCCTGTTGAAGCAGTTTGTTATTTTAAAATAGCATCCAGATTTACTCAGCAAGGAGGGATTCATCAAGGTGTACCAACAACCCTAAACCAATTAAAATCCCATTCTAATTACATTGTAAAACAAGAATCTGTAGTAAGAGAGTCAGAAAAAGAGATTCTGATTTATCCAAGAAAAAAGCCAATCTATACAAGTCCTGCTACAGTTTGTGAACCTCTTGTAATACAATGCAGAGCACCTGTTTATAGTCTTTCCACCATTGTTAGTTCTCTAATGTCAACTGTTTAAATTTGCTAATATTGGGCCTCTAAAGCTTTGCAGGAGCCGAGGATGAGAGCAAACATGTTTGAAAGGTAAATGACGCAAAGAGTAAACCGGCAATAATTAAAACAACGTTATAATGAAATACAATACTTAGAATTAGTAAATATTTTGGGCAGTCCTTCCAACTTTGGCTTAGTGAATAATTAAATTCCTTTGCATTGCTACATAGTGATGTAATGATAGTGGAAGACACATTACAAGCAGTTTGTTTCCTGCAGGTCACGACAAGTAAAGTGATCTCTCATGGCGCTGCTCTTCTAACACATATGGAGCGTTGGACGTCTTCCAAAGGTGGAGTTGATGTGGAGAACTGAAATAAGGCTGAAGATTTAATTTGTTCAGATTGCACAAGCGAGTGTGTATGTGCACAGAGGAGTAGGGCGCCTTCTTTACTGCAGAAACTAGAACATGACGGTCTGATTTTCTGTTTACTGTTTACTGTTACAGGTTGCCTTTGGGCCAGTTTAAGGGACTAGTTCTGTGTTCTGAAGGACATACGGCTACCTTTAATTACCTTTTTTCCCCCTAAATCTTAAATACTTTGACAAGTTAAATATGAATTGGTTAGTTCTATGCTGACCATTAAGTAGATTTATGATCAAATCCTGAGTGTATTTGATCATCTGCAGTTCAAAACCTAAAAATACTTGGATTAACAAATAAAAAAAAAAAAAACATGCAATTTTTTTTGCCCCAACAAGTAAACATTTAAAAATGCTTCCCCACGAACTGTCACTTTCTTAAAGAGTAAACAAACGTGCACTGATAATGTTTCCTCTTAATGTTTTCTGTTTAAAGTGATACTGAATAATACGATCTCAGTGTTTTCCATGGAGTCGTTATGTTTCACAATCTGCAGTTAATTCTGCAAGCGTAAGCTTCACATCCTGAAGGTGTGAAGCTGTAAAGCTGTGAGGGTTGACTTTCAAAGTACCAAGAGAAGATTTAGTTGACACTTGACAAGCCTGTTTGGTCTTGTCTTGTGGTGTTTATGGAAGTTTTTTTTTTTTTTTATGGTTGCAAGGGAAGGCATGCCATTACAAAGAGTAATGTTCTCCATGAAAACAATACTCACATTTTTAGCAGGTTCTACCACTTTTTATTTATTTTATTTATTTTTACCTCTGTAAGATGGTACTGGTGTGGTAATTTGTGTGTTTGCAAGAAAATTAAAAGTAACTTTCTTGTTCTGCACAAGGACATAAAGGTTTCTCTTCTTTTTATAAAACCTACATCTTAAATCGGGTTAATCTGAACCATTACTGTTAGAAGAGAAGCTTGAGTTATATTTATAGAGGAAAGTAAAAAAAAAAAAAAATTAATAAATGAAATATTAATGCATTTACTGTGCAACTTTATAGATTAAAAGCAACGGTAGACTTCTTCAACATAATTAAATAAAAGCGTCATGGCGCGATTTGCTGGTACAATGCCACAACTGAAACTCTTTGAGCCTCAAGAGGAGCTTAAAGAGGGGCAGTTTCTCTGAAGCAGATGTCAAATTGTTTTGCTTGTATGGGTGGTAATCAAGCTTCTCTCCTTCCCTGTGCCTGCTTTCCTCCCGTTTTGAAACTTGCCCGTGAGTCATTTTCTTTAAGAGAGAACTGCAAGCATCCCGAAACGACCCCGAAACAAAGAAGAACCGTCAGTCATTGTGTATTTTTGTAAACACTGCAAAACATCTCTGCAGTCGTTGATCCTCACTTTGAAAGAACATGACAAACTTGTCTTTGCGACAAAGTTCAATCTCAATCCGTTTTGATGGAAAGTGGATGTGAACAGCAAATGCTAACTCGTGTCAGAGATTCTCATTCGATTCAGTTCTGGAGTTTTGCTTAAATGTGGACAAAAAATAATTATAAAATACTTCATTCTGACTGTAGATGTGTGTTTTATGCCGTTGCCCTGCTGATAGGTGAACCTCCACCCAGTAACAAGTCTTTCCCATGCAGCTGGGCAGATTTCCCTTCAGCATTGCCCCATATTGCATTTCATTCATTGTTCCAACATCTCTGACAAGCTTTTCTGTCGTTAAAGAAAAGTTTTCCCACAGGATGATTCTTACGCCACAATCTATTACCGCTGGATGTAAATTGTTGTCCGTCACACATAGTGTTTTCCATGTAAGACAAAACATTTATATTTGTCTCATTTGACCAGAGCATCTTTCATGGGTTTGCTGTGTTCTCTATGGTTTGTTGCAACCTGAAAACTGGACTTTTTGACCACTGTCAACACTTAAAATTTTTTCTGGCTAACACCAATGTGTAAGCAACATGTCACAAATCCACATCAACAGATTTTGATTATACAGTTAGAAGGAGCACTCCATTATTCTTTGTTTCTCAGGGTATATTACTGTGATGCTGTTCGCATTCTGTCGAGTCCTACATCTCTCTCAGTCAGCTGTTTACTTTTTCCCCTTACACAATTATATCTAATCTGTTGTTGAAAAATTACTTCTGTAGTACCTGTAAACCAAACTTAATGTTAACACTTGCATACTTCCTTCCTTGTCCAATCACACTGTCTCTGTGCATTCATGATAAGCCATTGCTCATATTTTCAAAGTCAGTGTGAAAGAAGATAGATGAGACTTCACTCCACGCTATCGATTACTCTGTGCCACAAACAGGTGCTCTGTCATTGGCTGTCACTTACCGTCATAATAGGCTAACGCCGAGAATAAGGCCAGTGTAAAACTGAATGACGCTTGGATGCAAATTACTTACTATTTTCCTCCCTCTTTCCAGGTAACTCTTTGCGGAGTGACGTATGAGGGAAATGTGTTCATGGAGTGATGTGTTTGTCTGTGTAAATGTCACTTTTCCATTGTTGTGTCTGTTATAGGTTATAATTTGAAGCTGCATTACAATGTGCAGGCTGCCTCATCCAGACTTTCCCCTCTTGTTCCGCCTGTTGTTTCTGTGCTTTTTCCAAACAGAAGTTCCATCAAATATCTTTATGCTCGGCTGAGCAATAGGAGCTATTGTCACCTCACAGCTTCCATTCAAAGACAATCCATGTAAAAGCTGTCATCCACTGTGAAACGTTTCATGTCATTCTGGAGCACAGGTGTGTGCATGTGTGCTGTTGTGCACATGAATACAGAGCCTGCGAAAGCATTTATGCCCCTAAGCATTTTTCACTTGTGTGTCGTATTACAACGACAAACCTCAATGTATGGTTTTCTTCTTGACGTGATAGACAAACACGAAATAGCTGAATATTTTTTGAAGAGCTGTGGGAAAATGCACATGGTTTTCAAAAGTTTCCCTACAAATAAAAGAAAAGAATAGAACGTCTTTTGCTGCAGTCGCAACCGCAAGTCTTTTGGGTATCTTATCCCAAATATTTTCCATTTCATCTGTCGATCTGTACACATCATCCGGCGTACGTCTCTGATCAACGCTCTCTTGCTTTGTCCTGTTGCTTATCACGCAGTTTGTTCACTAACAGGTCAGCTTTATTTCTACTCACATTAACTTGCACAGACTCAATTTCCTAATTAGGGGATTCATGAGAACAATTGTTTACTCTGGATTTTCTTTCTGGGTATCAGAATTAAGTAGGCTGAATACAAATACATGGCACACGTTTGAGAGTTTCAGCGTATGTTTGCGGATAAGCTTGGTTGTTTTTTTGGTGTCTTTTGTGCTGCTCTTTATTTGGCAGTTTTTCCTACATTCATCCCGGCTGTCGTACATGCTGTATGTTCATCCTGATCCTATCTGGAATTTAAATCATCCCAAAGCATTGCTCTTTATTTAGTCAGCAAGACAGTAACATTGTGGGTGGTCCTTGACTCCTCATACCACATCCTTTTACAGAAAAAAAGCAGAAAGCAGCACGAAACACAACTGAATAAATGTTGGCCATATTGCTTAAGATAAACACAAGACATTACTTTGCACAGGAACTTACAGTCACCTGGGAGATTATATTGTTATCTGTGGTTATTGGAGTTGCACAAACATTAGCATTAGCTTATCGCAACCGGAACAGAGAAGACGTAGGGCTCTATATCACTCTCATTAACAAGTTTGATGTCTACTGGGGTGATTTTGTTGATATGGGGCAACATAAAAAAAAACAAAAAAAAAAAAAACTATTTAGTCTAAGCAGGATAAACTGGTGCTTGGATCAGCAAAATCTTCTCAGATCTTTATAGAGTGTGTTACCCAAGGGCAGTTTGGTTTCAAACCACTTTTGTGGCACTTTAACGTTTCAATTTCTGTCAGAAAAAGAAAGTCAACATAGTGACATGTAGTAGGTGAAGCGAGCATGATGATCTGTTCAGCAGTCTGTAAATCAGAAAAAAAAGCTCTAGGGTTTCAAAGGGACATTATGTAACTGCACACAAAGAAATGTACCCATAAACACAAAGTTTACTGCATCATTCACTCAGTGTTTATTTACTGCTTGAGTTCTGCAGAAGAAATACGTATCGTGCACTTGAAGTAATCTAGTTCTAACATATTACATTTTATCCTGTAATGCAGAAGTCATCTGCACTTTATGCATGATTCTCTCTGTTTTGTGGTGGTGAACTGATATAGATGGCTTGGCTCTATGATAAATAACTATACATTGGCCTTTGCTTCTAAGGTTAATTCATTATTGATGCTAAATCTTGTGTGATTACAGTGCATGCAGTAAGATTAGATGCAATTAAAATACTTATTTGAGTTTCTTAGTGAAATATCAGTGGTTGTGTTTTTTTTTTAGTGATAATACATGTGCTTATCCCATTTCCTCTCAGTTTTAAGAATTAAGCAAAGTTATACAGATTTTCTCATCACTACACAAAAAGGACATAAATTACTCCCATTCAAGGTCCAGATAGAGTCCCTGACATAAACCTGAATCTGTCCATATGAAGACTCAGTCAGAATCAATGCAGTGAAATGCAGGGTTTGATGTTGCAGGATTGTGTTTCTCTCCACTGTGTGAGACAGGGTTCGACACATCTGTCTTTACTCACACTGCGAAGCTGACGTCACCCCCGCACATCCCTTAACCTCTTTCCCTCTTTGTCCTCACTAGGGGAATGTGTGGCGTGGGATATTTGAGTCAATTTCAAATCCTGAGTGTCACACTAAAGTTTGGAAAGGAGGATCGGAGAGAGGGAAGGGCGGTTATAATCTCAGTAGCTCAGACTCCGAGGGAGACGGTTATACATTTAGCTTTTTCAGCATAATCAATCTGACCAGAGTTTGGTTTGAACATCAAGGACGTGGATATGAAAATGACTGGGATGTTGCACTCTGTTGCCAAGGAAACTGCTCAAACCGAGCTGATGACCAACAAATAAATATGCAGAACACTTGAGGAAACGAAAACCTCTGGCCCCTGCTTTATTTGAAGTTTTTTGTTATTATTTTATCAGCAACTCTTTTGACTGTAAAGGTAGATTGTGAACAGACAATCCGGTAAAATTAGACTAGTTTGCCATCTTTGAGTGTCTCAGACAAAAGAAAATGAAGATTTTAGAGCGATCTTGTCAAAGTCTGGAATTACACATCTTTTCGTGACTGTAATATATAATTGTATAAAAAAAGTGGGGCCACACACGTGGTTGTCTCCACTGCTTGACTGCTACCAAGGGTGGCATTGCAATTAATTAGGTTTATGGGCAACAGCTGTGTGAAACAGCTGTTGCCCATTTTCTTTTAGAAAATGAAAGAATCATTTAATACTGCTGTTTGTGTTTATTTACATTATCTTTGTAGCGGAATTTGTTTGATGTTCTGAAAAATGTGGCTCCAATCACAAAAAAAAAACCCCCTGATGAAATCAGTAGGGAGAGAGAAAAAAATATTTTTTTCACTTGGCAAAAAGAAACAATAATCAACCCATATTATGCATAAATCCATGAGAAAAAACTTTAAATGGGAAAAAGAATCTTATCTAAACTATCCTCACAAATTACGACAAATGTGCTTATGCGTGCGTTTCTGATGTATATTTACAGATGTACGTTTCTAAAGGTAAATCCAACACATAAAAACGTGAGAGGTGTAAATATATGACTCACGATTATTTGCTGAAATTCAATCGAAACATGTACGATATGAATTCAGAATATGAAAATGAAGTCACAATTATGAGATATTTTTGGAAACAATTTATAATTAACTCAAGTCTTGCCGTACCAGTTAATGAAGATTTGCCCCCACTGAAAGGCAATTAAACAATGGTCCCTGTATTTCCATTCCTGCCAATAACACTGACAGTTCCTCTCTATCAACACTGAACTATCTAATACCAATTAGTCTCTGTCTTTTCAAAGGCATGCAAATTAAACTTACAGCAAAATTAACTGAGCTTTCCAGCTTATCCTGGGCACTGAAGTGTGGATCCACTTTGGTGTATCTTTTTATTTTGTCATTATTTCATCCTGCAGTCTGTGTCAGTTCATTCTCGAGAGTATTACTTGAAGGATTAACTTGACCCATAATATCCGATTAAGCTGACACTGATGTAGATGTTTATCTGCTTTCTGTAAGCTCCTCGTCTTCCTTCTGCAAATGTAGAAATGTGGCCAAACGCAGAACTGGAGCAGTCCTTTGTCATCATATTAAATGTGACTTCCTTTCAATGATCTAGCCCCCTCTAGTGTGTAAAGAAATGATAACAAAGGAAACTCCTGTCCCTACACATCAAATATGCAACACACTGTTTATTGTAAAATATTTAAACAATGCAACTTCCATAATGTATTGAAAAAAAAAGTCAAACCTTACAGAAATTACAAGTGTCTAATTTTATCATCAAGTTGCATCCTTTTGGAATATACATATGTATGTATAAATATATATTTACATCCTCTTTGCTCTTTAGTTTCTTTAAAAAGAGGTATTTGCTGGGCTTGGTATGCTGAAACCTTTTGTTTTCTGGACAACCACTTTGACTGGTCTTTTTGAACCACTAGGGGGCACTATGAAACAACACAGTCATTAGCAAATTAGCAGGGGAGTCCTAAGGGGAGGTATTTCTCCAGCAGCCTCAACCTAATGCAGTGTTGCTGAAAAATACATTTTAGAACAAACATGTCCGTTTTTACACTTCTCCCCGTTATTCTTCCAGTTTCCATCCCTAAACCTCATCTCTTTCCTTTCCATCCCCCAGTTTATTTTTTCTTTCCTTTTTTTTTTTTTTAACCAACCGGTGGTTATGTTGTCTAGAATATGCTAATCTGCTATGCACCGGCAACTCCCTGGGTGAAGATCACTTATTAAAAGCATAGTTGGGAGGGTTTATGCAAATAAAGTCAAATCAAAGCAAGCTTTCCCCTGGTTGGTTATCCCCCTCCCTCCTTTGCATACACTGAGAATTTGAAGACAGCATTTTGTTGCTGATATTTCCTTCCGCACAGCCTGAACCACTTTCACATAATGCGTTGCTGTGTGTTTAATGCTAAACTGACGTTGTTCTGATTTCCCTGCTTGTCTGCAAAAGGGAGAAGTTTCATTTCCCGTTGAGTGGATTGACAGATTTGTTCGAAGAAAAAGATGGATAATATCCGCTGTGGCCAAAGGCTGGTGTGAAGTAGTCTGACACCAGACACTGATTAAGCCTCTTGAGATCTGAAGGGATTGCGGGTCTTAGTTTAGAAAGAAAAAGACAAAGGAAAGGAGAGGAGCAAGAAGGCTAAAACACAAAACTGCAAATTGGCTAAGATGTGTGTGTGTGAGATGTAGCTTTCATGTAAGCAGTTGTTAAGGTCTAACCAATAATCAGGCTTGCGTGGAAAAAACTCCATGGCCATTAGGTAAAGAATCAAGGGACAAGCAGATCGCAGATCAACAAGGAAAATCTACGCTGCAATGCTTCTGGCCAGTGTCAACTTCCTATTTCCATTCATTATTTATACCTGGGCCTGTTTTAAATATTGGAATAAGATAATGATCCTTCCGGTTGAACCTCTTGACCTGTATACGTTGCCATGTTTACAGGACGGTAATGCATCTGACTCCTAAAATAACCCCTGACCTTTAGCACACCTTTCACAGCACTAATTTAGAGTGCAAAGATGGGTCTGCTATGTTCCATATTTATAATTTGTCACCAAAATTAAATAGAAAGAGGAGAGGTCAGAGACTCCTCCTGCTCGGTGAATATGCTGATCTTGCAGTCTTGTGTTGGGTACTAAATATCACCAGTGTACCAATTACTAGTTTAGCCATACTGGGAATTTTCTGCCTAAAGAGACAAATGAAAGGTTATTAAGTACATTAGTGATTACTCAGCCATGCACTGCAGCCAAGCAGCATAATTGATTAAATAGATTGAATGCTGGTTCATGCTTTTCAAGGCACAGGTTTGCTTTTTCTCATTGTATACACAGGCTTTTAGAGCATATACCGGGTAGAAGTGAACATTTTTTTTTTATCTCTGGTGAGTCATCTTCCTGAGATTAAGATCAGAAGAATCCTAAAGTTGTAAAAGGTCCCAGACCTCTCCTTTCTGATGATTCTCATAATTAGAGCAGTATCGGCTATCCTGAGCTGTCGCTGTGGTTATGTTGTGATCAGCGTAGGTTGCTGATCGACACACTGAAAACGTTCCCTCAATCTGCTCCTTTCTTCTGTTACTCTCCATTTCTGCATGACTTGGAATTTTTGATACCATGAACTTTGTTGTCTTTCTATTTGTTTTTCTCCAGGTGTTTCTATCAGTGTTCAGAAACACTTGGGCTAGTGATTTAGTGATTCAGTGCCTCATCTTTCTGGAAACAGCCTTTAGCTACGACACCAGGACTGCCGATAACTCTATGCTGTGTTTCCATAGATGAAACACACCACCCCTCATATTGCTGCGTTTAGAGGCAAACCCATTGAATGAGTTATTGTGGCAACTGACTACTGCATATCCGTCCCTAAATCGTCCGTCCGTCCATCCATTAAATTCTGCATATATGATATATAATGGAGTAACAGGTCTGGACAGGAGACATAGAAATATTCCCACCTTATTTTGGGGAATCAAAAGAAGAGATGTACAGTCCCCCTGGTGTGTTTTACGTCTAGCCCAGGATCTCCTCCCACTATCATCTCCAGAAAATCTCCAAACTCTAAGGCTAACCCACAGAGGAAGCTCAGTTCAGCCGCTTGCGTCCAGGTTTTTGTTCTTTTGGTTGTGATCCATAACTCATGCCAATAGGTGGGGGTGGGAAGGTAAGTAGACCTGTAAACTGAGATCTTTGCTTTCGGGCTCAGGTCTTTCTTCTTCACAACGGGTCAGAGCAATCACCACTACACTGTAGACAAAGGTCCAATCCGTCTCTCCATCTCCTGCTCTTTCTGCTACATCACTTGCAATTAAGACACTGAAAAATGTTCCACTTTAGACAGTCTGACCCGCAGCTTAAGAGAGCAGTCCACCTTTTTCTGTTTGAAAACCGTGACCTCAGACTTAGAGAAACGGGCTCTTATCCTGTCTGCTTCACAATTGGCTGCTCTGGTGAAAAATGAAGATCATGGCCTGAAGACCCCAACAAAATCACATCAGCTGTAAAAAATGGAGAGGAGACCCTGAAATTCTGAGACTAGAAATCCTCCTCTACATTTACTAACCTGCCTACGACTGAAATGCGCAAACAGGATTAGGGATAAAGGGAAGTACTGGTGGAATCCAAGTGGAAATATGCTCACAATGTACTCGAAATGGACGCAGTTCATCTGTTTTCAATCCACTGTTCGAAAGGCAGAATGAGATTCATGCTTCTCCTCCTGACTCTTAGGTTTGATATTCTGTCAAAGCCTCCTTTCTACTGCCCATGGTTCTCAAACTCCAGTCCTTTAGGGCCGAAGTCCTGCAACTTTCAAAACCATCCCGTGTTATGTCATGTTAATGAAAGTGTCATGACAGTCTTATTCACCCCCCTTCAAATAAAGTGTTACCAATAGTACTATTGGCTGAGAAATCATATTTAACTCTGTGAGAGTTAAATATTATACATAGGTCAACTCCCATGTTCTCAAATTTTTCCTCTTAAAAGAGAGTTAATCCTGTCTGCTGTTGCTCAAAATGAGGGACTGGTGTAAAATTAGTGACTTGATAAAAGCAGACGGACTTATTGTGATAACTTTTTACCAACTGGTTTAATAAACTAAATCAACTGAATCATAACTTGGATTAAATAGAAATTTTTATTTTACTTTTAATCTGTTTCTGTTTCTGGTCATGTACTGACTCTGTCTGGGCGCCTTGAGATCACATTTGTTGGGAAATGTCTGTATATAAATAAACTTAATTGAATTTAATTTAGAAGAATTTCTCTTGGGAGCACACTCGCAGAGAAGGACTTTCTGCTTTACAATCACTACAATCAGTTTGCATTATTTAAAACATAAATGGCACTTGTGATGAAGTGTTTTAAAACACTGTAAATAAAAGGAGAAGATTGTTGTTTTTTTTCCCCTGTGTTTCCCCTTCGGGCTTTCAATTTGCTGCACAGACTGAGTCGAGCTGCACAGAAGGACACAAGTTTAACTGTTCTGCTTACAAGCACAAACCCAAAATTCACCATTCCTTGTTCAGATGCATTTGTTAACAGAGAGTTGACCGAGAAACTAAAGCAACATACAGGCAGGTTTACTATCGCAGATGAAAATGTGCTTTCACCAACTGATTATTACTTTGTAAGGAAAAGGCCAACGTTGGTAAAATATGACTTATCTTCCTCTTTGAGATGTTGTATTTTTTTCCCCCAAAATACAACTTGTAATCAAATTCAATTGCACTTAATCATCTAAAGAAATTTCTCTCTATTTTGATTCTAATCTCCAATAGGGGCCTGTTGACTCTTATAAAATATGGCATGTTATGGCCAATCAATTCAAAATAACTCTTACGTTCTGCAAGTTATCCTACAGGAATCAAGTAATTTGTTTTAGGTCATTTTTTTTGTTTTTTCTTTAAAAGTTTGGGGTTACTGGTAATTTCTTCTCAACACATCATTTATGTCTGACCAATCAAATTTGTGATTGGTCAGAAATTTGAATTGGGTCTGGATCATCCAGTAAAGCTGAGATGTTCTGAACGTTTTGCATAAAGTATCCTGGTCAGAAAGAACTTTGTCCACCTTTGAGATATTAACAAATTTGCTACAAATAAACAAAAATAAAAAAAACAACAACAGCAAAACAATTTCAGAAGTAATTCAAATGTTTTTTTTTCTAAGTTCACGACTCCTTGGGCTGGCTGTGATGAAGATGGAAACTTTTATGGCTTTGTCAAAGTAGAGTAAAATAATGTTTTTCATGCCAAAGTAATTTACTGTATTTTGAAGAGCAACACAATGCTTTTAATGAGGACTGTTGAACTGTATAATGTCAACTCATATCAAAGATGAAGTATGCTTGCTAGGGATTGACTGTCATTCAGAACATAGCTAAACTCAGAAGGCAAAAATGTCTGAGTGCAACATCCAAGTATTTTTTGAAACATAATGGTTATAAAAATAACTCTCGAATCATTCTGGGTAACAGCAGAAGCAGCAGCCACAACCTACAGACGGATTTATGTATGTGGATGACAAATTCAACAGCAGGTTTTGCCTGGCCCTATTCATTTAGACAGATGCATTCCTCTGTGTCTTTGTGGGTCAGTTCAATAAGGTTTGTACTATAGGAGAATCACTTGAGCACATTTTAGTGTTTAACCCGAGCACAAACCCCATCAGCCCTGTAGAGGCAGCTGTGGATGATTCCTTAATCCAAGCAGACACAGAGAGGGAGAGATTCATAAAGACAGAAAGGCTTCCAACAGCATCCTCCCCGCTGCACGCCGGCAGGGATGAAATTCCCTAATGCGAATGCAGAGGGGTTCGTCGACTGCAAAGTCTAATTGCAATATTAATCAATTACAGAGAATAAAAGGCTCATTTTTATGCCTGCCGTGGGTGGCTGGTGAACTGACTTCCTGTAGTCTTTATTCACAGGATCATACGAGGCTTGTGTTTTATTGTGAGAAACTGAAATTGTTCCACCTCACTTTAACATTTGCATATTCACGCAGACACACCTGTGAAGGGCTATGGGATCCACATCATACAAGCAGAGACTATGTAATGGTTGCTTGACTCCTGTTGATATAGTTACACAGAATCAGCCCTGCATTAATAGTGAGCGCAGTTCAATAATGTCTCAGTCTGGATGAAAGCAGCCCCCAGCACTACCCCCCTCCACTTCCCCCGCTACCCCCAACCCTCCTAAAAAACCATCAGAGGGCAATCGATGCGCTTTCATCCCAAGGACGGAAATTGCACTCATATGGCTCAGACTCTATGAAGGTCCCCCATCCAAATCCAAATCATTAACATCAAACTTGGAGCAAAGAAATCAAAATGTCAGTCTGCCCTGCAATTGCAAGGCAGATGAGCATTGCCCCTATTTCTTATACATTTCCATTCTTCTTGTATCTACCCCTACAGAAGCCTACCGTGTGTATTGGATATTGAAACATGAGACAATTGGTAAAAACTTCTTTAAATGAATCAAGCCCTTCCACAAACAACGGACTAAACTGCCACATGCGGTAAAAGCCACATAATTGAACAAATGAAAACACATTATAAGTAAGAAAACATATATTACATGTTGATCAATGCTACTTTACAAACAGAAAAGATAACTGTAAAACATTAAGTATTCACTTATTTAATGTTAATGTTAAAAATGTGACTGCAGTTATAAAACAATGCAAAAAAATGGCTTAATAGCTCCTCTTTCTGTTCACTGAGATCAAGTTCAATGGGAGAAATCCAACACATAGAACTGCAGGGAGATGAGAATCAAGCTGAACCGAATAGGAATGGCCAGGCTGAGGCAAAAGTAATGATAAAAAGATCCTTTCTTCCACTATGCATGCACTTATATTATTAAATGTTAACATCAGAAGATTTAACCTTCTGACCGTGAAGGTCCACCTCATTTTATCACTTATCACTGTAAACAGTGGATATGGCTAAGGGACCTGAAAAGCACTTAATGATGTAAGTGTTATTCATCAACCACTGTGATTCTGGTGCACATGGATGATTTGCTGTGTGTTCAGATTTTCATATTTAGTTAAGCCTAACAATAGATGATATGTCATGTTGCTGCTAATAGCAGAACTTGTGGGATTACTTTCTTAACATTTGTATTTCTTTCTTTGTTTACCTACCCTATCCATAAAAATTATTAAACAAAGCATCAGGTTATTTTTTTATTCAGGACACATACAGACCAAATAATATTTTAATTTACAGGAAAAGCCATAGATGTTCAAAGGAAACGTCAAAGCACAGAGGCATTAATTTTAACATTCATCCTTTTGATCATCTAGCAATAATTTTAGGTTCAATGTAAGCCAAGGCCTTCTTCTGATGCATTCTACCGAAACAAAAACATAGACCAACTTTCGTTAATCCTCTCCCACTCTTGTGTTTTTTTTTTTTTTGTTGTTGTCTCTGCAGGATCTGTGTCTTTCTGAAGCTCATTACGCTCGCTGCCTTAAGTCAGAATGCTACTTGTGTGTTTGAAAGACAATTGGCCTACTTGCATTTGTCAACACTTATAGGCTTAACATTGTGCACATTGCAGCAAGCAGCAGAAACAACTAATCCTGGAAGGCTACGTTGTTGTGAAAGCAATTAGCAATCTAAAAATGACACCATCTCAATTTATTGCGAACTGAAATAGTACGAGACAGATGTCAGAAATTGTACAATTACTCTTCAGTAAAATAAAGTAGTGCACTCATAGGTTAGCAGTTATTTTTCTTCACCAGCATGGATTGTGATCAGTACAACCCATTATCTTCAGTTCAGATTCACACCTACTATGAAGTTGTTTGTTGGATCTGTTCTTCCTAAGCAAGGACTTTGCTTCTAAACATGTGTTAAAAGTAGCACACAACTTTAGCTATCCTGTGAAACTTTATTAACTGGTTGTTAATTTATCTGTCGAAGAAACACATTTATTGAATTAGTATTTTCCCACATACTTTTTTCCTTGTTTTTTTTTTTTCCCTGAATTTCTTCACGGTTTTTCCATTTAGGTCAATCTGCTTTGAGGTTGTTGGAAAAACTTTCAGTTTGCTTTTATCCAGATTGCATTGTGAATACCAAAGTGTAGACATCATAATGGTCAAGGTATAAACAGTAAACAATAAATAAATTATTAATAATAATTTAAAAAAAGCTTAAAAAGACAATAGATTATATCTTCAGCACACCTTAAGTTTAAGAAAACAGTAGGGGTTTAAATAAGTTTTTTATTTGGTTGTCTCTGAATGAATTTATTATCATATGAAATCTATATGTATAATTCAGAGAACATGTTTTCTACTGATATCATTTTAGCAAAGGCCCATTTTAAATTTCCTTGAAATAATAAAAAGGGATTTTTCCTGTTTATTTGTGATGGTTAAATAAACCATCTGCCTGGTAGAAGTGTGCAATTCCACCTTATCATTTCCTCAGTTTTACTCAGAGTCCTTCAACATGAAGTAATATGCTTTCTTTAGCATTTTTGGCAATGCTCTGAGCACAAAGTTTCAGTTCTTCACACTTTAGCTTATCACAACCATACGCGTTTTTTCCTGCTGGGCATCAGTCATTTTAATTTTCAGAGCGCAAAGCAGTTGCTGGTGAAAAGCTGTATTTATACATGTAAAACTGACTAATTAATGTTGATTTGAACTGAAGTTTCCTGGGGTGCACAAATCTCTCCAAAGTGCTCATCTTTTAATTTCCACAGAGGAAAAAGGTGCCGCTGCTTGAAAGTGGTAAATCCTACAATAAAACAGTATCTAACTTAATAATGTCACGCCGTTCTGAATGACTCCATGGTGGCTGCTTTCCTGGAGCGGTATTAACCGCTTATTAAAAAGAGATTCCATCTGTAAGAAATCAGACAGTCTTCTGTAAAAATGTTCTGAAAGATTTCTGCCCTGGTCTGGAACAACACAAGGACCACCGAGTCTCAACAGCTGTCATGATCTGATATTGCATGAAGCAGGAACTAATCTTTGTCGAGGACTAAAATTTCAGTCCACCGTGATACAAGGTACATTTAAATGGACAGAGAGGGTGCAAACTGAGGACACTGTACCAACTGCTAAGCATGGTGGTGGCAGCATCATGCTGCAGAGTTTTTGTTGATGTTGTTGTTGTTGTTGTTGATTTTTCAGACAAAATGAAAAGCAAAGCAAAATCCTTTATAATTAACTGACAGTTGAAACTTGATTTTAAACTAATTTTTGGGGGGATTACAAAAAAAACAAAAAAAAAACGAGGCTGTATGCTTCTGAGGCAATATGTTTCAGAACACAATTGACAAGTTTGATGAAAATCAGGTGAAACATTGAAGAGAAAAATAAACAAACATCATTCTGACACAATCACATCTTATTTTTATGTTAAATCCATCACCTTAAATTTTGTTTGACTTCAGGTTCTTTAGTTTGATACATTAGTTGGGATTTTTGAACAATGTCAGATCTACTGATCGAAACACGTCACTTTTCAAACTTTACAAGCCTTCAGTTTTGTTTCAGTACTTTCTTGGCTTGTTACTGCAGTGTGATAGTTTGAAATAAAAAAAATAAAAAAATTTAAAAAAAGATTGTCCTGTTTTGTTTATTTATTCTGTTCCTCTAGAGAAAGTGAATAAGGGAAGGGGTTGCATATTTTATTCTACGTTTCATGGCAACAAAGCACCAACAATGAAGCAAAAATGTGTTTTAAAAAATGTCTCATCTAACCAAATAAACAAGATGAATCCTTTATTCAATTTAGATAATTGCCATTTCCATTTTTGTTTATTTAGTTGGCTTTCAAAGCTGTTATTCCATAATAATGCTGAAGTTAAAATAGCTACAATTCGCATTTGCAGCAATGCGATAAGCTGCTCATTAAAAATCCAAAGTTTTATCCAACAGGAAATTTTAGCATGACTGTTGAATAGCAGGATCTTAAAAACAACCAAAGCCTTATTTGTGCAGCATAATATAATTTTCTCTATGGATTAGGTCTGGGGGATTAAGTGGATTTTAATTTGATGTCATGAAAAAATGTTTTCATGACATCAAACTTTGTCACTCTTAATTGTTTCAGGTCATCAAAATGCTGACAAAACAAAACAAAAAAACTTATTTAGCCATTTGTGAATATGATTGCCACCCATAATTAATTAATTACCTTTGACTAACCCCAACATTTGGATTTTCTAAAGCTTTGGGACTATGGTGAACTACAGCGAGAGTTACTCCTGAATGATGAAAGCATAGCCCATGACTGGCCTGTTTATTACTAAAATCACTACAAGAGGACATCAATCACATATTTAAATACACACACCACAAGCCAAAGCGACACCTAGAACATTTTAAGCCTCACTTACATGAGTTCAGGTCAGTGAACTCATGAAACTGGGCAGAAACGACATCAATAGGCGTTCTAAGATGAAAACCTCTGCTGACCAGAAAGAGCACAGAGGTTGAGCTCATTGAACTTCCAGTGAGTTAATGTAACCCCTGGTTGGTTATAGCTTTTTACTCCTATTTCAAATTATAGTTTGAAAATTATACTTTTTACTTACTCAGGTTGTCACTTGATATTAAAATGTGTTTGATAATCGAGACATTCAAGGGTAACAAACAAAAAAACTGAATCTATATGGGCAAATACTTTTTCATGCCACAGAAAAAAAAAATGAGTGTAGGCTGAGGTGATATCTGACAGTCCATTGTTGAGCATTTGCAGTATGAAACCTGTGGTTAAATATCAGCTTGAGGGAGTGGGACACCAGCCCGCACATTGTCTCACAAACACACAATCTCATCAGTGAAAAGGACAGAATCGTTTTTTTTGACATGAATCAGTGTTGACATGTTCTTATTTCTTGAGCCGAATCTTTTTTCCTCCCCACCAAAAAAAAAATCCAAGACGAACCGAATGGAAATACTGTGGCATCTGCTGATGCTGGAGACACAGCTGCCTCGGTCAATAGGCCAGAGCTACTCAGGAGCAGGCGGCAGAGCCATCAGAGCCGGATCAAACAGTTTGATCTGTAAAGGCCCTGACTTGAGACACAAATTGACTGGGGAGGTGCGAGAGGTGCCTCTCTCGCACAGTCAGATAACTTTCACAGTTCATAGACACAAAGAAAGGACACGTTTTTCGGGACCACGCAACTGTCATTAAATTCATGCTATTTTTGTATTCCGAGCACGCATCCACTGAAGATCTGTCGCAGTAGTTTTGATAACACAGGAGGCGGACTCACCTTTGCCCCAGACTCCTGGGCGCGTTGATGATGGAAGGACTTATGCTATTAGACACCACAGGAAAGGATTTCTCTCTTGTTACTCTCCTGACTGCTGATTTAACACCCAGCGCTATCTGGTACAAGGAGACCAGTTTGCTGCTACAGGCGCTTCGGGTAGTAGTATATTATTTGCTTCCACTTGGATGGATGTACTTTACATGACATTAAGCAAAAGCAATATAGAAGCTGCCTGGTGCAACTCCGCTTCCTGCCCTCCTCCAATCTCCTCCTTCGTTCTTTGGAGCGTGGGAGCTTCATGCATGATTAATCTCCCAAATCTAACATCTCCTAATCGGATCTTTACTTACAGAGAATATTGTGCGTAATTAATGGTCACATGTGGGAAAAAAAGTACGACAAAGATGTTGTTGTTTACACATGTATGCTCAAATTAGCAATTATGTACTTATAATAAAATCTGGACCCAGCGTTGAATCTTAAAACACGCATAAACATAGTATGGATCTAGCATTTACTCTTTGCTGCAAAGTGATGTTAATATCTTGAGAAGAGGTACATACAAAGCTTAACGTGTTCTACTGCACACATCCAAGTCAAACTTGCCAAGTGATCATAATCTGCTCTCCCCATGACGTCTGGTATACCGTCACATCTCGCAGAGTTTGTTTTGTATTCAAGGGACTCCTTTAAAAGAGAAATCACATGGAAGTGATATTTTCTTGTCAAATGTAGTGACCTCCTACTTGGGAATCTTAATAGTCTGCTATTAAGGTACATTTAGTGTATCGAAATAAGCTCCTACTGTGGACTTTCTCCAATAACTTCAGATACAGAGGGTTTAATGTAACATTTTCACTTATTTTTTTCTTCAAATATTTTTCAATAGATCTTACTTCTGCAAGGTGCCTAGTTATATGAAAATTTCTTATGGTATGTTTATGTTCATCGCACCCTCCTTTTTTCAGCATTCTTTATTGTTTACATGTCCTGGGGGATTTTTTAGCTTAAACTACTCTGGTGATGTTGCAATAAAGCAGCAAAGAGGCTACTGTGCTACAAGGGAGAAAGACATATTAATGTTGTGCGAATGACATGCATTTAAGGATATTTTCCAGTATGGGGTCAATATTGCCTCAAACTCCTTGTTACTCTTTACAGAGGAGAACCTTAAAAAAGTGGCAGTTGTTGCATTTCAAATCATTTTTTTTAAATGTCTGCAAAGAGCGATATTAACCCGGTGACTTTCTACTGTCCTCATTGTCTTCTGGATTTCACTACAGGTGATATTTTGTAAGTCCCAAAATGGAAACTTTTACACAAAAATTTCAACCTTTTTTCCAAGCTGAGTCTTCTATCACAGTATATCTGTCTTTTGTTTCTGTGACATATAAATATAATTGGAAGTAAATTATAAGCTTGACTGTCACATTTTTTTTGTGAAACAATTTTAAAATGTCCATTGACTGAATGTCACTAATAATAATATTGCCAAATGCATTTGTATACCTCTCTGAATCTTTGAAATCAAGAGTTTGAATTATTTTATTGGCAACAAAACATCCAGTACCTAGGAATGTAGATTGCTTTTAAAAGCATTTGTAAAAAAAATAAAAAAAAATAAAAAAAATAAACATGGTTTTTCACAAAAACATGGACCTCAGCAAATCTCACCATGGAACTGTAAAAGGATGACACCTGTGCAATAAGTTCAATCATGAAGTTTTCTCTTCACAGAATATTTCTCAGGCCTTCCACAGGTCAGTGGTTCTAACAAAGTGGAAGTGATTGGGAATCTACAAAGTAATAGCCAGACGATATCACAGACAGGGGTCAGTGGATACTGAGGCAAATGGCGCGCAAAGGTCTCCAACTTTCTGCAGTCAACAGCTACAGATCTGCAAACATCCTGTGGCCTTTAGATTTACTCAAAAACTGTGTACAGAGAACATCATGGAATGGATTTTAATGGCCAAGCTGCTGCATCTAAGCCTTATGTCACCAAATTCAGTGTTGAATGCGATTGTATAAAGCATATGACCAACGGACTGTGGATCAGTGGGGACATGATTTTTTGCAGTGACAGATCTGTCCCTTTGTCTGGCAGTCAAATGGACGAGCCTGGTTTAGCAACTATCAGGGGAACTGCATTGTGTAACGCATAAGCTTGGTGGAGGCGGTATTATGGTGGGGTGCTGGTTTTCAGGAGGTGAGCTTTGCTCTTTCTAGTGAAATGAACTCTCAATACCTCTGCACGCCCAGATATTTTGGGTAATTTTATGCTCCAAGCATTGTAGAACAATTTGGGGACAGCCACTTCCTGTTTCAACATGACTACTAACCAATGCACAAGCAGCATCCACACAGAGATACATCAGAGAGTATAATGTGAAAGAACCTGACTCGAATGCACAGCTTACTTCTATCCGCCCGGTGGGATACGTCTGGGATGCATTAGAACAGAGATTGTGAGCCAAGCTTTATCCTACAACATTAGTGCCTAACCTAACAAATGCACTTATGAATGAATGACAAAATTCCCTCAAACTAATTTGCAAACCTCGTGGAAACCCTTGAGTTGAAGCTTTTGTAGCTGCAAAGGGTGAGCCAACATCATTATTAATACTCTGGATCAGGGACAGAGTATTTTTGTGTCTCAGCAGACAAGCAAATACCTTTGTTGTAATGGGGTTCATCAGAATCAGAAAAATATTTAATATAGAATAAGACTATGTTTCACAACATGTGCAGAATAATTAGAGTGACAGCGGGTATAGGTATCAAGATGTTTGTTTTGACATAATTCTCTTACCCTGATGATTTATTGAAAAGCATTAAATAAATTAGAGGAAAGCAGTGATTTAGTTCAATGTTGATCCAGCAAACAAAAACAAAGAAAAAAAAAAGAAAAGCAGACACAGGTTAATCCATGTGAGGTTGAAACTTTCTAAATCATTTTACCATTTCTCATTGACTGGGAAATTGTCCTTATATTTGCATTATACTGTATATTGCACAGAGGCTCAAGAATAGAGGTGATTAATGGTTTAAAAATGTAACAACACAAGCTATATTAATTTAGTTGACAGAGTGTAATGATAATGTAATTGTAACTGATTGTACTTGTCTTTTCACTGTCCATTAAGTACAAAGCTACTTTTAAAAACATACAGTTAAAATGTTGAAGTTAACGTCTCTTGAGACCATCCACAGCTTTATTTTGGATGTAATCAATGAACAATACTTGTCAACACTGGAGAATACAGAGGATGATCTCACCAAATCCCTGGTTAGGAGAAAGTCTGTCCTCTGAAGTGCACAGAGTGAGCAGAGACGAGACAAAATCTGTGAAAGAGGGGGGACAGGTGGGACAGGAAAGCTGCATACAGTTGTACGGAAGGTGAATGAGTTTAAGTACTCTGGGCCAATCATCTGAAGCAACGGTGGGTGGACAGGAGAAAAAGAGAGTGAAGGAAAGGCTGGTTGAAGATGAGTCTCAGGACTAAACTGATGTAAAACGATGGGCGCAAGAGTGAAAGGGGAGGTGTACAAGGTGGCAGTGAAACCTGCCGAAATTTATTTTTTGGAGATGCGCAAATTAAACAGTAAGGCAGAGATGATAGATGGAGGCGGTAGGCCTGCATTTTCATTAAGGAGTGATCAAAAATGCATAGAATTAGTGGTGAGTAAATCAGAGGGACAGCTCAGGTTGAGCAGTTTGAAGGCAAAGTTAGTGGAGCAACGTTGCGATGGTTTGGACATGTGCACAGGAGAGATACACTATACAAAGGATGTTAAATATGGAGGTGCCAAGGAATGGGAAAAGAGAAAGACCACGTGTAGCAGCTTGTGAAGGAGGATATGGAGAGGGCTGCTGCGACAGAGGAGGATGCTATAAAACATCGAACATTTTTAGTTATGTGTCATTTTTAAGTTTCCAATTTTCTTGACGGTTCTAAGGAAACTGCCAGAGTCAGACAGATACCTGATTATTCTTTCTGTTCAGTTTGCAATCATTGTCAGTGGTTTCTGTTCTGCTGCGCGGGAGATTTTTCTGCAAACTGAAACACATGCAGACTGAAAACTGTGACACCTAGAGTGCAAGTTCTGACTCATGTTCTGCTATGCCAACCTAAACCAAGGCTAAAAAATCAGAACAAAAATATCAGGAGGTTGATTTAATGATGCTCTTTGATCGACTCCCTTTAGAGATTTACTGTAGGGTCAACCCAGGAGTTGCTACAGATTATGTAGTTGGACAGAAAGTTCCAGGATGTTCTTGAGCAGGAGACGGGGGTAGGCAGAGACAGCAAGGCTGGGAAATTGACAGCTGCATTTACATTGAGATTAAATTTCAAATAAGTGGACTCTGTCTACTAATTAGGTGACTTCTGAAGGCAGCTGGTTTGCATTGGATCGCATTTTGAGGTCACCAAATTTTTTTCATGTAAAACATTTTGAAAATAACTTATGGTTCCTCCATCTCCACATTATGCTTTCCTCTTTGTTGGATTTGTCACGTCAAATTTGTATCAAACATACAGACGTTTGTGGCTTAAAAGTGATAATAAGGTCAAATCCATCATTTTTTTCCCTAATCTAAAACACTCTTGAAAATGCTTTTGGTCATCCTGACTGCAATTTATAGTTCGAGCATCCAGGTTTCAATTCCCACTAATTAGACAGTGGTGCAGAATCTTGAGTTACCTTCGAAATATCCATAGTGAGTGTGTGAAAAACCCCAGAGAGAAGTATTTAATTGGTTGTCACCTGAAGGTGGTGCAAACACAGTCAACAACTTTTCCTATCAGGAAATGTTACATGTGTTGCTTTTGCTTTTTGAGATCAGGTTATAAACTTCCATTCTGGCATCTCATTTGAGGTGACATTTCGGTATATCTGCTTGTGTCTAGAACTTATGCTAATTTCTCTGCGTAAGTAATTTATGTCCTAGGGATTTTGTCACAAAAAATTTTTTAATTCACTTGCTCAGCTTCTATCTTAAACAGTATCACTTTTTGAACGAGTTGTGCAATGTTAACACGTAACACACGGTTCCAAACATTATTTACACAGACAGCAAACAAAGGGTAATGTTCGCTCTCATTTGGACTGGTTTTACAGGCAACCTCTTGGCAGATAGCACATTTTTTTTGTTTGCCAATAGATCTCTTTTTCTTTCCTGCAACTCCTAATGGGATTAGCTGGCTGTTTAGCATCTAAATGCTTCACCAATGAGAGACAAACTTCAGTCTGTTTGCTGTTCTGGGCAGTGAAGTTTGCGCGTACTGGTTTTAACTCAGTGTATGCTTAAAAAGAGCTGGCTGAATATGGCAGCAATGAGGCTGATGAGAGCAGTGGCTATGAGCCAAAATAATGCAGTGATGGGTGTGAAGCCAAGAGAAAATAGGTAGACAAAAAAAACCTAAAACATTCAGTACAGTTAAGGGGAAGAGGAGAGCTATGTTTTAGTCATTACTGAAGGTTGAAACGTTCTCTTTTTACTCCAAAACAAATTAATGGACAAAAAAACATCAAAAATACCATCCAATTTTTGTATCTCTATAGATCCAAATACTATTGTTTATGAGTGCAGAACATATAGATTCTTGTGGCGCATTGCTGTACAGGTGGAAAAATTCCTCCACCTCCTGAGATGCAAACTCAATATAAACTCAATTCAGCGCTGTGGAGTCGCGTTCCTCTTGTGGTTTCACATGGGCCCAGTGTACATGCAGAGTCAAAATGCAGCCCCCATCTGTCAACATATGGACTATGTACCATGGAAACACTTGTTTTTTTTCTTTTCAGTGAGCACTGGCATTATTGAAACGTCATTATTATTCAGCGACAGACATTGTTTTGACCAGTCCAGCAGAGGCAGCAACAGACAAAAATGTGCTGAGTATTTGTTATTGTTTTTCGTGCTCACTTGGTCTGTCTCTCTGGATGAAAGATTACTTTGTTGATGAGGATCTTAAAAAAAAACAACAATAAAAGTAAAATATTTCCACTGAAAACATTTTTATTCTATTAACTAGATCGCAGTATCAAACGGGCAGACTCGAGACGAGCCAGCCAAGTAAAAACTATTCTTCCCATCACTTGCCTCAACTTCTGGTGCAACAAATTTATCATTGGATCCTGACTGGATGCACCCACACATGACTGTGATCTCCAAATCTAGCAATACTTTATCTGACTTAAAGTCTTCACGTACTTCTCCATGTTTGCAGCTGAACACTGTGCATACCTCGCCAACACATTTGATTCTATTTTTATGAGCTGAAAAGCAGCATTTTACCAAACACACACTCACTGGCCACGTTATTCGGCCTTTACACAGTTTGTTAACACAGTCGGTAAATAAATCAATGACATACCAGAAATTCAACACATTCTGACAGAAGCCAATTTCAAAGTGTCCAAAGTTAATTTTTAAAAATAATCTTTGATGAATGCAGCATTAACAGCTGAAGGTAAAATGGCTTACTTGATTGTGTTATAAAAAAGGTGCTATGTGCTTTGAAAATATATAATACTGCTATCAAATTTTTTGCTATTTTCCCCCTTCTGTTCATGATCTAATTCATGTCTTTCCATATGTCCTGTGTGTTTGGGCAACCCTTTGAGTGAGAGACTGAATTTTCCTGTTGTCTTTGTGATAAAACTCTGGGCTGCACACACACGTCTGTGAAGAGTCCTCATGGATCCTGCAGGGTCGCAACACTAACGCAGGCTTCATGATTGAAGCATAGTCTAGTAAATTTGCCCTTGTGCTGAGTGGTACATTCTCCAGGTTTTTCTGTTGACATTGAAAATGCCGATGTTCAACATGAAAAGACAAATCTAAAGCTTTTGGAATGATTTTCCAAAAGTCCTGCTCACGGCATTAATAAAAGCATACGAACTATGTTTAAACGTCAGATTTAGGCAGACAACCAACACATTTCACTTAGTTCTGCCAACTCTGCCATTTAGATTCTTGGCAGAACTAAATGAGCAAAATTAGCTGAAACCTGTCCAGCATAAACTCTGTGATAGTCTCTTGAAGGTAATCAGAAGCACCTACCTCTGATGCGGGGAGAAATTTAAATCTGAAACCATTCAAGCTCCACATCAAGGAAGAAAAACCAGGAGAGCTCAACTATTATCAGAAAAATGCCAGACTGGAACTCGATGAAATTCCTGCTGAACACAGATAATCAGTACCTTATGCAATACTTTGTGTTTGTTTATCTTATAGTTGAGGTCTGTGGTTGTAATGTGAGAAAATGTGAAATGGTCTGAGGGGTAAGGCACTGCACACAATGTTCATTTGCATGTATGAAATCTTGGCTATTTTGTTGGTTTTGAAATTTCTTCTGTATCTTCACAAAAACGCCGCGATTATGTTTTATTGATTTATTTGATGTGTGAACTTCTGTTTAGTAAGAAGTCCAACCACACAAAATCCTAAGAAATAGCTTCAAACTTATTGTGTCATCATATTTATGTTGAGCACTCGGTGACCGTCTGTAACGTTTATTACCTTCTCCGTGAAGCCAGAAAGCCATCAAGAATTTATTAAAGAGGAGTTCTTAAAACAGTTTAAAAGATTTAAAGGCTCACTCCTCTTGTTTTTCCTTAAAGTTGTAAATGTGTGAGAAAATTAGGCTTTGGTTGCGGCTACAATGAATAAGATGAGAAAAACCCTTATTTAACTGGTAGAGCAATTATGGGATATGTATGTGGAACACACTGAATCAGTGTAATGAAAGTCTGCCATTGTCCTGCCTGATGGTTTCATCATTGACATTTTAATTGGTGATTTTCAGCTCTCATTTTGCACCGAAAATACACTCACGGCAGAGAAAGTTTCTAGGACATTTCAGACAGAATGTTAGCTTCTAAGCTGGTCTCATATACAGTCATTCACACTGATGCAAACACACACATGCATACGTATACCCACACACACACACACACACACACATGCACACACATTGTGGAGTCATTGAAATTGAGTAGTCTGACTGAGCCCTGTGTGGGCTCAGTGACAGCGTTGATTAAACATTAAGCAAGAGATATAATGCCATTTTACCACTGTGACTTACCCAGCCCCTTTGTACTATCATTTCATCTTTGCCCTTGAACTCAAACACATAGCAGGCTGACAGGATAGAAAGAATAATGATAATGAATTATGCATAAATAAGAACTTGAATTTGTCTTTATTCAACTTTGGAAACTTGGTGCATTTGAGGACCCCTGAGTGTTATTTGTCATTCTGCAGACAGGAAACATTTGAGTCGTTACCTTTGAAAAAAATGCCTCCGGATTTCCAGCAAAATGAACGGTTTTTCATAGCCTTCTTAGTGCCTTTCCAAGTCCACCATATTACTAATGGGCACAAAGGTAAAGAAGCAGAGAATTAAAACAATTTGTTTGCTGTGGAAGTTTTTTACCACCTTTTATTGTGTCTTAAAAGTGCTGGCAAAAATCAATCAGTACTTTGTAATATTTACCACATTGCCAAAACTATTTGGGTCACTTGACTTTCCAAACACATTAACTTTGATGACACCTCATTACTAATAGAAAGGCTTTAATGTAACATGGTTCATCCTCTGCAGCTACAAACGCTTTACCTATTCTGGCAATGCTGTTCACAAGGTTTAGAAGAGTTTCACCGCAATATGTGACAACACTTTCAGGTGAGGTCTGTCGCACCAAACCATGTCTTTGTAGATCTTCCTGCACATTCAGGTTAGAACCAGAAGATGCCATCTAAATCTTGTAATGCTTAATTATACAGAAGCGATAAAATTTCCTTTCACTGGAACTGAGGTGATGAGGCAACTCCAAAGGCAGCATGCTTTGTACAACTGCGTCAGACATTAAGCACTGCACTTGGTGACGTAAGGCTTGGATTCAGCTGCTCTGACAAGGATCTAAATGGGTTTCGTTCTGAGTTTCCCTAAGTGCATTTCTTGAGTTACTCTGAAGGCCACATGTAATATAAAGGATCTGAAAGCATTATCTCATGACTCAGTCCATGTGCCTCAGCATCTGCTAATCCCACTCTGTGGTTTTAGATGGCCTGCAACATCATGCATGAGTTGTTGTCATCCCCAACTTCTTCAACGTAGTTTTGATACCACCAACACTCGGCAGCAGAAAATATAGTTAATGAGGAAATTTCATGACTGGACGTCTTGCGGAGGTGGAATCCTGTAATGGATTTCACTGAGTCATTGAGGTCTTACCATCCTCTCAGAAATGTTTGCAGAAGCAGACTGCATGTCTAGATTTTCTACACTCATAACTGATGTGACTGGAACCCCTGTATTCAACTACATGGATTAGTGAATGAATACATTTTGGGAAATTCCAGCTGGTTGCAACATGAATTTGATATATTTTTGTCTTTCATCCTGCTTTATGCAAAGACTTTTAGTCTGATTTCTGCATTCTTGCTCTGGGTTTTGACACAACTTATTGTAATTTGGAACACCTGAGTTTCATAATTTGGATGGGTTAAAGTATACTTTTTGCAATATTTAGTCGTTCATGTTTGTTTTTCACAAAGCAAAGCTTTTCAGTTCGACGTGGTGCTTTGTTTTCAACCATTATACAGCTTGAAAACAAAACATAGAAAAAAAAAAAACATCTGCTATTCAGTTACATTGATTGTTAATGTCATAATAAGTGATAGTTAACAGAATAGAGTATTGCCAAGTATGAGTAATGCAATAGTTTGTGTTATTCTGATGTGTCATTGGGTTATACTTTATTCTATGCAACATGAACAAAATCCATGCAGATTTTATTTTTAATACTGCACAATTTTCAGAATAATTTAGGCACAAAAAGCAGCATGGATGGTGTTCATGACTGGATTTTCAACTACCAACTATATACCATGGCAGGACCCGCAACACTGATATTCAGCACAAATACCAAGGATAATCCCCAGGCAGAGAGACATATGAGTCCAGTTGCAATTGTTAAGGAAGAATTTCCTAAAATAGGTTAACTTTGGAAAAAAGTCTGGCTCTCTCTCTTCCTTAGATCCCAGGTCCTCTCGGCAGGCCACGTGTAGGCACAAGGAAACAACAATGCGTGTTGACGTCACAGAATTACAGAGTTTAATCCAATATAAGACAATGCATAAACTTAAAAGTAAGACAATGCACAAACTTACACCAGAAACTGCAGAACAACGGAGACATACATTCATTTACCTGACATAAAAGGAAAGAAAGAAAGAAAGAAAAGCAAAGACGTGCAAAGACATCTTTGGAGAATTGCAAGAGCAAATCTAATTTGTTACTTCTGTGTAGAAAGTTTTATCCTCTTGTATTTAATTTATTCAAATAAGGCGTACCTTTGCTCCTCCAACCAGGAGCTATCTCTGACCCTCTATCTGAAGCCTAAACCCCTGCCGTGTTTACAGCCTTTCACAGATGAGTGTGAAAAGCTACAACTTCCACTGTATTGTTTTCTCACAGACAAAAGGCAGTTCAAACGATGCTAGCAAACCATCTGCTGTAACTACAAGTAAAATAAAGGTCAATAGGCCAGAATAAGTCACTGATTTAAAACCACAATTTAGGCCATTTGAATCAAGACATGTTAAGTTTTAAAACTAGCTTATTTTAAATTTATTTTCTCAACACAATACACAGCTATCAATGACAGCACATTAAGTGAGATGCATTGTAGAGAGTGATCAAAAAAAACAATAAAAAAAAAAACGTTTAGAACACAAAAGTCAATTTAAGCACAAATCACAAAAGCAAGTCCTCTAAATTATTTATGTTTATTTATCAAGTGTATCCCACTGAATCTCCATATCGTTTGTAAAACTGCTGTGCTGCACGTCACATGACTAACTGAGGTCATACTAGTTGAATGTTTAGTTTTCCAGAGCCGAAGCTCACATGCAAATCTATATTTCCTGGGGAATGTAAATAGATTTTCATCAGGTCAAGTTCTGAAGATGATCACTCTTCTTATACCCATTGGCATCCGTGTTTGCATCCATCATTGCTTATGGATCACTAGAGGCATATTTCTGGCTTACATCTGCACCACTCCTGCTGTCTGACCTTTGCCAAGTTTAACTCCAGTTTAGTTGTCTCAGACTAAATGAAAAGGCTTTAGGTTCCACACCGGAGCTTGTCAAGGGCTCTGGTGTTAAAGGTCAAGAGTCAAAAGGTATTCCTCCAGTTTTTTTAAAAACTAAAAGAATCATTTTTAAACATTTACTGTAATTTTTTCTATCGACTCAGGTGTTTACTATGTGGAGATAACTGTGTTTTTGGCCTGCTGTTCTATATGTATTTGTATGAATTTCTGCATTGGAAATTTGTAACTTCTACAGTCCTGTTTTTTTTTAATTTTAATTAAAATTCATCAGTTTTGGTAAAGGAAGGAAAAAAGCTTTGCTTAAAGAAAGACGAACGATAATAAAGACATTGCAGTACACGTCTGTAATTATGTTTCATCAGTTGATCTCCAAGTTCTGTAAGGTGGCAAGATAACAGGAAATAAAAAGCCTGTAAATGAAGTGGCTACACTCAGGAAAGGATTTGCAGACAAAATAAATTCTTAGTGACTGTTATTTTGTCCCTGACTTCTCCGATCCAGCACGTTGCAGCTATATTTAGCAAGCAGACTTCATACATGTCTGTTTCTATGGTTTTCAATAATGCTAGAAGCATGAACTCTAGATCAAGTCAGACAATCAGAAAAAATTGCACTGTTATGCTCTGAGATATTCATAGCTTTATTTCTGTCTAGGTGACACACTTATCACTTTCATTTTGGGCGAGATATTGCTCTCTGGATGTGTGTAATTTTCTCTGCAAGCCTTCACGTTTCCTGGATATCTTATCATCATCCCGTGCCCTTTGATATTATGAACTTTTGAGTATGATATGAAAGGTGGTTTTGTATGTTACTCATATAGGTATACTGGATAACCTGAGAAGCACTTTTTTTATTTATTTTTTTGTTTTTTTACAATTTTTGCCTGACGTGTTGCTACAAATTATTTCTGTCAAATATTGCTGGATGAAATGTGACTCAGAGATACTGAGTTATTATTACATTTGCTGCTCCATACAGTGTAATGGATTATCTTAGGCGGCAGTCAACTGACCTGCCAAACTTTCCCACCAAGCTTTGGGCCAGAAATGTAAATCAGTTTGCATGCAAATGTTTAGATATTGCCTTTGTTTTGTCTAGATCTCTATTTTAACTTTCAGGTATAGGAATCTGTGAAGTGGAGTCAAATTGTTAGAAACATTATTTTTTGATCTATGACAGAATTTACATGGGATTGGATTCATATAATATATAATATCCAATCAGAAAATAATAATAAAAAAACACCATTTGTTTTTCTCATTTTTACATATTTATCAGTTTCCTTTTGGCTGAGATACTGTTCATGGATTAACATAATTTTCTCTGCAAGATGAAATACAAAACTATTAATGAAAGCCTCGTGATTAACAAAATAAACCTTTAAACATTAAATATCTAGTTATGACAAATGATAACGCTGCAACATGACAATGAGAACTAAACGTCAGATATACTGTAGTTTAAAAAGTACATGTATTTAAATGCACTTGGCACTTTGCATACCATACTGTGGATTCTACAGGGTAGCCCTACATCTTTCCATTGTATTCTGCTTGTTCATTATTATTGCAACTCTGGTAAACTCCAAGGGCTTCTCAGGCCAAAAGCAACATTTAGCTCTTCCAGCAAGTTTCTGGTCTGAACCCAGAGAGACATGCCATTCAGAGGGAGCCATTTGAGATGCATTGCAACCAGGTGCCCATACAACCCATTTCCTTTGTTGAAATGATGCATATTGCAATGAGTATTATACAGTTTGAATGCTTATTTGTTTCCTCTTCAATAGAGTCCAATTTGTGAGCAAAAGGCCTTCACAAGTTGTGCAGCAGAGTTGAGAATGTGGGTTGTACTCATTAAAAGCTTGCCAGATCCTCTGCCGATGCCAAACAGCTTTTGGAAGAGGTGTGATCATGTGGAGCAGTATCTCCTTTACTGGAAAAACAAGGCCTGTCATCAATGGAAGCCATTTCAGTGCAGAGAGGGATGAAGCTCTACTACAAGCTGTAATCCCACATGTCCACTCGTCGGGACTGGATTACAAAACTCTACCACAGAGTTTGGTTTATCAAACTACTCGTCCTTAATTTGGTACTGGAGAGGATGAAGTGGCTTGTCCACAGTCCTGACTTGACTGACTTAAAAAAAAAGAATGCCTATTAAAATTGAGAAATTCTTAACAGCCAATTTGTCTTGTGTCTTCAAACTTTCATAATCCAATCCATTAAATGACACTAAATCAATAACAGAGTAAATGTCTTTGCGTTAGCTCAGGGGATTTGGCAAGTTTCTCATGGATGCAACCCACATTCCCAACTCAGCTGCTCAGTCATGATTAAAGGTGAGATTTTGCTGTATAGAATGATGAGTAAATCAAAGACATTGTCCTTGAGGTTCGCTCTTTACTTACAGTGATGGACATTAATTACATGAAGCACTGCTATTAAGTACATAAATGCATTTTGGAAGCATGTTGGCAGGTTTTGCAATATAGGAAAGAATAGAAATGTAAAGCGTCTTGGCATTAGTTTTGTTTCAGAATTTTACGCTTTTATTTTCATTCCTGAGATTTTCTGCCATACTTCAGAACAGCTATGGTGCTGTTTTGCCAACAAGAGGATATAGTATAGTCATACAGCAGCCTTTCATGATGTTAAACCACAAAGGTCCTATATTGGGAGGACGATGTTGATGGCATTGTGATGTGTACAAGAAAAATGTTTAGTCCTTATTTCCGTTCTTGCAGAACTCATGCCAAAAGATTATTGTAAGAAATAGATGTACTGAGTCCAAAAAATGTTTTAGCATTAAATTTTTCCCACATTTAGGCACAACGAAATAAAGTCAGCTCAACGTTGTGTTGAATAAGCACCGGGATCTAAGAGCAAAAAGATCCAAATGGGCACACCTCATCATAAAGCAGCACAGTATTAGGCTTACCCTTCCAACCTCTCTACTTTATCCCTCTTGCTCTACCTGCTGCCACTCAGCGTTTTATATACATGCAGGATGAAAGCTTGTTAAGCAGCGGCAGCCAGGTTGCATGTGACTTGATTTGAAAAAGAACTGAAAAAAAACATTGTGAAAGAAAAAGAGCAATTTTGAAAAATAAGCAACAAAATTGTGCAAAATAATAAGTATGTTTTATAACCTCCCAAGTAAAACCAATGATGCAGCTGACATCATGTCTAACAATGTCTATTAACATTTACCTTTTAAAAGGCAGTGATTCATTGTGTACATAAACATCTTATGATTTACAAACACAAAATAATTAACCTCTTTGCAGGTTTCACAAAATTATGCCAAACACTAATCATCAGTTGAATGATTTTACAGAAATACAACATGAAAATTATAATAGAAAGAAAACTAGAAATACATCTAATTACAAGCAACTACAGCATTATTAGATATTTTACAATACATGTCAATAGTTATGAAAAATTGCTAATTATGGTCATTAATAAACTGGCTTTGTGATGATTATCACTACTTTTTACAAAAACAAGTTTCACTAAATCATTGCATTTAAGCTGTGTCTTCTATTAGCTTATTTCCTTAACATATACAGATTAAAAAGTCAAGTTTAAATATTTACTATATTGCCAAATCCCTAAATTTAAAGTAAAACGTGAGCTTTTCTACCCAGGGATAAGATTTCTCTGTTCTCAGTGCTGCTGAAGTTTATGGTGACGTTCCAGTCAAGTTTATTTAAATTGCTTGTGCACAAGCAGGTCTTCTGAATCCAAGTGGTACTTGATGAAGGTGCCATCATCCTCAATGAGAGGAATAATTATCACCACAACACATACATAAGCCTTTTATTAGATTAAAGCCCACTTTAATAGACTTCTATCAAGAGAGAGCAGTGGCTTAATGTAATTGGCTACAAGGCAACATGTGGAGAAAAGTATCAGAGAAAATATTCAGCAGACTTATAAGCCCGGCTCGATCACAGCCCCCCTTCATCTTCCCATGAAGCTTTATTTGACCACTTTTATCACTTCTGTCCTGTGATCTCACAAGTGTGTCATATAAATGGCTGCCGCATTCTGTTTATTTTTCCAATCCATAATACATAGGGTATCTAAATCCTGCTGGCATGTGCAGGAAACAGACAGAGAGAGAGAGAGAGAGAGAGAGAGAGAGAAGGGTGCTTGCTAATGGCGTGAGGCATAAAGGCTCAGAACAAAGTGGCGGAAATACATACGCATAAGCCACGAAGAGCCAAAGAGGCCACGCACTGTGGTCTGCTGGTTTGAGGGGTGGCAGCTTAAAAAAGGCTTTAGGCAGAGTTTGATCTCCTTATGCTTGAGAAATATTTAGGATCAGCTGGCCAAGTGTTGCCTCATACACACCTGGCTGCAAGGTCACCCAAAATTGCATTATAATTCAGTTCCCCAGAGGAAACAAATTGATCTGCAGCGTAACCTTTATCTATTTTTATCCAACACCAGGTCTCCTCTTTGTTTTACTGGAGATTTAGCCTGTCAACAACATCCCCAGAGCTGTTACTCATTCATTTCTTCTGCATATCCTTGAGCCTGTTTCATTAACAGGCACAGTGCAATGTATATGACAAAAAATACACAGCAGGATGAATATGTTAGACCTAGCATTTACAACCCCCGCGGTCTGTATTTAACAGGGATTTATAGTTTACAGCTGGTGAATGTCATGAGTAGTGTAGCACTTAAATCTGGGCTGGATAAAGTCACTGCAAACAACACGGCTTGCTTCCAGGTAAGAGCAAAGATAATACCAAGCATTTCGACATTTTGTGCTACATTTCCTTAAAAGCACTAAACAGATTTTTTACAGAAACAAATTAATAAAAGCATGCTAGTAAATAGATGATGAAGTCAACAAATTGTAGCTTCAAGAAAAAAAGAAAAATATATATTAATCAACATTTTCCAAATGTTGTACTTTGTAAGTCGGCCACTTGGGGCAGGCTTTAGAGGTAATACAATTCCCACCGTATATTTTCCTTTTCCCTACAGAAGTGCCTTCATTTCTTTTGGTATAATTTCACCAAGTTTTCAGAAATGAAAAATTGAGTTGATTTAGTTGAGTTGGTCCTGTATGAAGTTATGTTGGTCTATTATTTTGTCTCTATTTATGTTGGTCAGTTACAATCTAGATGTACAGTGGAATAGATGTTGATGGTCTTACAAATATTCCAGTCACTCTTGTTCAACAGATGTAATCTCTCTCTTAACACTTGGTGAAACTTTTATGTTTAAAAGCTGCAACGGCTTTAAAGTGGAGAAAAACAACACACAGCACTTAATCACTTTTACTTTGGTCTTTATCAGTGTTTTGATAATGACCTAATAATAATTATTATCTCGCTCTCTGACAATCTTTTCAAATATTGTTTTTTCAACTTTTGGAGCGATAAAACAAAAACAAACACTCTTTACCCTCGGATCTCCAGACGGCGCAAATGTTAAAGTGCAAAAAAAAAAAAATTAAAATTGTAGTTTTTACTTATATCTATTGTATGTATTTATTGACAACTATATTAGGTTTAGAAGTGCAGGACTCGCTGCCTGCTACATGTTTTCATGAACAAAATGGCCAAAATGAAGTCAAAAGACTGCTGATGCTGGCAAATGAGGAGATCAAGATAGACGGACAAAAGTATGGCATAGTCTCTTCATTTGTGGACCACCCTGGGATTTCCTTACTTTTCAATCTGCATGGAGATTTCCAATCACCCACTCATTGTCTCTCCCTCTTCTTACTCCTCCTCTCACCTGGAAGGTTCCTCCTTTGCCAGGCATCCATTCATCTACCAACCTCTCATGTCCCTTAAATTAATTCTGACTTGTGCTTATATACTCCTCAGAAAACCCGTCCTCCCTCTCCCCAGACTTCAAGAATGCTGTATCAGTTTCTCTAGAGAATTGGTCTTCTTCTTGTGGCTGTCTCCTGGAGAAATGAACAGGTAGACGACAATGCAAACTTGCCTCACTAGAAAAAGCACATGCATAAACATGCTATGCCACACGTCCAATAGGAGAGAGAGGAGTGAGAGGTCTCCCCCTTGATAAAGAAAACATGAAGCCAATTTAATTTCCGATCCTTCAAATTACACGTATATTTTCTCAATCACATTCGTTCCAGTCCTTTATATCTTTGCCACCAGACCAAGACGACTTTTGTGGCCTTCAGTATTTTTATTAACATGCATTCTGAAGGTAATTGAACCATGTCCCCTTTGACATTTTATGAAATGGAACAATATGGCTTGTGCTAATTTCAGGAGGGTTGTCATACCTAACACTAGTTTTGGTATGACAACCCAAAACTAGTTTTAGGTTGAAGGTAAAAGGAAAGATTATTTTGGGTTCCTGGAAAAGTTATTTTAAAATGCCAGGATTACAGCCCATGAAGAATATGTGGTTATAATGAGAATGAGTGGGATCAAAATGAGACAAAACGTAAAGAATGTACACAAAGTGGATATTTTCTTTAGGTACCTCACAACCAGAAGATGTGCCAGATATTAGTTGACCAATACACTCTGGAAGGTGTTGTTCTCCTGGCAACTGCAGAAACCGGACTGGTCCATCGGACTGCCAGACAGAGAGGTATGAATGATCACTCCAAAGAGCACATTTCTGTGACTGTAGAGTCCAGTGACAAAGTGCTTTACACCACTGGAGCCGATAATTTGTGTTGCACTTGGCAGGGGGAGGTTTACATGCAGTTTCTCTGCCATGGAAACCCATTTAATAAAGCTTTCTACACAATATTTCACTATCTGAATATCACATGAAGATTGGGGGTCTGCAGCTACTGATTCTCAGAAAGTCAGTAAACCAGCTTGTTCACAAAGCTGGAATACTAGACATGGGAATTCTTTTAACTGATTTTCATTGTGTGTGTATATCATATATCTCCAATCGCCATAGTATTTTTACACCTCAAGTACAACGTAGAACTGATAACACACATAGATGATGCACAAAATATTAATTTCACTGTTTCAGCTTATGCAAAATATATGATATTCCACTTTGGCCTGGTAGTAAAGAAGCTGGTGAACTTGAAAACTTTTTTTTTTGTCTTTGTTGTTCTTAATTAGAAAAGAGTCGCATCAACTGTTTTCTGAACTTAGCGACATCATTGTGCTCTTAAAGTAGACTTATCAAAGTTATCATTTTAATTTCACTTACATATAAAATGTTCATTCTTTATTCTTATAAATACTGTAAAACATTTTGAAAATAAAATAAAAAACACTTAAATATGTCAGATGAACCTTCTCCATGCCATTAACATGAGTGGCTCCTCTCAGCTACATTTCGTGGTGAAACATGAAAGAAAAGTAACTACACCATAGTGTTCCCTATGTTTCTCAGTGTCTGCTGACTCCACTCATAATGTTCTTTTCTACTTCATAGCTTGTTTGCTATTATACCTAATTGTTTCCACGTTGTTATAATACCACGAATAGATGACTGAAATTAAATATTCAGTAATAAATTCATGTCATGGCTAGGGCTTTGGGCAGATAGGACCACATGATGCTTGTATGCATCGTGCTCCTGAGAGTGACACATACTTTCACAAAAGTACACAGAACTGTGAACACAGTCAACATACAGCTTTGTGTCTTCAATAAACTTCAATTTGTAATGCAGAGAAGTTTGCTGAACTGTGTGCATTCTTTGTTTTGCTGTGGCTTTTTGTTATTTGAACAGCACCAAATGTGGCCCCTCGTCTTCTACTTCATAAACTTAATACTTTGCTTTGAACAACACAAGATGTATTCACTAATGTTTCTGCTGAACTCAAAGCTCTCCCTTAAACGTCTGAAAATTGTTTGGTAGCCGCTCACAGAGCAGGTTACATGACACAGACAGAGAGAGGAGAAGGAGGAGCAGCTAATGGAGTCTCTCTTTTTCAGTGTGAACAGTTGAAAGTGTTCACTATGAACACCTTTTACATTAGATTGTGACAAAATAATTTGTGTTGCCCACAGTTTTGAAAGCTGTAAACCCTGAACTAAGCTAAGAAATGGCCAAGAAAAACATACCTGGTTTGACTGATTTAAAATCTTAGACAGCACTCCAGCAACAGAGATCGGAAATTTAGTGTTGTTAGGAACCCATCGTTTAGGAAAATTTAAATGGGGAGATGCAAATGTGTAAAATTCAGATTTTTGAGCTTTATATCATGTTAAATTGTTATTCACTCATCCAAAACATACATGGAGTGCTGCTTTAGCAGCCATTCAGGGGTGCTTAAATGTTTGCTCCTACAGTGTGCCGCCTATTTGCACCAAGCTCCTCCCACACAGACTAGTGGCAGGAGCAATTAGAAAACACCAGATGGTAATGTGAGTCTGCTGAGTTTACCATACAAACTACTTCTCAGTCCAATGCTCCTAAGAATGGTTGTAAACGGCATAAGGGAAAGGAAAGGGACTGTTGTTATGACATGCAGATGACTGAGTTTAAGAACAAACTGGAGTTTCTTGAAAAGACAAGGATCAGTTTTAAGATGTCAAATTGTGCAGTCAAATTTCTCTCAAGTCATTTCTGATTTCCAACAACTGAAGATAACATAGTTACTTAATTATGCTACAAATATGATCACTTTGATCAAAGCCATAATAAGAACAACCCAGTCCCTCCCATAATAAGAGCAAAGTGACATACTCGAATTTTGTTTTGTTTAAGATTCAGGCGTTCTTTTGACTTGACACGACTTTCATTTTGGACATTAGGGGATTCTTGTCCTGACTTGCATTTTGGGTGTGAATAATATTTGACCACTGCATGAAATCATGTGTTTTGAGTTTGCAATATTAGCTGCCATGTCAAATGTCTCATACGAGGGGCTTTGGAGGATTAAAAACAAAATCCCTAGTTTCTTTATACGCTAGCTGCAAGCCTGCCAGACAACACACCCTGCAGTTAACTGTTTGGCTACTCCTTCACTCATCTGTGCTCATATGTATGCAATACCCCATTAATATTTCAGCCTTTAACCCAAAGCTAGACAATATCAGAGGAACATGAATGTCATCTGTTTCAGAAAGATTATTAAAAGAAATAAAAATTTGCCTGGCTCACCCAAAATGTCTCTCAGCAAACATTAAAAATGCCATTCTTTTGTTTTCTGGGCTTTTACTTGAGTTTTTTTTTATTATTACTTTATTTAAAATTTGTGACTGGGAGCAGAGTTTTATACACAGGCTGCTGTTCAGAAAGCATGTCTCCTCCTGGTCTCCTGTTGGTTATGCAAAGCAAAGCAAGGGTAAACAGGTGCCTGTTTTGAGATTATGCAGTGCAAATGCACAATTTAGGGCTGAGCTTCACACTCCTCTACCCTTCTGCCAAGTTCACTAAAGCTATGAACTATATGTAGTTTTTATCCCACACATCAGCTGTACCATGTGTTGTCTGTCTTGTCTTGATTCTCGTCTCTGATCCTAGATTTGTCCAGGGGCATTATCTGTGATAAAACTTTAAAACTCCCATGAAAGGATGGTTGGAGGCAATGCAAGATCAAAGGTTCTCCATCTAATATATGTTGTTAAGAAATGCAAGGATCCAGGTGAGTTACCGGTCTGTGTAATTATGCATGCCAAGTCTTAAGGGAAAAAAAAAAAAAAAGTGTTTTCTTTTTTTTTTTTTTTTTGCCTCCCCAAACCCAATCAAGGCAGCTTGAATGACAGCCTTGCAAAAACTGTGGAAAAACGGGAAAAAAATGAAAGTGACTGAACTGGAATAGAAGTGTCGTGGAGAGAAGATGGATTCCTGTGCTCTCAGTGGAAAGCTGTCATAACAGTCCTCAGCAGCTGTTCTGGGAGCAGCTAGGAGTTGCTGGAAATGTGTCACACACACCTCCGATCGGCTGTACAGGCCTAGGCAGGAGTCCCACCTAACTGTGTCACATTTCCATCTTATTGTGGTGAAAGCCGCCCAGCAGAGATGGAGAGTGCCTTCGAAGAGCCGTTGCGCAGGGGGAAGATCCTGTAATTTGGTCTCAGAAGAAAGCTTTAAGCCTTGATTCAAAGAGGAACGGGGAGCACAGCGGGAAGTGTTGCAGCTGTAGGTTACCCTCTCTCATTGCTCACTTCCATCACAGTGCTTCTATCAGATCTGCTGGCATGAGAAGTGATTGTGTAATGAGCATAAACCCACATTGCCAGTATCCTTGTCGTGTAGGCACTGCGTGGCGTGTGACCGGTACGGTTTCCTTTCAATATAAAGAAACCTGTCGCGTCAGAGTTAACAACAAGGAGCAGTCAGGGATCTGGAGAGTAAAAGTCATGTCACACCTGATGAGATTCAGCCTCTGGCCCCGACAGAAAGCAGTTTAAGCTTTGGAAATTATGAATGCCCACCACACTCATAAACTATGTTCACTTTCTCAGCCTCAGAGGTTTAGCAAAACCCTTTTTTTCTTTTCTTCAGTACTTTGCTATACCTGGTCAAATGAAAGCCTTCCCCGCTTTTTTTTTTATTGTTGTAGGTGTACATGCGGATCAAATCAGGAGGACTATTTGAGTATTTTAATTCTTTATTTACTATTTACTTCTCTCTGATCCTTCATCTCTTGGTAAAACCCCAACATGTAAATGTTAGGAAAGGCTGACCTTTAATGGAGATATACAAACCTGTACAATATCAAAAATAAGTTACATATTTTCAGACTTAAATGCAGCACTGCAAAGAAATAATGCTTGTGCAACTGACCTTCTCCCGAAACCCAGAATCCTCTTTTTTGTTTTCTGCAGTTTAAGATGAGGCGATCATTTCCTTATAGCGGCAGTAGTTCCCTGTTGCGTTGAAGCTTTTGTCCAATGATCAGTTTCTCATCTGACCATTATTGTAGATTAATGTTTACTGAGGGAAGATTAGCAGTACAAGCACAGTTCTTGCAATGCAATGCTGGTTATCAATTAAGAATCTTTACTTTACTTAAAACTTTGACTGTACATTTTTCTAATAGTTTTATTGTGACGGTACCTGCTTTGATGTTGTTCTACGAATTATGCAAATGAGATCCTGAGTTCATCTCACATTATTAACATTATTTTATTATACTGTCATATTATTCATTCTGGCAGTACAAAATACTGTCTTTGTCTTTTTTTTGTTGTATAAGCTACAAAGCTGCAGGACAAAGACAAAGTGTTCAGCTGCGTTCCAACTCCAGGGACTGCATCCAGTGAAACCTGCAGCCCGTGAAGCTGTGACCATCAGCAGACCCAAAAGCTGGCCTGAACCTCCAGAGCCTTCCCAAGCGTCTTAACAATGTCAGACAAAACAACTGGTACACTGAGGCTGCACTCTTCAAGTTGTAAAATTGTTAGACTTTGTGTCTTAGTTGGGGAATTCTGTCATTATGTTTAAATGGTAAACATATAATGAAGTTGTGAAATGGCAATGGTATAAATTATCCTGGACAAACAGGTCAGTACATGAAATCAGCAGAAACTTGGATCATTTCTCTTTTTTAAATTAAAAGAATAGAAAGTATAAACAATTCCTTGTCATATTTGGGTTTCTAGATTAATGGGGATGAAATGATTTTTTATTTATTTTTTTTTTTTAAAACACAACATATTTTTAAAATCCAGCCTTCCTTTGTGTAGGTTTTATCTCACAGCTATTTTTTTTTTCAATATTTTTTTATTGTTGTTTTTTTTTGTTGCAATACTTTGACACAGATTATTATTAGATAGTGGGCTAGTTGTGAGAAATAAAATCAGCAAAAAATATCACTCAAACATGGAGAAAAAAAAAGGTCTGCACTTTTACAGTTCTTTATCAAATCCAAAGGACCCCAAAGCGCTTCAAACTACATTCAGACATTCACGGTGAAAAGGTACATTGTAGCCACAGCTACCCTGGGGCGATCTGACAGAAGCATCAGCAGCCCTAGGCTCTCACAAGGTGGTTGAAATGTCTTACCCAAGAACATGATTAACACAGACAGTGTGGAGATTTGAACCTGCATTAAACAGTTTTTATTCAATGTAAATACTGCAAATATTTTCTACCCTTTTTGTCCCAAACACCTTGCTAAACATTTTGCATCAAATGATCAAATGATGGCTCATTAGAAAGCCTAAGAAGGACATTGACATGCCGAGGAGGTTGTTGCTGCCACCAGGGAGAGAACCAAAACATGCAGGATGCCGGCTCTCGAGGATCAACTTTGGACACCACTGGTATAGAGAAATTGTTTTTTTCTGAGGAAGCCTCATGTTTTGTTGTAATTCATTATAATTTTAATTGATAACTGAAGCATGCTGCTTTGACAAAGAGTCGTCACAGTGGTGACATTTCCAGGAAGCCTCAAAACTCTGTTTTTACCGGATAACATAGCCGTTAGCCAACTGCAGCTTAAAGGTGAGAAAAAAAAACACTGTTTTCTCTTTCATGTCAGTGTGTCTCCATGTCAACTTATTCCTTTGCCTCCCTACTAACTGCTCATTTTGAGGGTAACTGGGCTGGATTTCTTTCCTACTGCAGGTACGCTCACTACATGAACGTTTGTTTAACATGTGGCCCACATTAAGGAGCGCTGCTTTGGCATGAGGAGATGATTCCTGTAAAGTTACATCATTATTTACTGTTTCGACAGTAAATAATGCGAGAACAGTTATTTACATTTTGCATATGCTTTGGAATATTTTTGAAACAGCAAAACTAGCAAACAAAAAGAAAATTAAGTTTAGCTGGATGTTTATTAAAGATAAATCACAACCCTTTTCTACATCAAGCTGCTCTTCCAAAGCAGGTTTTGTCATTGTGCAACATACATTTTTATCCATGGTAGGGATGAGCATTTTCATCATCTTGCCCAAAATGCTCCTGATAAATGTAATATGCACATGCATTTGTCGAAACTCATCAAAATCTTAAATGTCTTTATATTTTTATGTTTGTGTTAATTTATACCTGTGTCTAAATAAAACTTGGGGAAAAAAAAAAAGTAAACTTTTTTTGCTTCACTTGTTCTGAAAGCGGTAGGCTCATTTTGCGTATTTACAATTTCATGTTTACAGATTCTATCATTTTATGCTCGACTTTTTGTGGATTCAAAGCCACCTACGTTTTTCTCTCTTTATGTCTGCTTTGACAACTAAAAATTGCAAAGTAATGTGAAGTAATTTTTTAATTGTGTCATAATAGCTTGCGGTATGGATATGTAGTCACATGACTCCAATAAATACTGTACATCAACAGCAGGTATAATTGACCTCAGATCTTAAAGATCCCCATTTCATAAGTCTGCTTGCACCACTGTTCGCCACTTGCCAGCATTTTCTGAGTTTCCATCTTGACTACTACTGCAGATGAAAACATTGTGTTGTATTTCAGTGAAAAGAAATGCTCAAAATTTAGTTTAGCGTAATGGCTCGCTGCTGCTAAATCATATACTTGTTATTTTTCCTAACGCCCTAATTTTTAAGTCAAGTAATAACCTTCAAACTCTTTGTGAAGGCTTATCATTAGATCTTCAACCTTGGCTGCAGTGCATTCTGCTTTTAATCAACCGCAGCGCGAGTGAAGTGGGGTTGTGGAGTTGGTTAATAAAATCTTAACCAGTCAGGAAGCCATTCACCCGAAAGGTGGTGGAAGAGGTTAAGATCAAGGCACAACATGAGCAAGTCTCCATAATGAATTGAAAGAAGGAAAAAAAAAAAGTGACTCACAAGCTGGTTGAAATAAAAAAGGATTGTCCTGAAGTGAAGCCATAATACATTGTTAAACAGGTTGGAGACTGTCTTTAATTGGAACAAAGAAGCCTTGAAAAGAAACCCATTTATAGATAACTACACTGACACAGTTGTGGCTGTAACACATATAATATGCACTTATGTTAAACGAATTCTAAAAATGTTGACACTCTTTGAAGTTACACATTTAAATAGGCAAATCTAACAATGTAAATACTGTGAATAATACATTTAAATGAAAATAAAAAATAATCTCCAATTAAAAACAAGGGGGAAGTTGATACAAACAGAATCCCGACATAATGCTTTAATGTATTTGTGTGAATCGAACATTTTTCAAAGCCCTCTTTGTAGTAACACATAAATAACCTTTCACTAAAGAGTCCCCATTGTTCAATCACTTTTGTTTTGTTTGTTTGTGCAGCAATGTCTGGAGCGCTCCCCAGCACAGAGCCGGGCTTCTTCGCTCAGCGTTTTTGAGTCACTTGTTCTGATGCAGCTGCCACAACAAATGACTGCTAAGAACAGTTCTCTCTGTTTCAGACCTAAAATTCAGCTATTATCTTTTAAAAAGGACAGAAGGATCAGTGTTCTTCAAGAAGTGAAAACTTCTGTCTCCTGTGTAAAAACATCCACCTATATGTAGTTCTGCACCGCCTTCCCCTAATTTCCTCAGGATAGAAATCATGTTGGGCAATTTAACTTCTGCGAAGAAAGATGTAGTTTCATTTGAACTTTTTTACTCTCCAAACAACGATGAATAGTGTTGAACGAAGACAAAAACAGTATGAAATGGAGAAGTCAATGCATCTATGGGTAAGAGATGAATTTACTTATAGTTTTAAAAACTCAGTTCATCAAGTTTGCTAAGTTTGAAACTTCTGCAAACTTAGACCTTGATGTCAATTAACTTTGAGGGATGTTAATGAACTGCTTTTATGGCAGAGTCTGTGCAGAGGCCTGTGTTTTCTAACATCCAAAATTTGTTAATGATGATTCTGTGCGTTTTTCGTTAAGTGAAATAAATGCATACTGATCACAGGTCAAATGTTGCAAGCTATGCATGTGCAGGAGAGTGTCACTTATCACCCTCCAGTGTGGATTAGCCGCTTATTAAACAATAATGTCTTTTCTATAGGGGTTGGAAGTGTTTGGAGGTGTTAAATGTACAATTACCAGTGCTGGTGTTTGAAGAAGTATATGTGATGATGCTAATACTTTTTCTCTATTATTCAAATAAGTATTGAATAATACTTATCTTTTAAAATAGATTGTTAAAAAAAACAGAATTAAAATCATAATCAAACACTAGAGTGATGCTTTGGAAAATATACAATACAACCACTTAAATTGGCGGTATCTATTTTTAAACTACATACGACCATTTTATGTACGCTTTTGATTGTACCAAGGCAAAATGTGAAAAAAAAGTAAGACATAAATACTTTTGCAAGCCACTGTGTGTACAGTGTTGTTCTTTTCTTTTTATTTTGTCTCCCTTTTTCATCATTAGGAAAGAGGACAGAAATGTTAGAACCTGTTTGTGTGCACTTGCCTTCTGTGAGATATAATGAAGAGTTGCTGCGACTTTTGGCAAAGAAAATATTACCTTTGCTCTGTTGTCCTCAGCTGCTGAGTGTGCTGCTGTTTTAACGCTCCTGAGGAGCGAGCCGTCTCTCACTTTTTATGCTTGTCATTTCTCTAAACTCCTAAGGAAACAGGCGTGCACAACTTCCTATAACCTGACAGAGGCAAGGATAAGACGCCAAATTCAGCAGGTGATTACATTGTAATGGAGGCGAAGATCGACGGATTCGCTTGTGAAAATGGTTTTAAAACAATGCAACTTATAAGAATTGCTACCTCTGTGGAGCAACTGTTTTAACATAAAAAAAATACTTGCTACTTTTGTTTCTCTGTCTGTGGTTGGTGACTTGACCACAAACTTTAAACATGAAACAGTTGCAAGGCACAACATGACTCAAAACCATCCAGTAAAATCCCTGGAGTCAGTCTCATCAGATTTTAACAGACAAAAATCGTCAAATAAAATAAAAATGTTTCCGATTTTAAGAGTTTAAAATCAGACACATTTTATATTATTCAAAACATTTCAGGAGGCAGAGCTGTCACCCACTGAATTTATGTGTCAAATTCAGTTGTTTGTGAATAACCGTGAAATTGACCGTCAGAAGCAGCACATGTGTCCAGTTTACAAAAGTATGTCTTTTTTTGCTAAAAATTTATCTCAACAAACTTGCATATATTCCGGATAAGTTTCATTTTTGATTAATGTGGCAGTAAACAAACATGTTAGTAGATAGAGATAAAGTAACAGATAATAAAGCTGTAATGCATTGAATATGAATAAATAGTAAGTAAATGCTGGCGACCTGTCCAGGGTGTACCTGGCTCTCTTGAGAAAAAAAAACAAAACAAAACATGAAAACGATCAATTTCTGAGAATAAAAAGCTATTACTGATATATTTTTCTCCAGCATAGAATCAAGTGTGGAGTAATTTAAATGTTGATATCCAGGTTGAAATTTGAGTATCATGACAATACCATACGAGAGATGCAATCATTACACGATAACTTAGTTTTCGCAGAGAGAGAATATATATTAATCCAAGCTGAGTGAATTATGATGGGGAAGGTTTGCTAAATTACATTTCACTGTCTTGCATATCTACATGGTTGTTTATTTTACGTTGTACACCACAGTTTTCTATTTCTGATGCCAAATGCATCTTCACATAGGTCAGTGCACGTAACAAATAGCAGCTTTGACAGATCGAAAGCAAAATCATTTCTCACATCACGCTATGCTGGGCAGTGTAGATTTTTGATTAACAGTTGTAATCAAACTTGAGCCTCTGTTTCTGAGCCATTTCCCCTTGGCTGTCCAAAAAAGAACCACATTGGATTTCAAGCTGTCTCCGACTTCAAAAGCGTTGAGATGGGGAAGAAAGCGAGTGAGGAAGTGCAAGTGGAGACACATAGACAGAGAAGAAAAAAGACCGGGGTGCGTTGGGAAGGAGGTGGTGGGAATGCGGTTGAAAGAGAGACAGAGACCAAGACAGACAGGGAGACAAAAAAGGAGTAATGTGTGTGCTCTCATTTGGTGGGAGAAAAAAGGGTTTCTAGTGGTAAGCAATTGTCCGTCAATAGATTCCCCAAAAAGTAAGGGAGCAGAGAAGGCGTCACCTTTAGCCGAGTTCTAAAGTGCTAATTTATAAATGTCGCAGAAATGTTGCAGAGGGTTTTTAGCAGTATTGACTTTTCCTTCAGTCTTTGTGGAAAGCCCAAAGAAAACCTGCTGAAAGTCCAAGTTTGTCCACAGAGCCCATGTGTAAATGTGGGACAAAATCTATAATAGCCAAGATGCTTTTTTTTTTTCTTTTTTTTTTTTCTCTCTCCTTTGGCTTCTATCTTGTCAGCATGAAATATAACAGGACAGTAAACTGATACAACCATTACTTGTTTACGACACTGGAGGCAGGAGAACGGGCAGGATGCCTTTTTTGTAATAAGCAATCCTCATTCCAAACACGTACTGATCCTTTTAATTTGCCATGTTATAGTGTTGTAAATCTGCCCCAACATCATACTAATGCTAAAAGGTGAGAGAGAAGATTTGGATTGAGCTCAAGATGGATCTTATCACCTTTTTAATCTAATCTACTCCTGTTTTTGTTTCACATCCTCTCACACTGAGACTAATTGCAACCAAAATCATTTTTTTTTACAGCTGTTAGTACTGTGTAGTTTGAGCATTTTAAGAATTGTTAGCCCCAGAACATATTTGCTCTACTGCACCACTTGTCCTTTTAATCCCAATATTTGGCAATTGGCAAATGATAGTCTGTCCACAATGACTCCGTCAAATTCTCATGTTTAAACATTCAGTAATGCTTCATTAGCTTCAGTGTCCATCATAAACTGGCAAAAATGTTCACTGCGTACAGTGCTGGCTATTTATTGGAATAACCTCAAGCTAAAACAATTTAGTAAAAAAAAGAAGAAGAAAAAAACAGAATAACTAGGTACAATTATTCAGTAGGCAAAAAAAATGATAGGAAGGAATTGTTTATTAAAATCATAAGTGGCAAAGTATTAGATCTTTAATTCCTTTACAAATAAATGCAACAAAAACATTTTTTTTTAAATAATTTTTTACTTTGCATTTTTACGTTTACATAGAAATTCTAAACTTTTAATAAGTAATCCATGTCTCTCTGTTTCTCTGGGGAATAAATGTAATGTAACACAGATTATTATTATTCCTTTTATCCTCAACACCCAGCTATATGAGGACCCATATTCATCTTGACTTTTTGTACGGTGACAAGGATGATAAGTTATGTAAAAAAATAAATAAATAAAAAAAGTCTGTAAAGCTTACTGTTCCAGAGCGACAGAAAAAGAGCGTCATCTTGTTGCCATGAAAAACATTATAATGGCAAAAAAAAAAAAAAAACCTTCAGTGTCTTACCATCACAAAAGTAAACTTGCTAATATCTGAAGAGCTTTTGGAGTTGTTTGCATTCATCAGATAAAACTAAAACTCCAGGTTCAGCAGCAAACTGTCGCAGTGGGTTTGACATGAAACCAAATATGAATACATGAATGAGAACCGTACACTCACTACTAAATATGATAGCAGATATGTGATGCTGCGGGCCTCTTTCTCTTCCAAAAGCCCTGGGATGCTTATTAAAGTACATGGAAACAGGATATGTTTAATAAAGAACTGGTGTCAATAAGCTGGAAATTAATCGTCTGTGAATCTTTCAACAGGATAGAAATATGACCAAATGAGCACATAAAATGCTTCATTAGGAACAACATTAACATTTTGGTGTGGCTATTTCAGTCCCCAGATTTAAATTGCATTGAAAAGAAGGCAGAGTTTTACTAAAGAGACAAGAAGATGAGAGAGGAGAGGGGTCAGGATGATCTAGAGAGATTTCGCCAGGGGGAATGGTCAAAAATATTTCTCCCTATGCGCCTAACCCTGGAGACATTTTACAGGAGAATACTGAGGAACTATCTTACTGGTGAAAAGAGGTTGTCAAAATACCAACAGCAGGAGTCATTTTGCAGCCAGTGATGTAAAAAATATATATTATTTGCTTAAGCTTTTCCGTTTGTGATGATGCTGCTCCAGCAAAGTGTTTTTACACATCTTTACCAGGGGCAGCCAGTAAACATGTCCGTCTACTCAAGCTGTTTTCATGCTTCTGTCTCTGTCTGACGATAACAACAGGTTCCTTTCAATAGGTGACATTTGATGTAAAATGTCTACGTGCATTTATATACTATCACATGCTGACTTTTGCCCACGAACTGTAAAAGGGATTCAGATTCTCAATCAAGCAGGGAGAATTTGTGTTCTGCATGAAATCGTTGGTATTTTCCCTTTCCAAGACGGATGAGGTATTTTTCGAAAGCGAATCAATCAGCTTCTGATGATAGCAGATGGTGTTTTGTTCACCAGTGGCCATAAACAAACATTTTGAATAAGAATGAACCGGCCAGATTTAGTGTTGTGTGATTACATGAGTTAGGGATAATTGCTGGGCTCTATGTGCTACATAATTGGTGACATATTCATACAGGAAAAAGAAATAAAATCGGACTATTTCGCAGAGGTTTTGGCGAATGCAGATGTAAAAAACAAATGCTTTATGTCAGTTCTAGGATTCTTAATAAAACTATATTTATCAGGGTCTGTCATGTTAGATCCTGATAAGAGCAGAGAACAACGGAGTACTTTACTAATGAAGAAAAGTAAAAGTTACAAGGGGAATTGCAGGAAGGGCAGGTCAGGGAACACAGCAGCAGTGAAGAAGGATTTTGGAGGCAGCTGAGGTAATTAGGTGACTGGGAACAGCTGTGGAAGAACGTAAACAGACTCAACCAAGACTCAAAGAAACTACAAACCAAAGAGAGAAAAAAATCAACATTGTTCAAGGAGAATTATGACCAAAGACACAAAGAAACAAATAAATAATAAAAAAAACACAAAGGAAGGAACTGATATGATACATCTATAGAACAATAATGACCACAGTGAACTCAATCTAATATGCCATGATCTGAATATAATTTTTTAAAAAGCACTGCAAGAAAATGTTTCCAAGTTAAATCTAAACATACAAGGATCATAGCTTGTTCTACAATTATCTAAATCAAACCTCAAGTGTATGAAACTACGTGCAACAGATTCCACTACGTTGTTATTATTTTTTAAAGAATGATAAAGACAATGTTAGGTCATCACAAAAAACAAAGCAAAAAAACCAAAAAAAAAACAGATATGATATATAAAAAAAAAAAAAATGTGTATCTCAAAAAGTTGAACCTTTCAGGAAATGTTGGGAAAAAAAGTACATACATACTGTAAACAATTATTGAGCCAAGTCTTACTATGAATTATTTGACATGCTACTTATACTCTTACTTATGGTGAAATTATGACGTAATCCTACTCTGCCTAAACCACTCGCAGCTCAATACCAAGCCTCTGTGTAAAAGCCTCTCTTTCTCTCGCGTCTGTACATTGAACATACTTCTACACACTTTCCTCCTCCTCCTCTGACCTCCCCTGAAACCTAAATATCATCCAGAGTTTCTCCCTCTTTTCCTTTACCATCTTTCTACTTAGGTGCAATTTGACTGATCACACATTAGCAAACTCTCACCTAAAGCATTTTTATTTCAATTTTTATTTCCATTCTCTGTCAAAACCTTAAAAAAAAAAAACAAACAAAAAAAAAACAATCTTGTTCCAGACAGACACAATGGCCAAACTATAACAGGTGCTGTCATCAAGTGATATCCTTACACTAGTGAATACTGATGAAGTAGCACAAACGGGCATTGTTCTGTGTGCATTTAAAACGTTTTATCCACAGAAACACCGCAGCTGTGAATAAACTATACGTTTTGGGGCTTAGGTAAATTGCGTTGATATGCTGGCGGTCTGTTCATCACAAACAAAGACATCAGTGTGGTAGTAACTCATAAAGGGAGAAAATTATGTTTTCAGTGACAGGGCCGGTTTATTGCAGTGGCAAACTGTCCTAAACTACTCCTCCCACTGTGATTTTAAAATGCCTTCCTTTCATCTGGATGATAAAGGAAGTACAAAATAAGTGTTTTGCCATCTGCAATAAAAGAAAATCTCTCTTTTTAATGGCTCGGTATAGGCGAGGGGCGAGTGCACCTTGCTGTTCATCTCCTGCGTATGAGTGCGAGCTGTCTGGTTGATGGCCATTATGGCTCCTGCTGCTGCATGTGCGTCCGCTCCACCGGGATCACTGAAGTGTTGGAGCTAACAAGCCAGGGATGCAGACAGAGAATGCACAAATGGGATTTTGTCCTGAAAGCTTTAAAGTTTGCTTCCTGTCTCCGGCTGGAAACGAAAAGCGCGGACGTTCGCCTTTTGCTGAGGCTGTCCTAGCTGTGTGCCCAAAGAAATGAGATGAGTGAATCTGATAATCTCGCTAATGATTAATATTGAGGAGAAGAGCACATAAAGCTGATTAAGCCCTGAGATTTTTGGGCTTGTTTTTCATCTCGCTTTTTTTTTTTCTCCCCCATGTTCCCTTTCTTACCGTGGCCGGTGTCTTATGCAGCTTCAGAGAGATGCTCCTCTCCAGAAGATATACAATATTCCTTTGCATTAGTTTAGGAGCATACAAGATGTAGGACACAGATTCATACATACAGGCACATTAAAGCTGCCTCTTCCTCAGACTTTCCCTCTGTGCTAGCCCCGTATACGCGCACATAAGTAAGAAGTAAACAATGAAGCCGCGCAGTGCAGCCGGCCCGAGGTTAGCACAGATTAAAAGATGTGTCACTGATGGAGGAGACTCCTCCTTCATCCCTGGACTGTCACACTGTGTTTGGGAGCAACCCACTTCATTTTCACAGCATAATGGGTAAACAGAGTGTGATCAGTCCAATTACCCCCTCATTGCAGAGGCGTTCTGGCGGGAATGAGAGCTAGCCGCCTGGCAATGCTGCGGATAGCAACAGTAGCACCTGCTGCCCAGAGCCCTCACTTGTATGAATCTCAATTTGTTTGCACAGCCGTGCCGAAATGCGGCGACCAAAAAGTGAGGCCTCTAAGGAGGATGGCACTGCTGCCTGCCCGCCTTCCTTGGCACTCTGATTGCTGTTTTCTCTGCGCTGTCTCTGAAACCATTCAACATCATAAGGTTTTTTTTTTGTTGTTTTTTTTTTTCTCTTCTCCAGCAATAAACTCATGTTGCTGCCAGTCCTGCTGGTGTATTGTTGTTCTTTCTTTTTTTTTTTGTTTCAAAGACTGTGAATTTTCTTTATCTACCCACTACGCTGAAATTGCTTCACGGATGATTATCGTGCTGAGAAATGACTCCACTCAACAGAATCAAAGCGCAGGTCTAAACATGAATTTTGAAAATATTTGTCAAGCATATACAGAAAGGATCAATGCCTTTACATCTCTTCCGAGCTAGCACTAATTACCATGCATATACATTTTAAGGAAATTAATGAGAATCTTTAAGTCCTCGATTGTTTTCCTTCTCCCCATGTTGGAACATGGTTCTATGCCCCTCTTCAGTGATGTTTCTGTTGTCCTTGAGGAAGGTGGAAATACTTCTTTTATGAGTTTTCCTTAGGGAGCTGTCTGGTAGCTGATGCAAACTTATCTTGCATACATTCCAGCTCCTCATTAACAGGCATTGTAATAACTTTTACAAGAAGACAGTTTTTTTGGTCCCTGGCTTACCAGTTTTGCAACAGCTGAAAGAGGGGATGGGGGGGGGGACAAGAGAGACAGAAAGAGAGAGAGAGAGAGAGAGAGAGAGAGAGAGAGAGAGAGAGAGAGAAAAGAAGGTTTTGTCAGCAGGAAGTACAGAAAATGCCTTGCAGGATTCATTTGGCTCTACTAATTGAAACTAATACCTTTCAAATAGCTTATTGATTTGAAAGGATGCTTAATTTTTCAAATGTGGACAGTAAAAGTGAATGAACAATAGAAAATGTGATGGTGCAGAGATTAACAGAGCATTGGAAGCCTGGTCCCTCACTGCTTAAAACTCACAATTTTAAAGTCAAGCATACACTGCATAGCATGTTGGCATAATTGTAAGGTTAAATCCACAAAACAAACAAATAATATGTTCTGAGATGAATATTTCTCTTATCTAACTTCAGAGGCTGTTTATTTTTAAGTAATCTGAAGTTTGGTATTAAAGAGCCAAAACATGTGGACAAGTCAAACTGAAACTAGATATTTTATACTACAATAAACTTAATGAAATCCATATACTTTTAAAAAGATTTTTTTGTTTGTTTTTTTAAATAACAAAAAAAAAATTTTTTTCTAGACATAATGAACAACCGTAAATTGAGACAAACGTAAAAAGTGAAAATATATTAAATCTAGACTAAATCTCTAACAGTCTTCATTAGGAAAAAAATATTTGTGAAATGTTGGTATCTTGAACTTTATTTCAGTAATATGTCATCTAATGTAATTTTTTAATCAGACATGGTGTATATTTTGGATTTAGCTGCTTTTGTATGTTTTCAACCACATGAGCTGCAGCCCAGTCCTTTGTCTGTTTAGCTCAGCAATGCACTGTTTGCACCTCTGGTTCCACGAAGAATGCAAGAGACCTGGTTAATAATGCATGTTCCTAAAACTGCTGTAGATGTTCTTGAAGCAATGACTCCATCTGCAGCTCGTGCCTTGTGAATCTACCCTAAATTTTTAAAGGAGCCAAGGATCTTTCTTCCACTAAACCTTTTATTAATAGTTTTGTGTACAGCACTCTGTGTACAGCAATTTTATGTAGCAATGACCTTATGTGGTTTTTGCTCCTTGTGTAGGGTGTAAATCCGTGACATCTGTCAAGTCAGCAGTCTCTCTCTCATGATTGTATGATAAGAATGACGAATGAGATCACTGACCCACAACACCACATCCCTGTTTTTTTTTTTTTTTACTGGTTTTATATACAGACTAGTATTTCTGACAATCTGAATTTTGGATTTTTATTAGCTGAAAGTGATTATCATTAATGTCAACAGAAGAAAAAACAAGTTTTTCCTACACTGTGTGTGAAGTATTATGCTTCTTCAATCGGATTACTGACAGTTTAACTTTTCATAACTGCTTTCTGTCTCGGTGAATCTGTCAGACCTCTATAACTTTTAATAATGTGTATGTCCTTGGAGAAGGCCTGTGGTATTTTTAAGGCCAAAAAAAAAAAAAAAGAGAGAGAAAAAAACGCAAACAAAAACCTCTTGTAGGGACAAGAGAACAGAAAATTCTGCACCTCAGCAGCATCGCGGCTTGGAACAATAATAGTAAATCTGGATCTTTATCAGCAGTCCAAGTGAATCTCTCGCAAATGAACTCTCCCACATATGCTCGGGCGTACACAGCTGACAGGTGAATCCGCTGCTGATTGATGCCAGCAAATTATGTTTTTTTTGTTGTTTTTTTTTTGTTCTCCACAGTCGTTTCACAGGCAAAATGTTGCCTAAGATTGAACGATGTTATGCAAATCACTTTTTTTTCCTTTTTTTTCTGGTAACGGTTTTAACTCTGTCAAGCGCTGCTCTGAGTAACTTCCACAGGTTTTCACAAACAGCCAGAGATGTTACTGAATGAAAGCCTAGGTCGTGGAATGGTTTCAAAATGATTTCAAGGCTTTAAAGTCTGCCTCCTCTTTTTCTTTTTTTTTTTTCTCAGACGTCCTCATGAGCTCTATACTACCCGTTCTTGCAGATACTCTGCTGGCGCGCTTGCCTGATGCGCAGCACCTCCCTAACTGGTCCCTCACTTTGACAAATTCTTGGACGTGAGTGGTTCTGCTGAATGGATTTTTTTTTAAATTTTTTATTTATTTATTTATTTTTTTACTTGCAGACATGATTCTCTGAATATTTGAGAAATCGAACAGCTTTGCCGCACTACTATCTTCTCCGCAAAGGAAGGCTGCCCGAATTGGAGAGCACAATGGCACTTTGGTGTTTTTGGAGTTGCTTTCTTTTGGCTTTCATTCAGCTTTTCCCCTTTCACCTCAAGTTGGCGACTCGGGCGGAGATAAGTTTTCCTAGACTGGCAAACAGATTTTATCCCATGGAGGTAACGTCGCCGATGGGACGTATGATCAGAGAATCAGCGGGGATCAAAGTCTCGCTGAAAGTCAGTGACCGCAATGAAGTTTTGCGCAGGTCTGAAACTGAGGGACCCGCGAGACCAAAAAATAAGCAGGAGGTGAAAAATGAAACCGTGGTTACAAATGGCACAACGGTAAACAATGTCAACAGTCTCAAAATACCAGACAAAAAGTGTGACAATATTTCGACGGCAGTGATTGAAACACCCAAAGCCACATTTTCAATCGGGGAGAGGAAGAAAAGAAGTGTCGGCGTGTCCTACAACGGAAATTTGGACAGGAGTATCACTGGGGAAGCGCGGAGGTCTGTGAGAACTGTCCACGATGCTTCGAACTTCGAAAGCGAGTACCAGAGCACAGAGGAGGAGAGCGAAGACTCAAACTCGACGCAGAGCGAGCCTCACCTGGACACCTCCACTTTTGCTCTGTCGGGAGACTCGACGCACAACCTGGCGATGGTGCACTGGTCCGGGCAGAATAGCAGCGTGAGTTTCAGTTTGAAAAACAACACCCAACTTAAGATCGTAAGGGTTTAAAATGCCCCTCACTTGCTTATATGCTGTTGCATCTTAAAACTGAAAGGTTTTAGCTGTTTTTAGAAAACCACATTTTTACGCACGGCTTTCTCAGCGCGCATATGTAAAATATTTAAGCCCGACAAACACGGACATAACAAACTATATATGTCAATATATATCAATTTCTACATTAATACTCATTTCTGTTATTTGTTGTAGATGCCCTCTGGGTGTTTTGAATGCATGCAATTCTCCTGTTTATCTCTCTCTGCTTTTTTTTTTTTTTTTTTTTTAGATTTACCCAAAGACGAATCATTTATTCAACTCTTTGTCATTTGAACTTTAAATTAATTTCCGTCCTTGCAAGTAAATTTGACGAGGCACAGAGCTGTGGGAGGGTGCAGGCATTTTGGCAGCAATCACAACACATTAATTATTTATGAAATAATCAAGTAATGTCTCCTAGAGAGGTGTAAGAGCTACAATTAGAATAACTGTGTCCAACCTGGGCCCCTAATGTGACGCTGATGAAACAGCGTCTGACCTTTTAGCAAATTAAACACAGTTTTATTATTGACAGTAAACTCTTGCTTAGTTGATAAATGTTGTTGCTCTGTATGCTTGCTGTCTTGATAAATCCCGGTTTAACACCACAAGGCAGCTGAAATGCATGCCAAGACATTGCTGTATCCCTCCACATTAACCCCCACACCCTCACGCGCACACACACACACACACACACGCACACCCCCCCCCACACACACACACACACACACACACACGCACCCCCCCCCCACACACACACACACCTACGCACGCGCGCACACACACGTGCATTTTCACTACATTCTGGAACACATATTGTGGGTACACACACTCCAGCAACACACAGAGACAAAGCCAAGGTGATTTTATCTCCTGCTTTAAATATGCAGCATGCAAAGATGTTTGCAAGCAGCAGGATTTATCAGGAGCAAAGATCTCCAAACTACAAAGAGCCTTGGACTAAAACTGTTGCTCTACATCTTTCTTTTCTTTTTTTTTTTTTTTTTACTTCAGGTAACTTAGATCACCTCAGTCTAGTAGGCAAAACACTCTGTGTCAGAAACAATCATTTCATTCCGCATTTAATCATTTCCACATCCCCAGTGAAAGAGCTAATATTCCTGTTTTTTTAAAACAGCCAGATCAATTTCTTTTTACAATTCAATCTTTAATTGCTTTTCTTATCTGTTCCATTTTCTGTTATATGGCGCATATTATTATGTTCTCAGACTTTTGCTACGTCAAAGCATTTTTGAAGTCATACAACCTCATATGCAATGAATAGTGAAATATGAGGTTAGTTTTCAGATCTCTTCACATTGATGACCCCCACCCCCACTTTTTTTTTCTTTTTTTCTTTTTCCTCCACAACAGTATTCACTGGATCTTTGATGAGCTTGTCACTGCAGCCAGTCAACATTTTAGATTTATACAATCTGGACTCCAGTCTGTGGTCCTGAAAGTACAAGTGAAACGGCGGAGCTTAAATTTATGGGGTTTTACGACTGGATGTTAGAGCTCAGGCTATATTAGATGTAAATGACTGATAATAAATTCAATCTTAAAGGGACATTTGAAGGAAAATTACTTCAGTCCTGCGGTCTAGGGTAGTTCTATCAAATTTTCACTTCAAGACATTGCCTGCGATTTGGCCAATATGTCAAATCCCACAGGAAGAAAAATGAGAGAGATGTTGAGGGTGATGGCGAAAAGTGCCAGCAGGGGATCTTCTGAGTTCAGATTTGATAAAGAATCTCATCGTATAAAAACCCTGAACCTGTCCATGAGTCAGACTTCCAACTATCATTTGATTTCTGGGATTGTCTAAGACATCAAAGCCTGAAGGCGTAGCCCGCTGGACTCTGACTTTAAGAGAGATAACATTGATTGGGCTCAACCAGGGGAATAAAACATATACCCCACAAATTCCCTTTTAAATTCATGCTCCTTAACTGCATGTAGTATTGATTGGTAGTGCATGTGTCTTGTTGCTTAAATCTGTCCTGCATGTGAATGGGGAAGGTGATGAAAAGGAATGTTATTTGTAATGATGTTTTAGGTTTGGGGGGGAAATTTTTAATTGCGCAAATTAGGAAAAACAACACTGCAGTCCTACAAGAACAAGCGTGCATAAACAACAGATAGATGGACAGCAACAGGGCCGGTGAAATTTCATATGAAGAAACTCCAGTGCCTCGCTTAAGTCATGTAACATCCACAAAATTAATTGTGCTATGTTTGTATTTTGTGTGAAAACAGAATATGGCACAATTGGGGAATAGAAGGGAGATGATAGATGGTTTTGCTTTTTGTTTTTCTTTTTTTAAATATTTAAAAATGTTAGTCTCTCTTTACTTTCCCACTCCTAAATGAAATCCAGTGCAAACCAATAGCCTTCAGAGATCCACTAATTATTAAATATATTCAATCTCCGTATCATTTAATCTCAGTGTAAAGAGAATAGTTCTGTGTTGGCCATGCAAGGAAGGCACTGAGAAGAAGGCCATGGCTCATGCTTTCTCTGGAGGAGCTGCATAGATCCGCTGCTCAGGTGAAAGAATTTCAAGGCACAACTATTAGCCGTGCACTTCCCATATCTGGCTTTTGTGTAAAAGTGGCCAGATTTCTGAATTATTCAAGGAAAGCTATAAGCCACATCACTGCAGTTTGCCACAAGTGTCGTTCGAGTCGTGGAGATGAACTTTTTATCCCACACAAGGATGCAAAAACAGCCTTGTGTGGTCAAAACCAAATGGGAATGATCATCAGCTAAATACAGGGCAATCCTGGAAGTGAACATGTTCAAAGTCGCAAAGGACTTGAGGCTGAGCCGGAGGGTAAAGCTTCCAGCAGGAAAACGAAGAGAGCCACCTCATAGCATTTGTGTTGAATCTCCCTAGTCAAATTCTAGACATAAAACCAACTGAACATTTCTATTCATTCATTCTCTGCATCCAATCCCACTGAGCTTGAGCTACTTGTCGCAGAAAAGTTGGCAAAATCTTTTGTCTCCACATATGCATAAATGGTGGTGGTACACACCATTTGCAATTGCAATTGTAGAGAGATATTAACAGGGATGTGGGGGTGGGATACAAATACACATCACACTTTTAGATTTTTAGTAACAAAAAAATCTTGGAAAAGAAGATTTTTTTTTTTTCTGCATCACAAATATGAATTTCTTAGTGTTGGCCTGTCTTATAAAACTCTCTCAAAACCTGTAAACGTTTTTGGTTGTAATGCATTACAAGCTTGCTTGTTTTTCCCCCCATGTAAGTGCTAAACAGCTGTTGCAGCACATATTAAACTGCTCCAGTGGATGCAAAGCCATCCTCCCCTTAAAGGCAGGCGTCTTAGTGTGAAAGCCAGTTGATGACGATCGGGGAGTTTATTGGCAGCCAAATGATTTTGGGCTCCTGATTGACCATTTTTGCAAGCTCCTCACAGACAGCTGATCCAACCAGGACGGAGTGTTCGAGCCGGGGACATTAATGAGCATCTTTATTGACTACACATCCCTGGAGCTTCTTCTGTGCGTCCCTGTAAATAATGTTCCTATACAGAAAAGGCTCTGATCATCTTTACCGCCCTGCTGTTGGGAACTTGCTTTAAGAAATTCCAAGCATTGATGAGGCTGGCTCCTCTCCTTCTCTCTTTCTTTCTGTTCTTCCTTTTGAGGTGGAATTAGTCAAACGGATCTGTCAGTTCTGTACTGTTGTCTCTTCTTCTTTTTTTTTTTTTCTGTTGTGACTTACAGAGAACTAGACAGGCCCCCTGGGTCGTGTTGTCAGAACGCTTAATCAAAACGAGGCCATTATTGTTCCTCATAATCTCATTGGTATAAATAGACAATAAAAAAGAGGAAATGACATGGCCCTGGGGGACACCTGTGTTTAAAACCGTTTCATTACATAGACAGCCATTCCATTTAATGCGCCAGATATTCATTGATCCATAAAATCAAATGGAATGGGTTCCCAAATCACAGAGGTGTTTGACCAGAATTTGGTTCTGTTACAGGATGATGAAAAGAGCTTTATAAACCTTTCACGACGGAGGCATAGCAAAAGGCAAAATAGAAGTTTCTTTTGTACTCAAAATGCATATCCTTCATACTGCAAATCAGTTGTAAAATATTAAATGCTTTTCTTGCCAAACATGGGGAAAACTCTTTAATCGTGTTCAGTCGAAGGGTTAATAGTTCCTTAAGGCTTTTATCCATGAACTTTTTATCATCCTCTGGCCCCCTGCTTTCTATCTAAGGGGGTTTTTGATCCTCACTATGCTTGATGAAAACCAAAAACAGTTCATGCTTTTATATTTGAGTATAAATTACTTTCTCTCTGTGGTGCACTTTATATTAGACGACTTTCCCGCACTCTGCTTCTCTAATTTTATATTTACTTTAATAACAAGTATTAGCTTGTGTTTTTTTTTTCTTCTTCTTCTTATTTTTGTAAAGTTGCAAGTGGCGACACAAAAACAAATCAAAAATCTTATTTTTTTTTTTTCCCTGCAAGGCATTCTTGTCCTCCACATGCTTGTCTCTGGAGGTGTCAACACCACACACTTGTTCATTAATCCCACTTGTCTTAAGCCTTTAGGGTGCACCGTCCACTGATGGAATCGTAAGATGCTGACGGAAACTGCAGCTGTGTGCTGTATAAAAACTTAGAGTACAGCCATTTATCCAGTCACTGTGAACACAGCAATCGTGTGAATTAACTTCAGAGAAGTTAATTCTGTTTTTGTTGGCCAGTTGTGATGGCTTCTAATGAGGAGAAGTGACATCTTTATCTGAGCGCCGGGTTTTACTAAATGTTATTTTCCACGATTACTTAATAAATGCGGTTGGCAAAAATGCCTTGCAAAAATATTCAGACCTATTAAACATTTTGTTGTGTTAGAACCATAAACTTCAGTTTGCTTAATATGAATGTTATGCCATAGACTAACACGAAGTAGGTCATAATAAAGCAATGGAAGCCAAATAATGCAAGATTTAATTGCTTTTTTCAGGAATAACAAGTTAGTTAAATATATATCCATTTGTACTGCACTGGCTCTTACTGAACTTGTGTTGACCCGCAATTAAAATCCATAGGAACCAGTTCCTTTCAAAAGTCACTGAATTTGTAAATAGAGGATGCTTGTGTGTAACTATTGTCCATAAAGATACAGTCATTATGCGAAGGCCCAATAGGTTTGCTAGAGAACATAAGCAAACAAACCGCATTGTGGAGACCAAGGAATACATCAGACATCGATAACATTGTGGAAAAGTTTAAATCGGGATTTGTATATAAATAATATCCCAAGCTTTAAACCTTTCAAGGATAATTGTTTAGTTTAAAATCAAAATACATTGTGATAGAGTAAAACCACTGAGTTATTAATTCAAACAAATATTTATTTAATTGATGGAAATGAGTTAATTTTATTTAAGTTATGTCAACTAATTTCTGTTATTAGGATGTACTGCTAGGTTTTACAGTCCAAGTAAAAAACAATAGAAGCTTTTGGTTCTTACATGGCAGAATGTGAAAAAGTCCACAGTAATCTTGCAGATTACTGTAATAAGGGCTATTGATGAGGGACAAAGTCAAAACCGCACCCAATTCAGTAAAAGTTTAATTTTGGTTGTTTTTTTGTTTTTTTTTCAACAGAAAATAGTTTCATAACACTGGGACCTCTCCGCCTTGATTTCAACCTTGCACATTCATTTTAATAGTTTAGAAAAAGAGTTCACGAGTTCAGGAAAAGCCTCCTCACAAAGCTCAACCAAATGAGCCAGTTGACACAATCGTTAGCATTACACACTGAAAACGTATTTTGTCGCTCATTAAAATGGCTAATCGTTATAAGAATAAACAGAAGCCAAAACTTATAACCGTTAATTAACGAAAGACAACAATATTCTAATCACTTTGCATTCTGAGGTCCAGGAAAAAATGATCCATTAATTAAGGAAACCTCTTGTTTCCTTAATTAATGGAAACAGTTTGTTTTTTATAATGACTGGGTGGACAAAAGAAACAGCAACACTCTCCTAAAAGAGCACAAGTAGTTTTATTTGAGGTGCCTACAACTTTTTTAAAACTACAAAAGTTTTGTTGGTTTTAGTTGCTAAAGAAGGTCGGCTTTTGAATTCTTCTTGAGTCCGTTTTTTTAAATTAAAAAAAGAAAATTAGATACCACACTGATTTTATTCTTTTGGTGCTCAAGATGTGTCTGCTCATAAGTAAACATGTTCATAGCAATTGTTGGTATCATGTGGTTTTCCAGTGATTGTAATTGAGTCCACTGTCACAGCAAATTGGAATCCCACCGCTTCAGTACCATTGTTTCTTTTTTGAAACTGCCTACCTTCACAGTAGGATTTGACTTTTTTAAAATTGTGGTAACAAATCATAGTTATTCCACTCAGCAAGGATCTCTTCTAACCTGAACTATGGCCTCATCCATAAAACGGTCAAGAACATTGCTGTGAGAAAATGTGTTTGCTCGTTATAATTTTTGAATGTTTTTGAATGTTAGTCACACTTATGATGATCACAGTTATTTATATCAAGCAAACATGATGCAAGTAAATAAATAAATAAATAAATAAATTTCCTACAGTAATTTGAAAATAGTTTACTGAACTTAGCCCTAAATCAAATTGTTATTCGTCTGCAAAAAAAAAACAAAAAACAAAACAAACAAGAAAAACTGATTACCTTCATGTCCTTAATCACATTTCTTGAATTTAACTAGTCATGCCTAGGCTTTATGTGCATCTGATACAGCCTAGTTAAATCATAAATTAAGAGCGATTGACCACATGAGTTCACTGACCTGATTATGATCACTTGCCTCAGGTCAGTATTAAATGAGGGGAGTGGAGGTATATAAAATCTACTTTCTTGAGCCTCCCATCATGTGATAATGTTATTCCCTCTTCAAAAATATATCTGGAGTGTTGCTTTGATTCTTTCTCTTTTATTTTTTTTTGAGGAATCCTTTTGTCTCCTATGGCAGCCATAGGAGATAAAAGGAGATATTTAAGCGCCTAAACGCTTGCTCATACAAAGCACCGCCTATTTTTACAAAGCTCCTCCTTCAGATCTGCAGTTTCCCAACCGAGCTTCTGCTTCAGAGAGAATCCCTTCTCCACGCAGCTCCTCCAGACTAGCAGCAAACACCTGGTGGAACTGTGAGTCTGCTGAGCTGCTTCTGGGAACTACTTCTCAGTCAAACCTAAGTTGTAAACAGGATAATGAGAAGCACTGTTGTGCTGATGTGCTGAAGGCAGAGTGTTTTAAAAGAGCAGGGGCTTCTTAAAGTGATGGATACCCAACTTTAAGGCATCAAATTACGATGTCAAATTTCTTTTTAAGTCGTTTTTGATATATGCAGCCTTTATATGACAACTGAAGGTAACATAGTTGCTTAATTGTCCTTTAAAATGGTACTTTGTGCCTGGAAACTGCATAATACTATCCCTTTAATGGCTTAGCAACAAAACACAGGGCAAAATGGGACCAATGTGTTCCGCGGTAAAACTGCTTTTGACCAAAAGAACGTAGCGCCCTGTCTCATATTCGTCATTAAACATCATGAAATATTAATTCAGAAAAAGAACATCTAGGAAAGTGGTGCTTTAGGACTTTGACGACTTGACATAATTGATGAAGCAATGGTTTCTTGATTTTTTTTTCTCTCATGGAGAATTTTCTTAGGGACGACGTCTGACCATTAGTTTGTAACCTTATGTTTGAGAGTACTTCAGCTAAATCAGTGCAGATTCTGATGCAAAGCAAACCAACAAGTCCAATAGTTCAAAAAGAAAGAAAAAAAAGAGAAGGTATTGCAACACTTGTTAGCAGTTGTTGCTTACAAGGGTGGCATAACAGACTTGTTTTTTCTCAGCCTATTTCTTATTTTTCTCTTCCATGTAAAAAGTTTAAGTCGAAGAAAAGAATGCAATCTAAAGAGATCATGAAGGAGAGAAACACTAGTTTATGTAACTCAAGCTTTAGTACCAAAATCTAATAAAGTTGAAGTCTCAACCACCAATCTGTAGCAACCTATAGTCACCAAAGTCAAGTTTATTAGCATAGCACATCACAACAACAAGGCAGTTAAAAGTGCCAAAGAAAGAAGTAAAAATTATTTTTACTTTAGTCTCTGGGGTAATTTTCAGGGTTAGGATGATTTTGATTTTGTTTTTGTTGACACATGCTTGACAAAAAAAAAAAAAAAAAAAAATCAGAGGATAGGGAATTGTGTGTGCGACCTTCAGCTTTATTAGTGACAAACAAGCACTTATTGGCGGGTAGGCAGCTTTGCTCTAAAACACCCAGTTTCATCTGATGGGCTTATGTGCCTCTGTTGGTCTCCGGCAGTAAGCAATTACTTCCCTCTTCTTTTACCTTGGACTTTCTTTAGCTCCCAGCTCACCGCACCACTGTCCTTACCACCACCCCCACCTCCCTCAAAAATAATTTACACAGAAGATTCTTGGTTAGGCTTACAACATTTTATGCATGACTTTAAATAAATAAATTACATAAGCTGTACTCTTTTCACCAACCCTCACCAGTGGACATGTTGGAGCAGAAACACATGGCTTCCTCGGGGACTGTAGATATGCAATTGTGATTTCCAGCAATGTGAAATAGTCATAAAGTTTGCAAGTAACTAAACTGGTATTTACATAAGGATCAGACTGATCTCATGAGTTCTCTCACATAGAAGACTCTTCACGTGGATTCTCTAAAAAAATGTGTATTTTTCTTGCTAAATGAATCTGAAACGTTCTTTTGCTGTAGAGATGTCTGCAGCAGTTGTTAATGGCTATTGCCAGCTTTTTATGTTTTTCTTGACATTATGAAGGTTTTTAATCTACCTTTATGTTAGAAATAATTATTAATGCTACAGTGAGAAACAGACTAGTTTTCACAGCTTTCTGAGTAGAAAACAGTACCTTGTCCAGCTCTTTAAATTTAGATCAAATTAATCCTTCCTCCAGTTAACATTTCATGGAAGGCTGCTCCTGTAATCACTGCTAGATTAGCGGTAGGTCACTGGCACTGGCAGTAGAAGAACACGGCCATGTGTTTTAGGACTTTATCAGAAGCTGCCAAAAAAAAAAAAAGTAAAATTAGAATATCATATTTTAATATGTTTCTTTTTTCATTTCAAGTTTTATTTTGTGTGACATTGACGAAAAAAAAAATCACCCCTTACAGTAGAAATAATTCAGTAAAATCCCAGTTTTTGCTCCTCAAAAGACATGCATGTGTGCTCTTTTTCATGAATCATTTGTGCTCAGGGACCATAATGCATCCCATCAACATATCCTCTCAGCACTTCCTCAGCACTTACAATTTAGCTGTGCCTCACAAAGTGCATTTTAAGCAGTAAATACAGAGTTCCCATCAGTTTCATATTCAAGCACACTGACATTGTGCTTGCCTCTCTGTCTCTCTCTATCTCTCTCTGTATGTGCACCACATACACACAAATACACACACACACAATTTTTTTATCCATCACATTTAATCAAAGAGACAAAGCGGGTGCAGAATCATATTTGACAGTTTTGCATGTGATTAATTAGTTTAATGGCTGTTGCAGCGAGGGAGACACATAGTATATTTGTGATTAGTTTATGAAAACAAATTTATGCATTTTCTGATTGGGAAAAAAAATCATAAAATTGAAATCCCAATTGGTTGACAGCTTTATTAGTCATCAGGGAGATTTCGTCTACACACACTGCCCCACTTCAGGGTGAAAAATGTTGCGCCTAAAGGTCACAGCTGATTGTGTCTTTCTATCCAGATATCAGGCAACCTAAGTGAACCTGGTTTAGCAAGATTATGTGCCAAGAATCACTACACCTTGAAGCAGCATATTGCCCGAAGCAACACAGCAGCTACTATCATGTTTAAAGATGACTGGAACTGTTCAGGTGGCAGTCAGCTTAAATAATGGCACGACTTGGCAGCTTACAGTGACAGGAATGTATTAGTTGCGGGGTGGAAAATGGCTTTTCCTATCTAGCGAGTAACAAAAGACCCAACCTAAAGTGCCACACGCACGGTGCAATCAATGGAAATGATGGAAAACTTCCAAACAGAAAATGGCACATTTAGAAAACAGAATACTCGCTCATTGGATATCCTGGAACCGATCCTTTAAAATAACCGGTCGGCTGTGCCATAATAGTAAAAAAAACAACAACAAAAAAAATAAAAAAACAGAGTTATTGTCTGGCAGGCTGCGTCAATAAGTGAATTAATTTTGATTACAATTTTGGCAGAACTCATGACAGAATAAATACAATCTTTGCAGAGGTCAGATTTGACAAACCTGCATATCATTTACATGACTTAGTGAATGAGCTGAAACATGATGGAAGTGTCATCAAAAGAAATTGATTATATAAATCACAAAACAGAATCTAATTATATTTTGGCTTTACTATGTTTGGCCTTTCACTCGTTCCCTGCAGGAGGAAACATTTAATTGCTAAATGTGTGCCAGAAGTTTCGGCTTTGTACAAAATGATCAACATGAGTTTGAGGCTCTTTTCCATCAATTTAAGAGGGAAATGCAAAGTGAAAGACAGGATTTTATACTCAGGGCGTTTGATCAAGAACATTGAAATTTTATGTGGTGTTTTCAAATACTTTCTCTTTTGTTTCTCATTTAGCACTATTTCTTTATGATCAAATGTGAAAGGAGAATGTGCTATTTTGCTTCTTTTGTACAGAGTACATGTGCCAATTATCCATCAGCAATACATTTTGTCATAGACATTTCACATCTTTTCATCTTTTGACTTAAAAAGTTAATGTTTCAAAATTGGAACTTGAATATCAAAATTGTCATTTTGATATTCATATTGTCTTATTCTTAGGAATCAAACATATGTCTGCATTTTTGTGTTTGTGTGCGAGTGCAGAGACTCGCCACAGACTCAGGGGTTATATGATGAGCTAAAAATTCATATACTCTACTTTGGGAACAAATAATGTCCCTGTGGCCGTGTTGGAGGGATTATTACTGCTACTGCTGTTTTTTCCCCAGCTGTCTGGGGGATATATTGTATTCATTTTTGAATATATTCTTATTTATTTCAGTCCTGTTTCCAGGATATGTCAGTCGATCAGAGTCATCTTGTTATGTTAGTCGTATAGACTCTCGTTTTCTGTGTTGCCTGTCTTCACTAAAGTAAGTCTATTTCTGACATTGTTAAATATTTATATACTTTTTTTACTTTGTGAAAGGCCAATAGCTGTTTATACAGATCATCCGCCCTGAGGTCCAAACAGCTCCAATTTATCTCCATTTTAATGAAATTTGATTCAGTCTTAATTGATTTATTTTATTCCAGTGTATTTCAGCTCATTACAGTCAGTTTGAGAATCATATCCACTTACAAACAGTTCATTCCTTTCTGTTATGGTACAATGCAGAGAAAGAAGTTGACACAGTATCCAGTGGAACAGTCATAGTGTAAGCCAATGTGATGGAGAAATACAGATGTCTTGTTTTTGTACCTTTTTCTTTTTTCTAGCAAGCCCCTAGAAATTGTATTTCAATGCAGCTGAGTTCATTTACCAATAGGGCCATTTCACAAGAAATATTATGATGACGTCAGCAGACCAGTAGTACCACCAGGAGTGGCTGCCAAAGGAGATCCAATATTTCTAAACAATGCAGGAAAAAAAATCTAACCAAAACTCCAGGTATGTTTTAGATGAGGGAATAAATACTATGACATCACTTATGTCAAAACTTATCTCAAATCTACAAGATTCTTTTACATAATACCCCAATTTAATTACTCAGATTAGTTTAAAAAACTTTTTGGGAATCCAGCAGATTGCATCAAGTCGTTGACTTGCAGCCATACACTTGCAGCCAATTCAAAGCTATTAATTAAATAAATATATATGAGTAATTTTAATATCAATATAGGCAAATCCACAAAAATATTGGGATATTAAAAATTAAAACCAAACATGAAATGTACTTATTCTGTTAACTTTCATAACGAGATAAAAACTAACTTTTTGTTTTGGTTCATGTAATGTCTGGAAATTGTAATTTATACACAGAAATTTAGTGCAAGAATGAAGCTCTTTGGCTATTTATAAATAAAACACACACAATAAAATCTCCCTAATCTTCACGAGCTGCAGCTAAAAATATGCAAATAAGTTATAGGAGAATCAATATCACATCCATGATAGATAGTTTACCTCATGATCTGAGTCGTGTAGCATTTGTGGTGGAAACACTCACTTTGAACTCTCTGCTCCATATTGGCTCCAAAAAAAGTCAGGCAGAAGATAAGATATTTGAAGCCAAAGCTGCAAGGGGACTGAAAGACTTCTAGGAAGTAGTAATATGGAATCAGTTCACCAAAAATGCAAAGTTATGATCACACCGTTCACACAAACAGTTAATTTTAAATTATATATACTTTATAATGTGATATTTCACCCAGTCATATATCAACTCTTTGCTTTGGTTTACTGGAAGACAGGATAAAATGATTCAAAATGATTGCTGTCATGCTTACAGTGAAAGAATACAAACGAACTGGCAGACTGAAAAGCCCTAATGCATCCCCATAACATACAGTGCATCAAATTAGCTTTAGACTGCTACAATTTTACTAAAAACTTTGTCGTATGTTTCCAACATTTAAATTAGATAAGTAAATGGTAATCAAATTTGTCCTTGAACACCAAGTCACTTGTGTTTCTACCTTTTAAAGTGCGAACTACAATTCACTGTCTGACAATGTCAGAACACAGGAGAAGGAAAAATAAGTGCTCTTGCTGGTCCATTAAACATATTTCTTTGACTTTTACTTCAAGCTTTCATTAAAAAATGAAGCAGGCCATTCACAATCTTTTTATCCCTCTGAGGGCAAAAAAGCAGTTTATTGTCTATTGTTGTTAAAGGAAGAAAAGCCCAACATGCCCACAAAATCTCGTCACAATAGAGCCGCGGTTGAAGTGAAACCCATTTCATTAATTTCCCCCCCATAATGGACTGAATTGATTGTTGAAACCTCTCAAGCTTGAAGCATTTGTGCTATATGACCAAAGCTCAGGAGTTGGGTGGATAAGCAAACATACAGATCACCGACTAATGCACAAGGTACATTTTGCCGGAGTTTACTTGATGAAAGCAGCTTTCCCCAGAGTATGTTTTCGCCTACAAAAATACAAACAATCAATTCTGTCTACAGATAAGACGAGGACAGAGTAAGGCCACTCTTCGACCACACCATTTCTCCTGAAAGACATTTGTCTCCCTGCTAAGTAATCTGCTTCAGAAACCTCCTAACAGAAGCACAATCAAGATGTGGTGGTTTTTCCACCGTCCACCCACTTGCACTGCTTCTTGATTTTGCTGTCTTTAAGAAGTTTATGCAAATGTGCAGGGGTTACTGTGTTTCTTTTTCTCTGCAGGTGTTTGCATCAGGTAATTTCTAATGAATGCATGAATATATTAATCTTAGATCTTACAAGCAAAAATAGACTGACATTTTATGACTACTTTGTTCTGACATATAAGAACTGTCCTCATTTTGATGCAGTTTGCTTTCCATATCAGTAGCACTGCAGACTTGTACTCTTATAGCTCTCAGATGGCTTAACCAATATTGCAAAAATAGTACTTACTGTGTGTTTTAATGGGATGGGTTTCACAAGACTGGTAAACAGTGTTTATAAAAGAATACAGAAGCATTTAACACCTCTGTCATCTTGAAGCAGACTTTGTATGCAAATATTTAATGAAAAACGTCACTTGGTAGCTGGACGTCAATGCAAGGACTAACAAGAACCATATTTTGGCCAAGTTATGACTTTGTAAATTATCTAGAAAGTGTATATCTATAATCCAAAATCAGATTACATAAAGATTAACAGAAATTTGTCAATACATATATGAGCAGTGGTGTAATTCGAAAAAAAAAAAAAAAAAACATAGCTTAGAAAGGATCAGAAGGCAAAGCTACAATAAATCCTAGAGAAACATAGAAATCAGAAAAATCAGCAATGACTGAACTAAAACCAAATTTCTTAAATTTTTAGAAACTTTTAGAAGGTGATGAAACATTGAGAAAAGACAGTCTAGGGCATAAGTGCATAACTGGCATCTCAAGAGGTGAAATACCGTCATCAGCCAGTTCATGAAGCATCCAGCAGTCAGTCAAAGTAGTGGGTGGCACTAAGGATTTCTCGTAGAAACATTAAAGCATATCTTGACAGAATTTTAAAGCGACTGCATTCTGAGTGAAAATGAAACCATGTGGTCGTGTTTCGCAGTAACTGAGCATGTGGGGTTTTCCAAACGTCAGAGTGGTCCAGATGGAGCATGATGTGCTTTGATGTGATAGTAAATCCAATTCTAGTAAGCATGTGTTCCTAGCTATGTTCAAATTTGACCATTCCCTTTGAGTGCATTATGGAAGATAATATTTACGTCACTTAATAAAAATACTTTGATTTTCAGAAAAAAAAAAAAAAATTGTCTCTTCCAGCACAATATGGCACAAATCAGAACGTGAGCCATTCACGCTGTGACATGGCGCCCCTCCAGTACAGTGTGTTGCTCTCTCTGTTTCTCCAAGCTAATGGCTAACGTTGTGTCAAGCCACATAAAAACAAATGCACACATGCCCCCGTCCACTTATTTCACCTGATTGCTTTGCAGTAAGCCTACCTACTTGTCTCAAGGATACAGGGTGAATGTCCTGATCTGTGCTGTGGCGTTGTAGCGTAGCAGTGCAGTACAGGTACTGTCCTAGAGTGGCGCTGTTTCTCTCACTGGATGAATCTTTATCACACATTTCATTAGTCACAGAAAGTGGAAGTTCAACCAGACCGGAATGCTGAATGGTCAATTTGAATGAATCGTTGATGAGCGACTCAACTCTAGGTCAGACTGGCTTGGTTATGGAGGAAGCAGCACTGATGTGCAGCTGTCTAAGAAAAGTACTCTGGTGAAAGAGAGAGTTGTAAATATTGAATGCAGCTTATTATGTAATATATTTTTTTTCTTTTTTACATTTGCACTTCTGTTTTTGGCAGATTTGTAAAAAGAAAAGCCTGCCCTTCAGATGTGTCCACGATGGATTTGTCCTTCATTTTGGGAGTCATGATCATTCACATAAATGTTAAAACATTTTTGTACAATATTTGTACAATAAAGTAGAAATTTTATATTCTTGTTCTTCTTAATAAATAAATATCTCCTCTGATGACCACTCGTAGCGTCTGTATTCATAGAAGGGAAAAGAGAAGTGGATAAGGTCCCTTATCTACGGCAATTTTTGACATTCCGCTGAGAGGTTCCATGTTAGAATCAAAAAATTAACAAGATTAACACTAACTCATTGAAATACTCAAGGGGGGCAAATAGGATCAGCTGACATTCAGTGAAATCTGTAAAAAAAAAAAAAAAATCTGTTGAACTCATGGAGTGTTTGCCAGTGTTTGCCACTGCTGTATGACTTTGCCCTCATTGATCAATAATAGAGATTTACAGCACAGTGGAGAAAAAGACATAAGAAATTAATGGAAAGCATTTGAAAGAGAACTGTGACACATTTGGCCAAAACTGAAAACAATAATCTTAAAAAGTTATGGTCACAAACAAACCAACCTAGTTGTTTTTGCTGACCCAGATATCCTCGTCCTAACATATTCGGGTCATGAGTTTTACCTTTCACAATGGGTTTGGAGTGAATTTAAAAATTAGCTAAGTGAAGTATAAGCACCTGAACAATAAAAAATTGGAGCAAATGCTTCTCCATTTTTCAAAGTGGTGAAACAAACATTTGCTACTGCATTTCCTGAATGATTAAAAACATAACCCTAACTAGGAGCTTCTTAAAGAGACAGAAACCCAATTTTAAGGGGTAAATTGCAAAGTCAAATTTATTTTAAGTCGTATTTGATATTTGACGGTCGTATTTTATTTAATATACCAGTATACAGCTTTTTTGTGACAACTGACCGTAACATGGTTACTCAGAGTCAAGACTTGAATCTGGATTTTCAAGGGCGTTTCTGGGCGGAGCTTGGTAAGGTACATTTTCCAGAGTGAACAAAGTCATTACCACAGCTCTGTGATGTTGGAAGTTATACCGCATAATCCTACCATTTCCTTTTTCATTCTTTGAAAAAGCTTCAGTAAAGTCTAATCAGATTACTGCGTAGCTCAAAATGGTTGTCTGGGAGGAATGATGAGCCTCTTCTTTCACCCACCAGACTGGGTCACAGTATGAGACCAACTGTAAAACTACCATGCTATAAACCAAGGCACAAATACAAAACATTCTGAGAGATGATCATCTATCTCAGAGCCGCAGTTTCAGAGGCATGTGTGTTCTGGAAACTTTGTAAAAATGCTGATCGTAGTTTTCTGAACATTATGAGATGTTCAGTGATAAAAAAGCTATTTTACATGCTGCCATTTTAAAGGTAACCTGTGATTAAGACAAGTTTTTCAATGTGACAAAAAGAAAAGACGTTAAACATCTGTCAAAGCTCTGCTTTGACAACTATTCTTGCAGTAAGGGTTGTGCAAAATATTAATATTTAGTGTCTGTTGTGAATTATCTGTGCTATTGCATCTTATATTTTGAATTTAAAAGATTGGTAGAAAAGGGTAGCATAAACAAACTGCACTGATACAGTAACCTAAAAAAACAAAAAATATTCACACTCTTAAATCTAATCTTTTTTTTTTTTTACATTGTAGCCCTTTCAAGCAACACTTTGCAGAACATTTTACTCCACTATGTTTAACACTAAGAATTTTGTGTTCCATGTGTTTCATTAAGCAAAAGTTTGTGAATGCTTAAATAAACTTGATTTCTTTGTTTCTGCTTTTAAAAAAATGACAAGAAACTTTTTTGTTCCACTTTGTCCTAATTTGTTATTTAGTGAATAGAATTTTGAGATTTTAAAATACAATTTTAACGCTTTAAAATAACAAAATGTGGAAAAAGTAAAGCACTGTGAATACTTTCCAGATGTACTGTAATAGTCAAGTAAAAAGTATGGAAGTTTTATTAAAAAAAATTGGGGCTATGAAAGTTTAGTAAGTTAAATTCTAGTAAAACAAATTCAAATTTTCATTCATCATTTTCTTAAACTGCCAGAAAATACAATTTTCTGAAGCTATCAGGGAAAGTTGTCAAAATCAGAGTAGAAATTACCTCCCACGATTAAACAGATATGATTAATTTCAGTTGCTTGTCAGACGCGTTGCTCTTGTAGCTGTAGTGATATGATATAAAGAGACAGGGATTACTCCCCGGAGAAGCATCTCCACACCCATGTCTTTACAGTATAATATATAAACTTACATATCTGTTTTATTGAGAATGTAAATATGGATCCCCTTTGCTGTGAACTTTTCAGAAACAGACAGTAAAACAGAGATACCGAATGTGTCACGCCTTCTCTTAGCATCACCCATTAGCTGTTGTATTACAAGGAGCCTTACACTGTTCGCTGCCATCAACTTTGGTGGTCCCTTGGAAATTAATTTAGCTGCCTCAGTTGTCCCCGCTGGTTATGTTCAAACAGAGTGCTGGAGCTACATGAAAGCAGCTGTATTCTTCACATTTCTGAGATCGCTTCCTCTTCCTGTGATTTGTTATTCCTAAGCAGAGAGAAACAGCAGTCTGGAGGTGTGATGTTTAGATTACGCGGCTGCTTTTTCTTTCCTCCGCTGCCCAATTAGAAAGAGACAATATTTGAGGGGTGCCTTTTTAATGATATTTTAGTGGAGGCTGAGTAAGCAACAGGTTCTGTTTGAAGCCCGGTGTTGGAGAGCCCCGGATTACTGTGCTGATGTGCGGCAACAGTCTATTTCATTTTATTAATAGCCATATTGCAGTACGGAGCAGAGATGATTCATGCCTAAATTGTGAGCTGTGCAGAGAAAACTTCTGCCCACCAGCTTATTGTCAAGATGCCTCTCACGTTCCATTGAAGCACATTTGTATTTCAAGATTTCTCTCTTCCTCTCTTTTGTCAAGAAATTGATTGATATGGAATTTGTGGAGACATGATTTGGTCCAGCAGTGTGAGTGCATACAGTGCATGCCTCGACACTTGTGTTGCTGGGGTGTGCGAGTCTGTGTGTAGATGAGATGGTTGCTTTTGAGCTGACGCAGTACATCACAATGATATTACAGCAGTAACACATTTATTGTCAAGTAGGGCGTCCAGTCAGCTATCTGAAGGATTCGTAGTCTTCGCATGCCCAAACAGCTTCCGTTCTGATGTGCCTTTTCATGTTGTAAGAAAATGTATATTAGAATCTGCTTTAAAGTGTGGGGAAAAAAAAAAAAAGCAAAGAAGGGGGATTGAAAGAATGGAGGCAAGATTGAGAAATGAAGTAAGTAAAATGAATAGAATGTAGGGATGAAAGGATGACTAAACCTAGCAACTTTGAGGTTGAAAACCAATCTGAAAAATGATTGGTTGAGTTTCCCGAGGCAAAGCTCTCTTTGCTCACATCAATAAAACATAAACATGAATAAATGCACTGCTTTTGGCCTTCCAGGGTTCGTACTTAATTTCATGTATGCAAGTGAACGATGATATGCACGGAGAATTGTATTTACCTTGAAGGCACCAAATGATTCTGGGAGCCATTTTGTGTTTGTTTGATACCAGTGCTTATAAAAAGGCAAGGCTGCAGCAGCGATTCATACGGCTTTGTGCTAAATGCAATTTTAATAGCCAAGCTCCACTAGCATTACCAAAACACACTGGTCTGTAGGTCTTGCTTCAACATTTGCATGTCTGCAGTAGTCTCTCCCCACTGACTTAATCACAGTTGCTCATCCTATCCATAACGTTGAACACATGGGAACACAAAGTGATGCACGCATCTGGGGAGAAATCATCCAAACAGTCATCTGCCTCAATGTTTTACTCCCAGAGGTGGATCTTCACTGACCCAGACCCAGTGGGTCAGCGTTTGTTAATGAGCCAGGTAGAAAAACATGTTGCTAACAGTGAAGACAGAATGTTTAGTGGTAATTACGGTGAGGGTGTCAAGAGGATTTTTGTCATCCAGTTTTGTCATGTAGGTGCAGTGAGGTGGGGAATAGAAAACAACCAAAACAAAACAAAAAAAGGTTTTATTAAACAACTTTTGTGAAATTTGTTCAGTTTCTTGTTGGTGATTGTCTGGATTAAGACATTAAAATGTAACTATTACCGCTGTGAAAGCAAAATCCAACTCCTGACAAATTAGGAAAAATTCCACCAAGGTGGACGGAGCCAAAAATGGGGACGAGAGGAGAGGATAATGTCAACTTATCCACTTTGTTGCGATATTTATCCACTTTTCTAAACCCTCTTGGGACTTATTCATTTGTTTCTTTTCTGTGTTGTTGGAGACTTGAGTCTCATCTTGACTGTGACATGAGCAGAGCAGAGAGGTACACCTTGCAACAGTGGTCCGTTCAACAGCAAACCGTCTCTAATAGTCAAAGCAGAGCAGGGCCATCCCACCCCATTTCCACATTGCAAATTAAACGAATCACACGTCTGCAAAGATGAATAACGCTATCAAGCAATGCCTGTGTCACACTCAGCTTGCTCTCTCAACTCCTGACTCGCCACCAGGTGAGGCTGTGTGTCTGAATGAGACGGTTTTATACCCGAACGTGGAGCTGACGAAGTTGTGACGAAGTCATGTTGCTGCAACCAGTAGAAACTTTCTACTGCTTAAGCAATGTTTGACCAAAGGTGGCCAGCATTGAGATGGTTCTCGGTAAAATATTATCAAATTAAACATACTCACACAAAAATGTCAACATTTGCATAGAAACATAAAGGTACCACCGTAAATAACCTATTTAGATGGTTTATTAGCAAAAAAAGTTGATTTGGGAATTACAACACTTCAAAAAACAGAAAAAGAAGATATAATATAAAAGAATTCAGAAATATATACACTGACATATGTATAAATGATAAAACAGAGACTCTCCTAGTTCTTAAAACACTCATAGGACTTCCTAAAACAGCAGCTGTGAACTTTCTGCCAAAGGTCGAACCAGATGTGATGTCATCAAGACTGCAGCCATCTCATCTGTAATTGATTTGCTTGCAATTAGTGTATGTGCACGTGTATATACGGTATATATGAATTCCTGAACTCCTGACTGATTCCTGGATGTTTCGACTGCACTGATGTTGCTGAAGTGTGGTAAAAACAAAACAAAAATCAAATGATCTACAGGAAAAAGCGGTTGCACTTTAAAGAACTGAGAAACGGATATAAATATAGCTCCTGGAAATGCCAATCAGCAGTGTTCAAACCCTTACCAAGAAGTGGAAAAATGAGGGATTCTGCTGAAACCAAGTCCAGTCACAAATGCCAGGAAAATTGTGAAAAATCCAATAATAACTTCAGATGACATGCAGTACTCTCATGAAAAAGCAGGCTAGCTGCTTCAAGGCACACAAGGAGGAACTTGAAGACAAATGGGCTACACAGGTAGTTGCCGGGAGAAAGACACTGCTGTGCCAAACATCACAAAGACCAACATTTGGAGTGATGAAACCAAAATGTAACTTTATGGACACAACCACAAATGCTACATTTGGAGAGGAGTCAGATTGTCTGTCAGAAAAGTATGTGATTCCTACTTTTAAATATGGAGGTGGATTGCTTATACTTTAGAGATGTGTGAGCAAAAAAGCTGCACGGAAGTTCGTCCTAATTGATAAGAGAAAGTTATCAAAATAGTGAAAGTGAAAGCTGTAGTTTGACACTAATAAAATCAATTCCAGATTCAATTTGCCTTCTAGTATCGTCATGTCCCATGACACTGAATCAGTGTTTGTATATAAAAAAAAAAGAACAGAGGAGACAAACGATCAACAGTTTGGCAGAGTTTTTCTCTTGTATCTATTTTTCAAAGCAGGCAATTAGGCCCAGCATCACAGCCATTTAACTAAGTCTGTTCTCCAAATTGATTCGGACTACAGCGCTGGACCTTGCAGACACGGTGCATTTAGTTATGCAAATGCTTATCTCTCCGTGTGATTGGTTAATTAACCTGCAATGCAGATAGTCCCAGCAATGCATAGTGGCTGTTTGATGGCTAAATTGTGGGTCAATTGGGTTTTTAACATTTCCAAAGCAGACTTGGTGACGTGTCTTTTGTTCCTCTGAGTCTGTGCAGCTTTTCACAGTTTAATAACTCCTTCCATGGGTCCCCATGAGGTTAATGTGTTTAAACTCACTGTAATTGAGCTTTTGACCTGTCTTTCACGGTTTCTGTTAAAAAAGGAAATCATCATATTATATCATGTTTTATACCCCTTGATTGTTATTATCCACCATCCCTTCTCATCGCTCTGCCCCAAACTGTCTATCCTGTCCATCCTTCTTGCCTGAGTTATAAGCATTCACGCGGGAAGTCCTTTATAATGTTATTGGAGTGACAATGATGCATTTGCAGGCCATTTTCCTCTCTCTCTTTGCCTTAGCGGGCAATATTTTTGTTTCCCTCCCAACCAACCGAAGATAGTATGCAAAAAGTGTGACAGCAGACTTGAGCCACCTAACCTGAGATTCAATATTCAATTACAAATTTGCCAATTTCGACAACATATTAGCAGAAACAAAGGCAGAGAAAAGAGAGGGAGGAGCCATTCAGCTATTAGCTCCATGTCTGCTTCCTCTTCACTGAGCAATTCAGTTTTGTTATTTAATGGGTATCATTCTGCATGATGTACAGACACAACAACACATGGAGCTTTTTTTTCTTTCACAATCCCACAACCAGTAGACTGATGCATCATGACAAAATGACACGCTCTTGTCGTCGAGATAACCACTGCATGAGGCTGATATATATTGGTGAAGAAATGTGCCAAACATGTCCTATCCAGTTGACTTCACTGGGTGTAGAGAGATAATGTGTGCTACAGAGGAAGTATAATTTCAACAATTTGAGTATAAATACCCCTTGAACCTTTTCATATTTTGGAGGGATATATTGACCCATTACATTCGGTATTTCTCATGCTAATTTGTTTCAATAGTCTTTGAATGATCCAAAATAAGTCACCTTTGGGTAATTGTGAGGATTGTCAGAGAACATACAGCACACACACAAAAGCTAACACACACATAATCCCCTACTATGGCTCATGGGATGATTTTGTTTGTTAAGCTATATCTTCTCTTGAGATATAGCTGAAGAGAAGATGAATGGAGCAAAAATACAGGTCAATCCCAGAAGAAAATCTGCTAGAGCCTCCAAATTACTTGAGATGTTGGCAGAGGATCACTCCTTAGCAGAAGAACTAAACATGCAGTCAGAGATACAACTGACTGGTTTATTCATTCTTGTCATAGGAAGTCATAGACTTAAAGCTAATTATAATTAGCTTTAAATCTAAATCTCACAAGGACACACCTTCTAATCTGACTGAGGTTGAACTATCTTGCAAAGAAATATTTGTAAAAAATTTCAAATCTCTAACGTGCAAATCCAACACAGCACAAGGCAGCTCCACAAAGTGTTGACAGAAAGAGGGCTAAAGGGCAAATGCTTATGTTTTAAAAAAAATTGAAAAGCTTTTAGAATTTTCCTTTATCTTCGTAGTTATGCTCAATTTTGAGTTGGCATATATATATATATATATATATATATATATATATATATATAAATAAAAAAAATGTTTGCAATGTAACAAAATGTAAAAAATCCATCTATTTCTGCTGCTGTTGCAGGTGATCCTGATTTTGACTAAGCTCTATGACGTAACCATGGGGACCGTAACCGAGAGCTCGCTCTGGAGGTAGGTTTTCTTAAATTTAATCAGAGCTGTTTTTATTTTTCAGTATAAACATATACAGGTTAGGGCACCGGGCTTAAAAAAAGAAACAAACAAACAAAAAAAAAACAATAAGAATAATATATTCATGGAGAGCATAGCATACTGTAAGTATGATTTATAGTGCTCTCCCTCTCTAGGATATGAACAATCAAGTTGCAGTGGAAGCCACGGTGAAGTATGTTTTAATAAAGCGTTCTGAAGTGGTTAAGATTGAACCATCCTCCTCTCTGCTTCCTGCAGCCCCATAAATAAGTCGAGTGAGACTGCAGGAGGCTTTTAGAGAAGACGCTACCTTCTGTCCATCATCAGCACAAAAACTTTTTTTGAAAGGCTGTTTCTGAAAGATAAACCGGATGACTGATCTGAGAGCTTCTTTGTTTGGATCTGTGGTGCTTTTCCTCTGACCTAGAAACTTTCTGATTGACTTTTTGATTGATAGTCATCTGTAACCTTTTGTTTCAGCAGCAATTGACATGCAATCGCTGCTATATAGTCATAGCAATTTCATTCCGAATGTATTAAAGGGTGAGTTACAGTGCCCTGTCAGGTCGTAAATAAGAACAGAATTCATTAAGGATTATACCACAAAGCCCGATACTGTCTCAGATATGCCTTCTCTCACCTCTCTACAAGCCTGCAGAGAATTCATTTCTTTCTGAAATACGCATGAAAAAAAAAAAAAAAGACCATCAGTCCGGCAAGCAAGAGCCTTAAATTAATATCTGTTTCTCCAGAGGCATCTGCACCCACTCTACTTACTCCCTTTGAAATTCCATATTGTATGTAGGAGGTATTCCATCATCAAGGTGGTTCCTGTAACAATGGCCTACAAGCAAATTAGAGTACCTGAGGGGGTCCATGGACATCTCTTAGTAGGGGCATTAGAAAAGCAGTGATCTCCATGTTACGAAAAGAAAAGAGTAAATGATTTCCCTGACAACACCATAAATGATTTATGTCTACAGCTTCTGGGCCTCTTCTTGTGGCAAAACGCAGCATGCAGATCAATGGGCGATATGCATGAGCTGGCGAAACACGCCTCGATTCCCATTACGTTTCCAGATGAAGCCGCACATTGTAATCACATCGTTTAAGAGTTCCTCAGTCAGAAACAGACACGGAGCACTTAACGCTCAAATACAAATGTTTTTACTGGTCGCGGTTTGTGCAAACAAATCCCAACAGGAACAGTTCAAGTTAATGCACAGACAATGATAGCAGACGGTGGGTTCCCATCCAATTATGCGGCGAAATTACATTCGGAGCCACCCAGGTAGAACTGAGAACGTGGCTTGGCCGTTTGTGGAGAGAAGAAATAGGAAGCCATGAGTGACAAAGCACATTTACCCTTGTCACTGGAGTCACCTTAGTAAACTGCAGGCATCTTTAAACACTGCTGTGGATATTTTTATTTCATTCAAACACAGGCATTTTAATCAAGCCCAACAACTGGCTCATTTCTGCATTCACATATTTCACACAGCGACCCATTCGATAATTTTTTTAGATTTTTGAAAACTTAATTTATGTTGCTACATAAATTCACTAAGTGAAACACATAATATAGATTAATTATATAGAGTGATGTTTTGAAGCCTCTGGTTATGTTATTTATGATTTTCCTTTTGCAGCTCATGAAAATGTAACATTTAAGAGTAAAATATTACATCTGTCCAATAAAAACATTTTTTAATGTGGCCTTGATTACAAAAAAGCTTAATATCTGCTTAAGTGTTTATTTTTCAACTGGTATTTTTAATTTGACAAGCAATCCTCATCGCACATTTTCATTTAGTGAATATAACTCTGTTAAGAGATTTGATAAATTTAGACTTAAAAATGTAGAAAAATGTACTACTACAAAGATGACCTTAACACATTGCTAAAATTCAGCTTTATTCATGGCTTCATTTTCAATGCAGAAAACTGAGCCATTGAAATCTTTTGGCATTCATAGTTTTTTGCACTGTCAGAGGATAAAGAAGATGTGACCTCCAATTAGTCCCGGTGGCGTTACGTACTATCGCACAGTGTTAAAGCACATCCGAAATTTTTACAAATGCTAAAGAAGTTAAATGTTTTTACATAATAAGAAGATCCAGCATTCTTGAAGCCTAGCTGTGGTTGTTTGAAACCAATTTTATGGTTAGATTTTAATTTCTTAATCTTTTTCGCTAGCTGTACATTCAGTACAGTACATTCCTTATTTCTTTTCAGTTCGCCCCAAAGGTCTTCGAAAGGATTTATTTTGGAGGGCTGTTATGGATATAGAGGATGGTTAATCTTGTGTCTGGGGAACAATTTACGTGTTGATTTGTTAGAAATCATTATCCTACTCTAAGACCCAGTTGACAACCCATTTTCAGTTTCCTGTCAGAAGACACCAGGTGTTTATGCAAAATTTGCTGGTGTTGCAAAGAGTTGATGAGGCTATTTACTCTAAGAAAGACTTCCAACAAAGGTCTTTGGAAAAGCAACCGGCAGACACCATCACAAATCAACACTGGGTTTTTAAAAACTGAGATTCTGTTGCTAAGATAAAAATAAGAAAGGGTTTTCACGTGTCTTTACATGTGGAGAGCGTGGGATATTCTTGCCCTTGCATATTCACGTCACGTCAAAATGGCCTAATTGCTCGAAAACAGTCATCCTAATCTGGTTTACTGTTGTACCATTTTTCCAGGCACTTGGAGATCATTTTAAGTAGTGCCCTAATTGGGTGCTGATATGACGGAAACTTAAATCATATCCGGATGAAAACAACTTTGATCTGAAATGCATTAGTGAAAGGAAAGTTGAACCTTTGCTTTTACTACATGACAAAAACCAAGAGTCTCTATCTGGAAGCATTACGTCAAAGTTCTGGGAAAGCAACCATAAGGGGCATAATAAATAATTTGACAATTGTTTTCCTTACTTGATCCATAAGTATAAGACAATTCACAGACCAAACAAGAGAAATCATGACAATCCCCAACAACAGCAACAAAAGTGAATACATGTTAAACTACAGTAGTCTCTGTCAGATCTGTTTTATACCTCAAAGCAACATGTTGCTTGAATGTCAGAAAATCAATCTCTAATTGCATGGAAAGCTCTGGAGAGACGCTCTTGTTAAGAAGAAAATGATTTACAGTTAACTGGCTAAACATGGCAAACCTGGACAGTGGTTCTCTAATAGATTTCAAAAAGCCCAACTCGGGACAAGTGCTGAGAATTAGCTGTTGCTATTGCACCATGATGCAAACATGGGACTGCTGTTTTATTCAGTTTGTCTATGTCGATGTGTGTCTGTCCCCATCAAATAAACTTTATCATAATGTTGTTGTTTTTTTTAAATTATTGTTATACAATGTTGTTTCTGTTCAGATCCACTGACTACGGCAGCACCTACACCAAACTCAATGATAAAGTGATCTCCAGGACAGTTTTAAGCTACCTGTATGTCTGTCCCACCAACAAGCAAAAGGTCAGCATTTCCCTCTGACTTTTACTTCTGTCAGATGTTCCACAAGTCATTTTCAATAAATTAGAATATCATTAAATAGTTCAATTATTTTGGCATCTTGATTCAAAAAGTGATGTTCATTTATGTAACTTTAAATTCCTGCCACAAAGGGTGATACATTCTAAGCATTTGTTTCTGATCATTTTGTTACAACGCACAATATTCAGTTTCTCAGAAAATGCTGCAGAAATACTGCTGATTTAACTGTTGTCCAGCGAACAGTTATTAATGCTCTCCATAAGAAGGGTAAGCCACAAAAGGTCAGTGCTAAAGAAGCTGGCTGATCACAGAGTGCTATATCCAAGTATATTTATAGAAAGTTAAGTTGAGGGAAAATAGTGTTAGAAAACTGTGCACAAATTACAGGCATTATTGCAGCCTTGAGATGATTGTCAAGCAGAGCTCAGTGAAAAGTTTTGGGAACATTACCAAGCTGCAGTGAGTGCAGGTGAGTCAGTTTTCACTTTGACATTAAAAGTTTTTTTGTGAAGAAAAAAAAAAAATCAACAACATTGTGTTGATCATGATTGATTTGCAAAGAGGGTAAAACATCCAAGGGGGTGAGACATTTTTATAGGCACTGTCATTTTCTGAGAAATTTCATTTTTGGTTTTCAATAACACTAATTATCAAAATGAACAAAAATAAACACTTGTCATATACTACTTTGTAATTAAAAATATGAGTGACTTGCACAATTACTTTTTTAATTACAGAAAAAAAAGATATGTATGGTGATATCCTAACTTACTGAGATGCTCCTGTATCTTTTTTCCAAGTTTTGCCCAACCAGTATGTCCGAAGCTCTTTTACCCTTTTCTAATGCTTTGCCCCTCGCTCGGCTTCCCGTACCATAGATATTGATGCTTAGTGACCCAGAGGTAGAGAGCGCTGTTTTCATCAGCTCAGACGAAGGGGCCAGCTTCGAGAAGTTTCCCATTAACTTCAACGTCCTCAGCCTCCTCTTCCACCCTGCACAGGAGAACTGGATTCTGGCTTACAGTCATGACTACAAGGTAGATCTGGAGAAAATAAAATAAAATAAAAAAATCACAACGAAATGTTTTTATTCTCACGTGTTGCTCATTATCATCAGCCTACTTTTAATGTGTGAAGCAGTGGATCAAAAATGTTGTTTTGCAGCTCTACAGCTCAATGGACTTTGGGAAGAAATGGCAGCTTGTCCATGAAAACGTGATGCCAGGCAGATTCTACTGGTATGACTTCCTGTTTTGTCCTGTAATTGATCACTGACACGATTACGAAGTCGATTGTAAACAGATGAATCCAGTGATCTATGTAAAAAAAAAAAAAAAAAAAAAAGCCCTTACCATCACAGGAGTCAAGCCCAAAACTGATTACATCCCCGTCACGTAAGGCTGATATAATATTGTGCCGACTTCTCTGGAGCACAAACACAACATGCTGTTTTTGTTGTTGCTGCCGTTTAGACGTCTTTACTGCGCAGGCACAAGGCGGTTAATATTGATGAGTCCGTTTAGCGGGTTGGTCATGGTATGAGTCCAGCCAACTGTGTTCTTGTTTTTGTTCACAAAAGAACGGAGGTTGGTTGGAGGACGCCCTCTCCACATGCGTGAACAGTCAGATGTTTCATAAATTAGTGGAGCACGGTGGGTACGGCACAGCCCGAAACAATGCATTATTTGTGCTCCTGAATGCCATTCCTTGACGCACATTATGTCAAAAAGTTATTTTTCAAATCTGCTGCAGCTGCCTGCAATTTCATAACAACACCCATTTGCCGTGGTTGGTATTTATGGGAGCAGTGGATGTTTTGTCACCTCCCTTCTCTTGTTGTTGCCCCTGTTGACGCTTCAGTAAATTGAGATTAGTTGCCACCGCTGGAGCTAATTTTACCCTGAGTAATTTACAGGATATAAAATTATATTATTATTGGTTTCTGAGAACAACAATGTCTGTCTACTGCTGCTATGATCAACAAAGCTTTCTGTTCTTTTCTTCTAATTCTCATTTATCCTTCTCGTATCCACCAAACCCTATTTCTGTTCCCTTCCATTTCCTTCTGCTCTTCACGTTCTCTCAAGGGCGGTAATGGGGCTGGACAGAGAATCAGATGTGGTCCACATCGAGACGCGCATCGCAAAAGGCCGTGAGTGCTGCACTTCAGTTCGCTGCTGTAGCAGGACCCGCAGGACCCCTTTGACTCTCATTTAGAGAGAGGTCACGGGCAAGATGAGACCTGTTCTGCTGCTCAGATTGGTCCCTGAAGTCTCGTAGAGCTGAATAGGTGTCTCCTGGAAAAAAAAAAAAAAAAAAGCTCAGAGATTTAGCAGGTTGATAGATGTTTCCTCTCCTTAATCTATCCCCCGTGTTTCATTGGCTAAAGCTGAGCTCCCCTGTTTCTAAACATTGTTGCATATTTTGTCAAACCAATTAGAGGGAGTTTCCTGCCTCAGAGAAATATGCATAGTCTTTCTGAGGGGAACAAATGGGGAGTCAAATTAGCATACAAACTCCTCTTGTCGTACACAATAACATCCCAAACAGTTTGTGATATTTGTGATATATATTTGTGAGTTTGTGATATATATATATATATATTTTTTTTTATGAAGATATTCTTTAAAAAATGTAGTTGGACCAGTGACATGTTGAGATTTGTGGTAATGCAGCAGCAGACAAACACCATGTTTTTTGACATACAATGTGAAAATGTGACACAAATAATGTGTAAATTGGTGAAAATTAATTGCACAGAATCTGTCTCCCCTAATACCACCCATCAAACAATGTCTTATATCAGAATACTATCTTTGAGGGGAAAAAAAATGCAGAGACTGGGATGGATTAGACGTGTAGCAAAGAGATGAATGATCTGCAAAACTCCATATTAATGTGCAAGATCTATTCCTCCTAATTGATTGTATGTACATATTCATCCTCCCAATATCAGTTATTAAAAACCACAAAACAATCTTTGGCCTTTGAGATAATTCACCTCTGCGATCGCTTTATTTGAAAATGAAGCTCATATGTCTGTTCTCCACCACCAAAAAAACATTGATGGACATTGTCTTAGTCCTTAATATATTGAGTGTTTCCTTTTCTGTTCATGAAAACAGCAGGGAAAAGGAAATCTGTTTTTGCTCTGTTTTCTTACCTTTATATATGTGCTGATGTGTCTGAGAGCAGAAAAAAGACCTTTCCATTGATGATGTCTGTGGTGTCACAGAACAGCAAGCAGGGGAAACAAAATGGCTTGTTCAATAAGCCATATCCACACAGACAACAAAAAAACAACACATTTTTATCTTTATGATCAGTTTGGTCAGGTGTTATTCTCCCATTAAGAACTCCCCTGCTTCACAATGCATAAGCAAAGTAAGAGCATGAGTCAGCATAAAGGTTAATGCATCGAAATAATCTTAAGTGAGGTCAAAATATTTTTTAGATGATCAATAAGTCTGGTCGATATGGCTCAAAAATGCATCCCAAAATAAGCATCTCATTGATAATTATTGATTAGCTTTTTAGATATCCAAAGTACTGCCAAGCTAGTGACATGACTTTCCTCTTTTATCCTCTAGAGCTGTTGTACTCAATTTCTCCGTCCACTCCACCCTTTTTTTAAAAAAAAGAAAAATATATATTTTCAATCAGCTACTTACGACCTCACCCGTACTGTGTGTATTCCGTGAAATTTGAACTGTCTGCGGACAGTTCAAATTTCACAGTCAAGCGTACCGATTGTCAGTAATGACAGATTCTTTCACTTACCACAATGGATACCTTCAAGTTCAGTTAGCTGAATGGTCCATCATCAGGTCGGCCACCGCACAAATGTCAATGCTGCAGAGAGCGACAGTCGTGCTACGCCTCCTTGTGACTGGTTGCTTTCAAAATGATCAAATCGGCGTAGTCAGTGCATCACTGAGTAGATGTACACAGTCGTAAAAACAGACATTTTTTCGGACCTGTCCAGCCTTCGCTTCGAGTCCTGCTTGAGTCCAGTTTGAGCATGTACGGACCTCTGAGGAGTGAAGTGTGTGGGGGCAACATGAAACTATTACTACGTATGTTAAGCAACACGTAGTCGCTAGCTTAGCACAGAGGAAGTGAGTTTGTTGATGTCACCAACCTTGCTTATCGGGCCGTGAGAGGGTGAGCGACTAAAGCCTTTCCTCTGCTTACATCCCCAGTATTTTCTAATGATATCAATCATGTATCTTTCATGATCGTCCAGTTAATGACTTATGGATGCACAAACAACTTTTACTACATTTTCTAATCATTGTTTATAGCTTAACTTTCTATCTCACATATTGTATTTTATTTTTTTATTTTTTCACATAATCTATAAAGAGCTCATTTCTAAACATTAATGAGAATATGTTTAATATTTGGCACATGTCAGCCAGCTACTGCCTGGGATAGCATAAGTAGTAACACACCAAATTGAAAAAAAAAAAAAAAAGTAGGACTGAACTCAAATTGGATGAATTTATGAGCTAGTAAATTTAGAGTGGATTAAAATCATAGGTACTGCCTAGCACCTCCGGTGCATACAAAGTAGAGTCTAAATGTGAATGGTATTAATTTACTTCTTATTGATTTCCTTTTGCCCCCTTCAGGAGCTCAGTATGTGAAGTGCAGAGCCCAGAGATGCACAGAGGGCGACAGACAGTACCTCTTTCCTGGACACGTAGACACCAACTCCCTCGTTGTGCAGGACGAATATGTTTTCACCCAGGTTTGCATTGCAAAAGATTACTTGTCCTCGATCTCAATTGCTGCCTTCATCTTTTTACTTAAAGGTTACTGCCTTGGTGAACTTTGATTTCTTTTTACCTACTTCTTTGTTTTTATTTTTGCTCCCTTGTGCAGCCAATTTACGCTTTTCCATCAAACCCCACATAATGGCTTTTCCCAACACACCTGTTCCCCGCCGGCCCGATATATGTTTTGATTACGTTTTTTTTTTTCTTTTTTTTTCTCGTTCGTGTCAGGGCACGCTTAGGCGTTTCGGTTTCTGCACAGACATAATCCAATCTATACCTGGAAAAATATCTTTGTTCTCCATGAGCACATAGTGAAGGAATAATGAAAAGACAGGTCGCCGTCCTTATTATCATTCACTCTGACTTTGACTCCAATTAGACAACCACAGTCAGGGTCATTATTAGAAATTTAATTTTCCAATGTCCTCCACTGTCATTGATTTCCTTCCACTGGTGAGTAATTTTCTATCATGGTGGTCAGACTTAATGCATTTGGTCATCCTTGTTTGACTCTGGGTAAGTTTCAGTGAAAGCTGTTCGTATTGTCTGCGCGTTTTCATCGCACACGAAAAATTCCTTAATGGTTGGTATTTATTCCTATGCAGTCGAAGATTTTATCATTTGATGTGTTGCTACGGACCTGACTGAAACTGAGAAGCGGTGAAAGAAATCACGGCATAAACTGTGATTCAATAAAATTCTGAAATTGCATTTAGCTGAGGTGAGATTGACCACTGAGACGGAGGCAGACGCGGGGAAGATGCTGGTGAATATAACTGGACAATCAGGGAGAGAGTGTCTGCACGGAGCTGCGGTGGCACAGATGACTTTCTTGTGACTTTCATTGCTTGGGGCAGTTGGATTTAACTTGACAAAGAGTAATGAGGTTATCGATTGGGGTACAACAAAATAAGCCGTCTTCAACACCTCCAAACTCTCTTGGGAGGGGAGGAACAGCCAAGTGCAACATCCTCAAAAATGTGGCCTGGGAAAATGCAGCTCATTGATTTTCGATAGATTATTCCATTAGAGCCCTAATGTAGTGTGTTCGGGGACAAACACCATCTTTCTAGTTGATTAGAAAATAAGCAATCAAGTACTGTTGGCCTGCGTGTGGATGGGGACAGCGGTAGCGCGTTAAGATATTCAAGATGCGCTGTAGATAAAGCCAACTCAATTTTGGACGGCTCGTCATTTTAGACTAATTGAGGTGGTAATATTAATTTCTGTTTTGCTTGTAATTTTTTTTTTTTCTTTCCCAGCTTTCAACGCTGCGGCGAGCCGCATAGACGTGCAATTGTTTTATCAAATCAGTCATGCATTCTGAATTAATTTGCTTCCTTCAGGAGATGTTTCATTTCACCACAGTTACCTCCCAGATAAACAATTCTCTGTAATTGTCTGGAAATTCAGGTGCATTAAGATTTCCAGATAATAATCAATTATCTCATGTAATCAGGAAGCATTCTTAACTTCTTAACTTCTGAATTTAACTATGCAGCATAAAGACAACTATGAACATGCAACAATTGTCATAAAAACTACCTTCACAACTCTGAAGATAACTTGTGGTATTGTCTTTTGGAAATACAAAAGGAGACAAGTAAACTGAACAAGCCAACAAGAAAAAAATAAAACAGTCGGGCAATAAACCAGTTACAATTCCATGAGAACAAAACAAACAAACAAAATGACTATTGCTTGGCGGTATTTATGCAGAGGACACACGTGTCATGAAGTAGTTACTCACAGAAAAGTGAACATTAACCCTGCTGTGACCATGGTAACATAACATATTGATTGCAGGAGCTAAAACACCTTTCCAGGTGAAAAATAGAAAACTTACAAAAACAGGAACAGGGCAAACCGGATAAGAAGCTGGTACCAAGAGACAGGCAGGTAACGGACATAAATATGGGAGGAAAATGGCTGAGGAAAAGTGGAGAAGAACCGAGACTCAATAGGAACTATATATAAATGGAGAAAAAAATTTACTTGTCCCACACAACAAACTTCCAACTCCCAGGGAACAGAAGATGGTAACGAGAAAACTAAATACAAAGGGAAATGGATATATAGGAAGACCTTTAAAGCAATAACAATGAAAGTAAAAATATGGCAAGACCTGATTGGCAGTAATTAAGAACCCAAACATAAAGATCAAAGTAAGTGCTCAAAGCACAAATGAAATCTAAAACTCAACACCCAAGGGCCAAAACAATTTTAAGTTAATAAGAGTGTCAATAGCGCTCTTTTGATTTAGATTTTTTTTTTTTTTACATTGTCTTTCCAAGCAGCTGAGTTTGTATTGTAAGCATAACAGATGTTTTTCAACCAGGTCACTGGTGGCACACAGCAACAGGTGGGGGAGGGGAGATGTTGAGCTGCTTTGTGAGCACTATAATAGCATATGCATTACCGAATGGAGTTGTAAACTAAATGCTGTCTAAATAAATATTTGTAATTGGTACGTTAGTTGTAGTTTCAGACTGATATAGAAAAACTCTCCTGATTTTCTTTTTGTTTGTTTCCTGGAATAAAGGGGAAGATTCTGAGTTTTTTTTTTTGTCATTGTTGAAAAAACTACTTTGTTTGTTTTTTTCTTTCCATCTTCTGCTTAAGTTCACTTGCTCATGGCATATTGTCCTGAATTTCAGTCCTTTCGCTCTCTACACACCCCACATCACGTCATTTAGCAGCATTACCTTGCTTTGAAAAAACTATTTCTACCATTTGAACACTCTCTCATTTAGCTTGCTAACACTGTTAAATGCCAATCATCTTTCCATCAACTGTGATCCAATTCTCTGTCACTGCAGAAGAGCAACATTCCCACAACATGACACTGCCAACAGTATGTTTTATTGAGTTGATGGTGTGGTTGAGGTGCTAAACACCAAAAAGTAACTTGGAAAGCATGCGACAAAATAAGAAAAAAAAAGGTAGTATTTGAAAAGGTTCAAGCAGTATAAATACGTTTTTTAACCCACTGCGTATTTTTTAAAATGCACTCATGCTATTAATATCTCAATATTGCCTGAAAATGTTCATCTTCCTTTTTTTCTATCACACGTTTAATCCATTTATCCTCCCATTTAAAGATGCCTTTCTCTTATAAGCATTGTTACGTAATGTTTATGACAGTTTCTTTCCTACAAAGGTAACCAAGTCAGGACGAGCCAGTTACTTTGTCTCCTACATGAGGGGATCCTTCAGGCAGATGAAATTACCAAAGTACTGTTTGCCGAAGGTAAGCAACAGACTTCCTGTTTTCCTTTTTAGTCACAATTTTAACCTTCACTCACAGAGGACAAAACCATGCGACGCATTTATGAAGAAATGTCACACTTGAAACAAGCTGATGACTTCTTTCTGGAGTAGGTTTTATGTTTCTCCGTTTGTGCCTGTTATTCTCTGTCTGTCTGTCTGTGCCCGCCTTTCCACTGCTACAGGACATGCATATTATCAGCACAGATGAGAAGCAGGTATTTGCTGCTGTCCAGGAGTGGAACCAGAACAACACTTACAGCCTGTATATCTCAGACTCCCCCGGCGTCTACTTTATCCTCTCATTAGAGAATCTGAGGACCAGCAGAGGGCCTGCTGGTAACCTACTGGTCGACTTTTACAAGGTTTGTTGTCAGCTTTGTTCAAGGACTGCTACTGTTCCTCGTCATTCAGTCATCACACAGTTATTACTGTCCACCCATCCATTATCTTACGCGCGAAGCCCCAGTGGGGTCGCGAGGGTTGCCGGTGCCTATCTCCAGCGGTCAACGGGCAAGAGGCAAATTATAAGTAACAAATTAATTATCATTTACTTCTTTGTTTATTTATTTATTAAGTTATTTATATCCTAGCCTTTTTTCCAACACAGATTGGAATATTTATTTTTGGAATATTTTTACACAAGTTGTATTTTATGCATTATCCATAACAGTCAAGGGGCAAAATACAATAGATTTTATTCCTTTCTTACTCCGTAGAAGTATTGTTTTCCCTTAAATTTTCCTTATTATAATGTCATGATTTTCAATAAAAATTTCTGTGCCTCTCCCAAACTGAATTAAGTCACTAGCCACGTGAGAACTGACACCTACAGTAGCCTGGGAGGCAGTTTTCATGAGGTTAGAGCCGACCGCGGGAACAAACCAGGTGTTGTGGCAAAAACTGACAGCCTGATAAATACTGACTGGGTGATATCGGGTGTGAAGTAGTGCACCACAGGAGTGCTTCCGGCCTGCTTGAGTGTCTCGTCGAGTTGTTTCTAACGTCTTTAGATTTTTTAGGTAAATTATGTTAACCCCAATAAAACACATTTAGCTGTATGCCCAATGTGACAGCAAAGGTTCGGCTTGTTTACCCTTTTCTTAACCCTAAAATTTAGGGAAGAGTGTCATTCACGGGTTTGGTCAACTCGTTTGTCAGAAACATCTGCCCCCAAAAAATTTCTAATGTGCATACAGCAATCAGAGTGTTGCTTTCATGATGCTTGTACATGAAATCAGTTGAAAAACATGATCCTTATCAAAGCCAAAAAAGCAAAACAAAACCCCTGAAAAAGTAATGCAGAAGATTTATTTATTTATTTTTTTTAACAGAGGATATTTTGAATTCAATGTTCAAAATGCATTTTGCAACTGCAACCGTTTTTTTTTTTTTTTTTTTTTTACATTACCTTTTGCTGATCTTTGCAGGTTGAGGGCATAAACGGAATGTATCTTGCCAACAAAATAGTGGATAATCATATTAAGACTTTCATCACATACAACAAGGGACAGACATGGGCTCTGCTGCCAGCGCCAACAAAAGATGTGTCAGGAAAAAAGCTTCACTGCATTTTGGTAAGTTTGAGCCTTTCAGACCAGAGTGTCACGGATGCTTCCGTTCATGTAAGATCATGACACGTATAGTTCATCAAATGTTTTGACCTAATCAGTTATGTTTAGGATCAATTTTTTTTTTCATTGTTTTTTAATTGCATGACCAGGCGCCAACTTTAGCATTAGCATGACTTTTCGGCTACTAAATGGATGAGGGAAATATTCCTATTATCGGTGTAAGGCACAGAGTGTCATCGCGTTTAGTTTCTGAGGTCCTGACTTTCCATTAACCTCTGTGATTTCAATTTACTACCTGTAGTCACGTCGGACTAATGAATGTTAGATTACACTGAATTACATTAAGGGCCTGTGTTGTTATTCAGCCAGTATTACGGGGTCTAATCCAGCCAGTCTGTCCTGTAGAGAGAGAAAATGTATATTATTCAGTTAATAGCAGGTTGCAGTCGTTCTGTGTGCTGCACAAATGACCACTCTGCTCCTGTCTGCTTCCCGACCCACCCGCCGCCCCCCCACACAGCAGCTTCAGCTCTTTGAAAGGCTGTATTGATGTGTTTTTCAGTTTGCTTCAGTCAGGAAGATGAGTGAAATGATTTGAATCAATTTTGCCAGTTTTATCAGTGCATCTTGGGGAATTTTAATTACATGCCTTGTTTGCTTTGGAATGAAACAATTCGAATGCCCTCTGTGTCCTCTCAGCTATTTCCTGTTTTTATTCTGGGAGAGGAGATGTGGGGGGGATCAAAGTGTCTTTGTTTTATAAATGGTCTCTGAAAATGTTAGCACTTTTCTCTCAGTGGGAAGAATCAGAAGAAAGGAGAGCTAATTACAGCCGCCTCGGTTAAGATCTTGATACATGGTGTCTCAGCTCACCCGTGTGCTGTGTTTTGTTGTTGACAGCCATTTTGCTCGTTGCATCTCCATCTGGAGATGTCAGAGAATCCCTACACATCTGGGCCCATCACCAGCAAAAAGTCTGTCCCAGGAATTATTGTGGCCACAGGTACAGTTTGAAGAAAAAAAAAAAAAAAACTAGATGTGCATTTGAAAGCAGTGAGACTTCACACATTCTTTTTTTCCCCCCCGTCAGATGAATACATTGCTGCTGTGCAACAGCAGAAATGTTCAAAATAAATTGCACATTGCCCCCTTTCTGTCACTGGAATCAGATACAGAAACTTCGGCTCCCGAATCTTATTTTTGTTGAAAGGTGAAATGATTTGGTTGCACTAAGACATAAGTTTGTCCTCCCAAACTGAGACTGGGAAATGAGGACACACAAACATCTTTGGAAAGTAATGATTTTATCAGCTGATTGTGTGCGTAGAGAAAATATGACAGTGGGTCTCCGTTGTGTTAATGCAGTACCTTGGAAAAGCATCAGTCCTCCTTTCATTGTTTTGTATTTTAGCATACAATAACAAGCATATCTGATATATTTTGGTGTTTTTTCTTAATAGAAAACAATAGAAATCAGTGCATAATTGTAGCGTTGAAAAAAACTTATATAAATAATAAATATGTATTTAGTTCCCCTCAGATTTTGTCCAACAACCCTTTGCTGCATTTGCACTAGGGGTGCACCGATTTATCGGTGCCGATTTCCCTAATTTTGGGAAATCGGTGATCGGCTGATTTTTACATGTGAAGCCGACCTTAACCATTGATTTTATGTGCCTCGACAAAGGTATTTAAATCAACGGTTATCTTCGTCTAGTAGACCGGCCCACCAGATTAGGTCTATATGTTAGCAGTTAACAATAGTCATCTCACTGTTGGCAAGTCATCAACTTTCTTGCTACATTTATCAACATTTTAGACTAAAAAAAAATGGTATCGGCCAAAATCGGAATTGGCAGGTCAGGATTTTTAATATATCGGTAGTGAGTGATAGGCCAGAAAATTGCAATCAGTGCACCCTACTTGGACATCTAGAGACTAGAATATTTAGTAATTATTAATTGTAAAATAGCTTAATTTCGGTCAGACTGGATGAAGAGTATCCATGAATGTCAGGTTTGAAGCATTGTCAAGGATTCTGAATTAGATCTAGGTCCAAGTCATTCTAATATACCAGCATGTTTGGATCTAAACCTCTGAATCATAATTCTGGGTGTACTTTAGTATTGTTATCCTGCAGGAAGACCTGAGACTCGGGCAGTCTCGGGTCTTTTTTGGCTGACAGGTTTTCTTCCAGGATTGCCGAGTGTTTAACTTAATCTAATCTTCCCATCATCTCTAACAAAATCCCCTGTTATGCTGAAGAAAAGCATTTCCACAGCATGCTGCCACCGCCATGATTTATGGTGGGGATGGTATGTTTAGAGTATTAGTTTTTTCTACATATATAATTTTAGTCTTATTCTCTTATTCTCATCTGCTCAGAGCACTTTCTACTCATGTTTAAAATTGAATTACACACAAATTTACTCCATTTACTAATTAAGTGATTTTTGAAGGGAATTAGCGGCACTGGGGTTTTGTGGGGTAACAGAGTAGAAGGCAGCGTTTACATACGAATGCCACAATTTTCAGATTCCTACATGGATAAATCCAAAAACAATGCATGTTTTTTTTTTTTCCACTTCTTGACTCATGCACTACTTTGTAGTGTCTGTCCTTCACAGAAACCACACCAACCCCCCAATAAAACATTTTAAAGTTTGTGGCTGCAAAGCATAGTGTACACTTTGTATATTGTCTGTACTCAGGAAACATTGGAAATGAGCTGTCCTCTGCCAACCTTGGGATGTTTATAACATCAGACGCAGGGAATAGCTGGAGACAGGTAAGCGGCATTTATAGATTTTGTGCTAAACGGATGACGTTTTTACATCAAATGAAAAAGGAGAGCATGCAATGTCCGTTTTTTTCTTTGTTTTTTTTTTGTTTTTTTTACTGAATTCAGATTTTTGACGAAGAGTACAACATTTGGTTTCTTGACAACGGAGGAGCTTTGCTTGCGGTTCTTCGTGCGGCAGTGCGTATTAGACATCTATGGTGGGTATCGCATGCATGTTGTTACAAGCAGCCCAGGAAGTGTAGGTTTGAGGGCGTAGTGGAAAATTACCTGAATATAATTTTGAACTGGGTGTGTGGGGGGGGTGCGGGGGTTCTGGGGTTGGGGGTGGTGGTACAGCATATGATTACACTTAATGTTTTGAAATGCTGATGGGCCAACTTTATGTGATTATTGTATCGCCACTGTGGCTTCAGAGCTGTCATTTCCAGCAGAAGAGAGTGTGTTACAGCTTTGTACTCTTGGTTGGATATGAAGGTTTGAGTGCTTTTATGTAAATGAGAAGTGGAGCAGGATGGAAATATGAGACTCAGAATGCCCTCATAAGTCCCTCATTGTGGGAGCTTTGTAACACTATCTACTTTGATGTCCCTGCACACTACAATGCTGTCAAAAGTGATTAAGCTCAAAGAAAGGTGATTTGAAACCCCCCTAAATCTATTTCTGATGTTGGAATCTGAGTCATACCTTTCTTTCTGATGTTTTGTCACCTTCAAACATTTACCTGGGCTGAGGGACATTTGTTCCTTTGTTCAGCTGGCTGTCAAGTTAATTTTTCAAAGTGAAGAGAAGCTATTGGGCTCCATCTTTCAAACATGGCAAAAGCTAAATGACCTAAAATCTTTTATCATATTTCACTTTCACCTGTTTCCCATTGTATAGCTGGCGTACGCACCCTGTTTTATAACGTCTGCATGGGATAAATAACACATTTTCCATCTTTAGAGAGATAAACAGGAGTACAGGGGTTTTAATGCACTGACAGATATTGTCTTTGTTATGCAGGATCAGTCTTGATGAAGGGAAGAAATGGGATCGCCACAGTTTCTCCTGGGTGCCTCTGCATGTGGATGGAGTTTTAATGGAGCCTGAGTCTGACAATCACATTATCACGTAAGCAAAGACTAACAGGTACAGCCCAGGAGGATGTCAGGGTTTAAGATTGAGCTCTTCTGCGGGTTTAAGCAGAGATTTTTCCACAGGTGTTCCACATTAAAATGTTTCCAGCGTCTTTCTGCACCTCACAGTAAAAGCACTTGTCTACCGTTTGTATCGGATGTTTCCTGCCCTGCCATGTTAAACTTGTGCTCTGTGTTGTTGGGTGGGTATGTATTATGAGTCTGGGGTCTCCGGGGTTTGGAGCTTATTCGGTGATTAAGACTCTCATGGCTCAATGCTGTCGGATTGTCTGAGTTTGCCACTACGACTACTGCAGACTATTGCACTGCAACAAAATCCACTTTAGTTACACTTTTTATTGCTGTGACAAAATATCACAGCGATAAAACTTTCACAACCCTCTACTCTGCCAACCCTAAAGAAAATCCATACGACCGACTACATCCAAAACTCACCTTACAAATAGATGGAGGCAGTCACTGTGTAATTAAATCTTGTTATAAATGTTTTGTTGTTTACAAACAGCATCATGAGGACCATATAATTCATTTGGTTTCTTCTCTGCTCCGATGAGACTAAATTTGGACTTTTTGCCCTCGTAGAATATGTTTGGTGAAAAACTAACCTTGAGCACACCATCCTCACTCTCTTGCAAGGTGGTGGCAGCATCATGCTTTGGGTATGCTTTTCAACTGAAAACTGTTCATCTGTCATCATTGCCAATCTAGAGCAAGAGGGAGGGTGACGGTGCCAAGACCCTCCTCTGGGCTTTGATTGGTTGTTTCTAAGCGCATATAATTACCAGTGTATTGTTGCAGATGGCTGTAGTTCCACAGGAGATTGATTTTTTTTTTTTCACAGATTACCTGTCTTAAATTAAACTGTATAAACATAGATACAATTTTTTTAAAAATATGTAAAAGATATGAGTTTTTTTAAGCTAGCTTCTGCAGCTTTGAGCCCACATTTCATTTTACTAATTCATTTCAATTGATCTGATGTGATTTCATATACTTATCTTAAATGTGTGTGTTTTCATCAACTTTAAGTATGGAAGGGGTCTTTTTTCACTACAGAATTTAGATCTACACATTAAGACACAGATTTCGAAAAGTGTATTTCTACATCTCGGCATGGTTTCAGTTGGAAGTCAGAAATTTCCTGTAATCTTCTTGCAGCTTTTTCGGACACTTCAACCACTATTCAGAGTGGCAGCTGATCAAGATTGACTACAAGGGTCTTTTTAGCAGGAGATGCATGGATGGCGACTATCAGACATGGTCCCTGCACAACAAGGTAACAGAAATATTCTTGCATAATACGTTGCACATGTTCACGCATGTTCCTTGAAAATTTGTCTGCTGTTGTATTCACGCTTTACAACAACCCAAACACAATTTTCCTTATGTAAAAAAAAAAGGAAGAGCAGTGTGTGATGGGTGAGAAGCAGAAGTATATGAAGCGGCGGCCTGGCAACCGTTGCATGTTGTCTCAAGATTATTCCAGGATCTACTCCTCCGAGCCGTGTCCCTGCAACGCCTATGATTTCGAATGGTGATGACCGTTTTATTTGTATTTCTCTTATTTTGTCCAGAGAGGACTGCAGAGTGTAATTTTTTTTTATGTGTTTGCCAATCAACTCATCACCAAGCATATTTTATTGTATGTAATTAGGCCGCCTGTTGAAATTTGTAAGAGAAAAGCATCAGCTTGAAAAACTTGCTATTTTCATACCACGACATAGTACATTGCACATTTACTGCAGTGTGACTCTAATTGCGGCTTCAAACATTTAGAGTTTAGAACTTTCATCATGCTTTTATAATTTGCATAATGTCAAATAACTTATTAGAATTCAATTAATAATGAATCGTTAAATGAATTTTAAATATTTTTTATCCGTCCATCGGAAATTCTCTTTGATCTTGCTTGTCTGACAATCATGTCTCTAGTTAAGGTCTTAAAATATTCCATGAAGCTCTAACCGCAAAAAAATTTGCCTCAGTACAAAAGCTTGTAGATTATTTTGAGTAGCAGTGTTTATCATTTCATGAAGTGATGCGTTTTCTTTTTTTTTTTTTTTGTTTGTTTTTATTTTGGCAGTGACTATGGGTGGGAGCGCCAGGCGGACGGGAAGTGCTCTCCTGCTTTTTGGTTTAATCCAAATGGTGTGGCTAAAAGCTGCAGCTCCAGCCAAAGCTTCCTTAACAGCACAGGGTAAGTGGGCCCCAATGTTAAGTCCTTCAACAAACATTATTATTCAATCTCATCTTGTTATACAAGCTGTATGAAATGAAAACAGAAAATCATAGTTTACCACCAGGGATGGGTGAAAAGAAAAACTCAAGAGAGCTAAAAATAAAGTATTGAATCTTGTGTATCATTTTCTTTAAAATAAACAAAGCAATCAACTGCACGCTTTGTAAGCGACAATTTTATGTGTACTTGGAACAATTCAAGCTAAATCTCTGTGTTGTTGAAAGATTGCCATTGTTTTACTACCTAGGTGAAAAATGAAACCAACAGTGTGTGGCTGTGGCATCTCCAGTATGTGTGAAAAGTGCAGCGTGCACATCAGTGTCAGATGATGCATCTCTTCATTTTAGAACATAAGTACTGGCTGTTATTATATGAGGCTTGCTTCTTTTCCACTTTATGCTTGAAAGGTATCGTAAGGTTTTGTCCAATAACTGTAAGGAGGAAGGAAGAAATGTCTACTCGCCGAAGAGAATGGCATGTCGGCCCAAACCACCGCAGGGCCTGCATCTGTCCACCAGCCATGGAGAGCTCAGTGCTGCCATTGGAAGCAATGTTACTTTCATGATCCACCTTGATAATGTGAGTCATAATTTTACATAATTTGTGTTTAAATAAACGTGTAGTGTCAATCGTTGTGTAGTAGATCAGGGATACTATAAACCTTGTCTCAAGTGTAACAGAATGCCATGTATTTATGTTGAGAGGAACACAATGGCTATGCAGGAAGTTTATCCCTGGTACCAAATGAATTGACTGAAAGGAAAAGTTATGGTATGTGAATAACTTCCACTCCTTGAATGAGAGATTTGTATTTCAGAGTGTTCTTTAAGTCTTACTTCAATAGAAAAGGAATGAAGACAAAATGAGATAAAGGTGCAGAAACAAAACAAAGAAACAGACAAAAACATTACAACTCATTACAAGGCATCTTCACCCTGTGCTTCAAAGTTGCTACAGCAGCAAACCCCTAATGTTTCACTTTTGGTCTCAAGCATGTAGCATCCTGATGTGAGTCAGGGATTTGGATAGCATAGTGTAAGGCTATCATTTCATCATTTCATCTCTGTGACATTTTAGGTGCAGGTGTGTAATCTGTGGTGCTCATGTGGCAGACTTGTTCTACTGAAGAAGCTGTGACTCCTGACTCAGCTGTCTTTCTATGCTATTCAAAATTATCTCCACACATACACCAAAACCATGTTGTTGTCTTTTCTTTTTAATTGAATGTGTTCATAAAAATGTCTTTTGTCACCACCAATAGAATGTGAAGATGCAGCAGATTTCTCTATTTTGAAAACATTTCCATATTAGTGTTTCAGTTTACTAATGTCCAAGTGTTGCATGTACTAGAGGCCTGTGTAACTTCCAAATCTCGCAATGAGATTTTCCTTTTTAATCATAGCCGTATATATTTAAAATAAAACATCTCACCATCCATGGCAATAGGCAGTAGCTCTAGATTCTTAATATTTGTACACCTATATTGTAAGGTCACATGTGCTGCTCTTCACATCACACCTTCTGCACTTCAGATCATACCTGACACATACCATACACATGCCACGATCCACACTAATTTATTTTCCTTTTATCCAAGTTATACAAAATATTTGTGCAAGTTATTGCCCATTAACCTACTGACTTGAGCAGCAGTCCTTGCACTCACACTGCACTGTTTTAGTCTAAACATTTGAGACAATGTGTGATTTCAGTGTTTTGCTCAAGGACAATTTGACATGTGGAGGTTGACCACAGCTACTTAGAAATGAGTGTCTCTCTCTCTCTCTCTCTCAATTATAATGGCTGAAGAAAAGTCAGGGCATCACCAACCGCGTCATTGCCCTGGATTATCCTTAGATCTCAGCTTTTAGCAGATTTAATTGGAACTACCTCTTCTTTCAAGGGTAGCCTGAAAACAGTTGACACAGAGTTAGTGTTTTGTTTTGTTTTTTTTATCTGGTGAGCTCCACAAATGAACTTTCTGAGGCTGATTTACCAATGTTGTGGGAAAAAAAAGATTGTATTTTAAACTTTTCTAGGGTTAGAGTGAACAATACCTAAGTTAACATTCAAAATTGCTTTAAAAAAAAAATAAAATTAAGCAATTTATAAATGGCAAATAATTTCATCTGAATTACGATGGTGGTAGGAATTCGTCCTGCTAATTCTCTCTTGAAGCATTAGCATTTCTGTCAGTAAAATCTGCAGATGTATTCAAAGTAAATCCAGTGCTTTTTGAAAAAAGTGATCAAAGCTCAAAATCTATATACTTAAGGTTTTTGTTTACATGATAGGTATTTTAGCCCAGAATGATTAAACTCTGTTCTCTGTTCTTGCTTTTACTCTAAAACAGAATGTTTCATCACAAGCTACTGTCTTCAAATTGATGTGACCTCTCCGTCTCTTGCATCCTTTCAGTCTAAGTCTTGAGAGGCTGCTCAGTTACTGGTTTGTTTTACATTGGTCTCTTCTTAAAAATCAAACATTTCAAAAAGATTTTCTACTTTGGCTTAAGACAAGATGACTTTTTCAAGTATTTTGATGGATTCAAATTGATAAATAGTTCAGAAATGGAAATGACCAGGTGAGACCATTGTGGCTTCAATCCAGTCTTTGAGGTTAATTCAGAAATTAAGGCTTGCTTTTATCAGTCCTGAAGTCATTGTGCCATTATCTTTTGGCCAGTCATTAAGTTTTTCAGCAAATTATAACTTCTTCAGCTCAAAAATAGATTGATATGTTTGCAAGAAGTCCCCTCTTTAGACCAAATGGAATGACAAAGGGTATTCCTACTGGGATTCTGACAAAAAGCTTCTCATTGACATTTTCTTATTATTACAGTTCTCACAACTAACATTAGATTTATTTCCCTCTTGAGCAAATATTGACTTGTTCTTTATTATTTGCTTTTCTGTTATCCGTTCCAAATGGTTGTTTTCTGGATTCTTAGACATTTTTCTAATGTTGGTTTCTATTTTTAAATAATTTGTCTTTGTGTTCCCCTCTTCAATAAACCTTTTTGTTTATACTCTGTTCTTCCGAACAGTCTGGAAGAACCTGTTTAACTCAGAGTTTCAGAAAGGAATAGTTTATAACCAACACATGAAACATTCATTGACTTTGTCCCTAAATAAATGTCAGCTATTTAGCATTTGTTTTTAATAACAACACTAATAATAATGATAATACATTTTATTCAAACTACTTTTCAAAACACTAAGTCACTATATGAACAAGATAAAAACAACAAGATGAAAGAGTACACAGATTAATCTCCACAGTGCTATTATTTTGAGGACACCTGTTTTAATTGATGATACAGTTACACAGAACCAGATGCATGCATGCCATTACCGTTGGTTTCCTATTACCATAATACACCTGATGGTAAATTATTTGATTTGTGGGTAAATAATTTCTATCAAAACATAATTAATCTAGCTAGAGATGCTGAACACAACTATGCATCAGTTGTTGGCTCCAAAAAAGAAACTTTAGATCCGTCCAACTGACCTAATGTGTTATTGGCAAGAAGAGTTTGATTGAACCATATCTGAAATATTATAGATCACCAAATATTGCATTCAAGCATTCCTCTGCTTTTGCTGGTTTTCCCTAAATTAAATTGTGTCAGTGACTCCAAAGCAATATATTGTAGGATTTTATAAAATGGCTGCAGATCACAAACTTTTCTGTACTTTTTTGGACACTGGGTGACCTTTCCGACTTTTGCTTTCCGTCTTGTTTTCTCAGTTGGATTTGTGTCACCTTTTATCCACAGACGCCTACGTGATTTCAGTGGCACCGCTTAATGGACATCCAGGCCTCAGCACTTAAGCAACGGGCCGGGCTATCTCCAGTTGTACTTGGCCTAACAGAAGTGTCCTGACCTAAGCTGCGATGACAGATGCCATGTCGTCCTGTGTATCCGCAGGGAGAGTCTCCGAGCACCAGCATCCAGCTAGACTTCGGGGACGGAATCAAGATCACATACTCTAACCTGAGCCGGACCGACGACGGCATCAAGCACATCTACAGAAAGACTGGGATTTACCGCGTGATAGCTACTGCAGAAAACCACCTGGGATCTGACAGCAGCGCGCTCTTTTTGCACATCACCAGTACGTGGATAAGTAACGTCATTACTCATTCCTGCAGCGGTGCATGCAGCGTGAACCCTCCTCGCTTTTCTGGATAGTCACATTTTGACACTGGCAAATATCATGTCAGTCATACTCCCAATACTTTTTATGCATATCAGGCTTGGGGAACGTGCAAAAGCACACACTTTGAGCTGCAGTGTACATCACGTGTGATGAATTCAGTACCTCAGTGTTTACTTCTTAAATTAATCTAATGCATGTATGGATATGTGCATGTGTTTTGCTGCTGCCTCAGGTCCAGTGGATCGTGTGTATCTCTCCGCTCCTATTGTGGCCATCAGGGAGAAAGCAGCTAATCTCACGGCAGTAGTTTGGCCGAGCCACACAAGAACTTTGACCTTCTTTTGGTGGTTTGAAAACAGCTCCGAGGTGAGGGAGCATCAACCTCCTCCTACTACTGTTTTCAGCATTCGTCTTTGTCCAGCTTACTGTCATTGTTTCCACTCTCCCACTCCTCTCCTGCCATCCTTGCACCGCCGTATTAATTTAAAACCGCAAACCTACGGAACTTTTCCACAAATAATGTAAATCATGGCTTGTGGCCCCCCTTTTTCTTGGAAGTTCGAGCTCAAATGGATCGGACTTATTTATCCGGTTGATTATATTCACTGAAACAACTATTCATTATACGGCGAGTCAAGGGCTGCATACATGTAGTATTTATTCAGCCTTTTCTTGAGAAATTCTGTGTGTTTTTTTTTTTTTTTTCCTTTTGAAATTCAGCCCATTATAACTCTGGAAGGAAGCATCTCGCACATGTTTCTCAGAGAGGGAGAAAACAAGGTCACGGTCCAGGTTGCTTGTGGAAGCAGCGTATTGGAAGACTCAAAAGTTATAACTGTTAAAGGTGAGTGGAAAAGACAGACTTCAAAGCATTTTATAGGTACATGAATATGCAATATGTTACTGTCGGTGGGGAGGGGAAGCGATGCCTCACGGTCAGCACCGCGAGCGGTGCCTGGTGCATGTCAGTGTAGACCCATCTAATGAATAAAATGTCACGCTATGCGAACATAAAATCTGGAGGAGCAATTAACTTCAAGGCGTATGTTCCCAAATGAAAATAGACAAATCTGCACATCATATTAATCAAAAACTAAACTAGAAGCAGCGCTCATGTTCTAATACATACTACTTCACCCCTTTTTTTTCCAGAGTCCTTCAGGTCACTGCTGTTGTCGTTTTCACCAGCTCTTGACGAACACAATCCTGACATTCCCGAGTGGAGGGAGGACATAGGCCGTGTGGTGCGGACAGCTCTGTCACAGGTACATCAAGTCCCAACAGATCCTTCCTGAAACCAACATTGGAACCCCATTACTTTCAGGGTCATTACTATTTTAAACCCCTGTGCAATAATAACCACACAGCCATGAAGTTCTGTCTTCCACCATCCTTTTTTTTTTTTTTTTCTTTTTTTTGAGGTGATCTGTGATGACAGGTCACTAGTGTGAATAACTAGTGTGAATTAGAGGCGATGTCAGCCATTCTTGCTGTGGAGAAGCACGGGATGTTGCTATATTTTGGTCTCGAACTTAAATTAAGCTCCTTAATGGAGTTAAACCTGTCATTCGTGTCCCAGCAGGTGTCCGGGGTTTCCGAGAGTCAGCTGATGGTGTCTCTGTACCCTGGACTTCCAACCACAGCTGAGCTCTTTATTCTGTCTGATGAGCAAATGTCAAGTGAGCACAAGAAAAGAAGCGAGGAGGCTTTGGATACAGTAAGAGACGCGACTTGTGGGAATGTTTTTCATTTGAACTTTTCTGGTAATAAAAAAAAAAAAAAATGCAAACCATCAACATTAATTGCAAACATAGCAGCTCCAGTGTAATTTGTTCCTATATACCGGCATGTTGTCTTAAACTTTAGGGCAGCAGCTTTACTTCAAGCTCCCCCTTTATGATTGACTTCCTGACCAGATCTCTTAGGGTGAGCCTAGTCACCCTAGAGAGGAAGCTCATTTTAGCTGCTTGTGTCTGTGATTTCATTTTGTTGGTCACAGTCTAGAAAAAAGTGTGCATATTATTCACTTAAACATGGGAATAAAGGTCTTATTTTGAGCTGAAAAGATTCCAGTATGGCGCAGTAGGAACAGCATGGCAACAAAATGATCTGAGCCAAAGAAACTCCTGGTGTTTAAAAACTGGGACAAGTAATTGTTGGTTGAGGACAGGTGTTCTGATTCAGATGGGAGACAGAAGTGGACTGCTGAAAAAAAAAGAAGAAAACTGAGGACACTTACTGGTTGGGAAAATGGCACAGGATGATCAAAGTTCTTCAAAAAAGAGACAAGAAAACAAAAAAGTTCTTGAAGCAGGAAATTTGATACAAGATAGGTAGAGCAGGAGAAAAGGAGAAAATAGACTAAAGGGAAAATCCTGAAACTAACACAAACAGTGCTGTAAACAAACATCTAAATCTAAATGGGCAATAAATAATGGACCACGAAATACAAACACAAAGATGAACAAAGGCAAAATCAAATTAAATAAACGACAAGGAAATGATCAAAATGAAAACCTAAGTTCTAACACCATAAAATCATAACAGACTCTTAATTAGCTTTGTAAATCAGTCTGGCAAGTTCTCTTTTTCTCATGGTGACACTTTTGGAGCAGTCTGTGCTCAAAAAAATTTTTTTATTTTTTTTTGTTGTTCTTTTTTTCACCCATTTGAAAAAGAAACTCCTCCCTGGACATTTCTGTTCTGGATTGTGCCTGGAAACTGAAAGGAGGATAGCCATTAACATGTCCCATTTTCATGCATTGCCAGACTCTCCTTTATGCCACATTTAGCCAGTCAGCAGAGACATTTGGTAGTTGTCTGGTGGTTTGAACCATCCTTGTCATTTTTGGTAAGGATAGATCTGTGCACTGAAAATGTTTTGTCTGATGTAGCATGTTAGCTTACTTTGGGCTGCACAAGAGAACCATCCAAAAGTTAAGAAAATCAAGTCTGTTAAAGAATATCCTCTCCAGGTTGTTATTTAAGCATTGAATTTCTATGTTTTTTTGTTCTTTTAGTGTAATTATTGTTATTTTAAGAGTCAAATGATTGCAATGACAAATCTGGATTGTGTCTGACAACATCCTTTGTGTTATCTTTCCAAAACAGATATCAGATATTTTTATCACTGCCCTGAACCAAGGCCTGGTCCATTTTGAGCTAAAAGCAAATGTTCACATTGTTGTGTCCATGACTCAGCAAACTTTGGGTAAGTCCAGAAGCAACATTAGGTCACTGTTTCTACAAACCACTGTAGTTTTACATTTCTATTATATATATATATATATATATATATATATATATATATATATATATATATATATATATATATATATATATATATATATACCGGTATATGTTCTTCAAACAGGACTGAAATTTATGGTTTTCAAACTTTTCAACATAATTTTGCCATTTTCAAAGACTCTTTAAACTGTTTGACCCAAGATTTTATCTAGAGTTAAAGCCTCTAGATAATGTACAGTTTATCACAGGGCTTAAACATTGTTCAGAGTGTCCAATTTTTTTTAAACCTGAAGCTGTGGTACAGTAGCTGTTTGAAATCAGTCAATCGATGAGGTGATTGACAAGGAGGGCATTAGGTATGCGCCAAGGAAATCTGCAGGGTCATCGGGTCATTAACATATTGCACAAATGTGTCGATCAACCCAGCGTGGCTTTACCCTTTTCATCCACTGATGGATCTGTCTTCATTTGTGTCTGCACACAAAGGTCTGGGTTGCCTTTAAAATGATCCTGAAAGGTCAAACACTTCATCGTCTTCTATCAGTGGGAGAGAAAGATGGGTGGTGAGGAGAAATGCTTTGAATATTGCACCTCAGCATGCATAAGCTGCTGCACCATGACGGTCCCCAGGGAGAGACCGTGGTTGTCCTGAAGGTTTCTTTTAACACCCTCAGAGGATAACATGCAATGTCCAATTCTTTAAACTGCAGCTCTGGTGGTCACATGGGATTGGGTAATAAAAGTAATCCCTCTGGAAGACAAACAACCATAAGTGAAAGGGAAAATGTTTAAACATTATATATTACTTGTACTCTTTGACTCTGGCTTTTGGCTCACAATATTCATGTTCATGATCAAAATTGCACAAATTTGGCTAAGAACAGTGGCTTGGTAGGCTATCAAAGCATTTTAAAAGTGCTCTGTGGCAAGTCCAGGTTCAGTCTGCTTGTAATTATCTACCATGGTAAATCACCTTTTAGGACAAAAACTGAAAGATGTCATTTTTAACTTTGTTCAGAAAACATTTTGTACTAACAATGGTCATAAAAAGTCAATAAAAATAAAAATAAATTTAAAAAAACCCTGTAAAAATGACATTTTATATTCGTACATTTGGGATAATTGAGTTCAGCTGCAGGGTCAAGTTGCATACTTTTTGTCATACTTTTATCAGAGCCTACAGATGCAGATGAACCTTCAACCTCTGAATACGGCATTCACTTCATGCCTTTAGCAAAGCTGTGGATCTGTGGCTACAAAGACTTTTTTTTTCCATCAAAAATGTCTTTTAAAATTAATTATATGCAGCATAGGTTTTATGGTTCCTGACTGTGTCGATATTTACAATTTCATGTGACGAATTCGAACGTGCTTGTGTTTCAGCACCACTGGTGGATTCAAACTCAATTCACAGTGGGCCCGCAATGCTAATGCTGATCAGCGTCGTCTTTATCGGTATAGCTGCATTTTTTATCTACAAATTCAAAAGGTTTGTCCGCCTGCATACAAAACTACGAATCTATTCTAGACCCTAATCCTTTAAATGAATTAAAAAATAAAAATAAAAAATTTTTGCTGGTGTATTTTCTCTTTCAGGAAAATCCCTTGGATCCATGTAGAGACTGAAGACCGCCATGAGAAGGATCCAGAGGTGATAAGCACAGTAGGTCAAAACGATGCCATGTCCAAGGTCAAGCTAAACGAGTTTCCGTCTCAGAAAGAACTCATGGAGAAAGAGCTGGAAGGCAGAAGCAGAGGTAATCGGTTTCAAATCTTCATTATTTGCAGTTTTGTGCAGCACACTGTACTTAAGCACTAGTGGAAGAAATTTCGAGATCAGCTTTTGCTTCAGTTTAAAGTATATTCAAATGATGAATGTCATAAAATAAACGCATAATATAATATAACATAATATATAGTTGGGGAAGTAGTGTCAATCCAATTCAGCTGTACTTATAAAGCAATGGCAGAAGGACTGAAGTTCTGTATGGAATATATTAAAAAAAATTACAAAATGCCAATATTTTGGGGATGTAGTAAATCATCTTATAAGAGCTATAGCTGCTAATGAGTCATTTCCAAAGTAGTATTCTGAAAAGACACACTACAGTGCAAATAACAAACCTCATTTTGATCTGTCCTAAATGAGTTTCAAAGGCTACATTTTAGAATCTAGGGTGTGACGCTTGTTACGCCGTCGTTTCCGTTCAGGCAAAATTAAATGCAGACTAATAATATCTGTGAACTACTGTGATCCATTAATCCATTAAAACAGGATTTAAGGGATGACTGTCACTGTAAGAGACTGATACCGATTAGCATTTTATTGCCCCCAAAATACACCGCTTTGCATTTGAATGCATGTTAACAGCATTTGGTGAAGCCTGAAGCAGCTCCATTGTATCAGTCTCACTTAAATGGCTCCTGTTAGAGTGATTCCAGCGCGCCCCGTATTGAAGTGCAGCACACGTCCGAGGAGCTGGAACATCTTTATCACCGCGGTGTGTCATATTTTTGCAAATTGCCCCCCAAGAGCACAGCCACAGCATCTGCAAAGAAACCCAGATATCACTGTGACAAGTTAACTTTTTGATTGCTTCGCGTGACATCTTCTGTGAAGCCTTCGAGATGGAAACTACTCAGTCCCTGCACACTGAGTGCGGACTGCTTGACAAAAGTAGCATTGCAGTGCTTCTGACACAGACATGTGGGCTGCAGGGCCCTTTGTTTTGTGATCACTCAGCACTTTTGGCTGTTCTTCATTTCTCAGCTGTTTCCACCTTTTCAAGTCCTTGCTGATCTAAGACAAATTAACTCATTTTAGGGTCACTAACTGAAGTGTTTATTTGCCAAAGAGCAGTAGAGCATTGGAGCCTCAGGTTTTGGAATTGGCAGATCAAATTCATTTGGGCCCCCCTGTTTAGAGGTGCCATTTGTTTTCATCAGTTTGGATTTGGTTGTCTTCATTCTGAATTTGTTTCCACAAATCATACTGTATTATATAAATATATAGTAAAATATATTTTTGTCATGCAGTCGTTGATGTAAAGCATTTTGTAATCTTGTGCATAAATTACGAAGTTTGACATTTTGAAGTCTCCGGAGGGGGAAAAAAAAAAGTGGTTTCATATTTAAGTCAAATCAAGTTAGATTTATTTGAATATCACATTTTTGTAAGAAAACAATTTGGGATTCAGTGTGTTTATAGCATTTTTTAGGCCTGGTATTAACATGCGTCCTGATAAAAGTAGAGCTTACTCATTCACACATGACATTCAAATTTCTCCAGATACTTTACATGGAGATATTCCAGTAGCCATCTCACAGAGAGCACTGGCAGCAAAATATTCTACTTTTAAATACTTTAGACGTTAACTGTAGAGATATTTGCCAAAATCACATTTTTGTTTGTCATCTCAGTTTCAAAACTCTTAATCGGCTTAAATATGTAAAAGACAGGATATGAGAGAGATATTGGAGTAGTTACAACCAAATTAAAATAAATAAAGAATAGAAAAATATAATAAATTCACCACTACCCTTAAAATCTCCGCCGGAGTGAAATCATCTGATGGTTTGTTGGCAGCTGGAAGCTGCATGATACATCTTAATCACACTCATATCTATAATAAAAGGAGTAAGCAACCTCAGATAGCAATTTCATCATTTTAAATGACCAACCGCAGTGTGGCTTTTAAGAACACAGCTTATATAATTTATATGTTATATATTTTCAAGTGGAAAGATGACCAAATACTCTGTTGCTTCAGGGTAGTAACGTCACATCAGTGGGTGGTTCTTTAATGATTGTCTTCAAATTGCTAAACTATTTCAGAATTTCAGCGTCACATAGTGTCCTCTAAAAGTGGTCTAAGGGAAAACCCTCAATTTTAATGTTCAAGTGCAACTCGGATAGGACCAGATTGTTCAGAGCAAACACTGGTGTGAAGAGAGATTACTTTTCAACCTATAATAGGAATGTCTTGATGGTTGTCAGTGCAGTTTGAACAAAAAGCAGCACATTTTTTAGTTTTTTGTTTGTTTGTTTGTTTGTTTTTCAAATGTGAATAGGAATTATTTGATTTGTGCTGAGGCAAAACGACCAAAACGGCACCTCATAAACCTTGGCATTAAACTTGGTCCTTAAAAGAAAAAGCCCAATACATTTTCTCTACCTTGTGGTGGATTTTGATCTATGTGAAAAGGCTTTCTGCCAAGGGCGGCATGGTCTGCAGGGTAGCGAGGACCAAAAAAGTTAAATGATGAGGCAAAAAGAAAAAGAAAAAAAATTTCAGATGCACCTCAATAAGTTTTTGTTTTGCCTATTTGCCTATCAAGTTGCGCAACAATATCAATGCACATCATAGCTAGGTAATGATGGAGAAGTTAGTATGTATTACATTAAGTTGGATATTTTAATGGTTTGCAAGGAGTTTGGAATGTATTAATCATTTCTTGTTTGGTGTGCCAGCGGAAAGAGAGGTAAAAAAATTTCAATGTCCTCTCACACCCAACGGAGAGGAGGCAAAACCAAACCCATGGAAGAACTAAACTCGTTTAGGAGGAATCTACAGTTATTTAGGCCAACATACATACTAAACCTGCATTTACTTGTTTTATTTTAAAAGTGTTAAATGTCTTCTCTGAGTATAAGGAAGGAAGTAAACAATTTTCAAATTAGAATTAGTTCCTGTTCAAATTTACTGTTTTTATAAGTTTTCTAAAATATATTCTTCAAAACTTGACTGTAGTTCATATACTTGAGTTCTTCTTCTTCTTGTTAAAAAGTTAAAAACACATAGGTAAAAAAAAAAAAAAAAGTTAAACAATGTAGTAACTAAAGAGCATTTCCAACCCAGAAGCTGTTAGAGACTGAAACCAAAGACAAAACAGAGTAAACATTCATCATGCTTGTGGGAACATAACTCTAAATGAATTATGGCATTGCTCTGTAACTGCGAGCTGCAACAAAAATGAGTTACTGCCGCTTCAGCAGCAATTAACTTGTGTAATCAACAACAGCCTAATACATTTATAATTACATAAATTGGTCAGAAATGATTTGAAATGACTAAGATGAAGCATAAAAAAGCATCAGAGAAATTATTGCACCGACTCTATAAATGACATCATGAGTAAAATTTACATGTCTCATTAGATTTGAACTCACTTACGTGGCCACTATAACATTGACTATGTGTGGCCATAAACAAATGATGTACAGCTTTTGTTCTGCTGCTTATAAGAGTAATAGCAAAGGTGAAGGATTTTGTGGTCTTCTCCCTCATTGACACAAAGCTATTCATAATTTGTTAGACTACATGTAGTTATTAGTGTTATAAGGCATTTATTTTTTACATTTAAATTGTATTTTTTTATTTATGCTTTTAGAGAGGCCATTTGTGCGATGGCCCCCATAATTTATTCTTCTAAAAGACATTTGAAAACCAACAAAATGCTCATATTCTCTAAATTAAAAGGCACACATTGCTTCACAACGCAATGTGTGATCATATATATGCTGCATATATATGATATATGCAGCATTTTTATAACAATTGAAGGTAACTTACTTACTTGATTGTGCTATAAAAGGTACTATGCGCCTGGAAAATGCATAATGCTCCCCCTTTAATTGACTTGTAACAGAAAATGTGTTTGTTGATGCAATGTTAGGCAGAGTTTTTTATGTAGCGCATGTAAACATCTGGTTTAATCTCTGAGCCATGTAAAAACACACATTTGCTTACCTGACAAACTCCACACATCCATCTGAATGGCCCAGCTGTTGATCTCTCTCTCTCTCTCTCTCTCTCTCTCTCTCTCTCTCTCTCAAAAGAGACTTCTGTTGTGGCAGCGTACTGTGGGGCATGCTTCATCTCTCAGTCTTTGCTGCTCTTCCCCTTTAAGTCAGGACTCTGCATAAGACTTGTTTCATACTCTTAGGGCAGAAAGTGTTTTCAACAGATAACACTGTTTGTTGGTGGCTGAGGAGGGGGACGCCACTTTTCTATTTAGCAAATCTCACCCACTGTCGTTGCACCACTGGGTCCTTCAAGAAAGTATGGATGCCCAACCCCTTTGCCTCTTTTAACGTCTACATATTAATTGGGCACGGTTTCAATAAAAGGGGCTTCTTTTGTGTTCCAAGTCAGACACCGGCCATAATCCTTTAGTGAGTCATCCATCTGTCCATCCACCCATCTGTCCATCCATCATCTTCCACTTATCTGAGGTCAGGAAGTCCCGAAGCATTCAAAGGCCAGCCAGATAACCTAGTTCCTCCAGTGTGTTCTGGATATTCTTGTGGGTCTCCTCCTGGTGGGACGTGCCCAAAACGCCTCACCAGGGAGACGTCTAGGGAGCATCCTAACCAGATGCCACCTCACCTGGCTCCTCTCAGTGTGGACGAGCAGCAGCTCTACTCTGAGACCCTTCCTGATGACTGAATTGTTCACCTCCTCTATAAGGGAGACCCAAGACATTCTATGGAGAAAACTCATTTTAAAACAAACGACAACAGTGCTGCAAATATGTTTTTCTTACTTAAGTTGTAATTAGGCATGAATTGTCAGAAACATGTTTACCTTATGTTAAAATGAAATCATTATTAACCATTAAATGGTATCTGAGGGTCATGTAGATAAAGCCAGAGGACAATCTGTAAAACAATTGTGATGTCAAAGCAATCTATTGGTTCTGAACTTTCCACGTGTGTCTTTTATGTTCACAGGAGGATTTGGGAGAAATATGGAGAGAATTGTGACAAGGGAATTTCCAAATTGTACCAATGTCTAATACATGAGTAAGTACTGTGTGTTGTGTTTTGATTGTGCTTAGTTTGCTTTGTTAAAATATATATATATATACAGGTGCTGGTCATAAAATTAGAATATTGTGATAAAGTTCATTATTTTCCATAATGTCATGATAAAAATTAAATTGTCATATATTTTAGATTCATTGCACACCAACTGAAATATTTCAGGTCTTTTATTGTTTTAATTTTGATGATTTTGGCAAACAGCTCATGAAAACCCAAAATCCCTGTCTCAAAAAATTAGAATATTATGAAAAGGTTCTCTGAACGAGCAATAAAAATAATCATCTGAATCAACAAAGTAACTCTAAACACCTGAAAAAGATTCCTGAGGCCTTTAAAAACTCCCAGCCTGGTTCATTACTCAAAACCGCAGTCATGGGTCAGACTGCTGACCTGACTGCTGTCCAGAAGGCCATCACTGACATCCTCAAGCAAGAGGGTGAGAAACGGAAAGAAATTTCTGAACGAATCGGCTGTTTGCAGAGTGTTATATCAAGGCACCTCAGTGGGAAGTCAGTAGGAAGGAAAAAGTGTGGCAGAAAACGCTGCACAACGAGAAGAGGTGACCGGACCCTGAGGAAGATTGTGGAGAAGGGCCGATTCCAGACCAAATTAAATTTTCATCTCCATAAAACTTTTCAGCAGATGGAAGCATGAAGTGCTCCAAAATCTTCTGATAGCTGCTGCATTGATCCTGCCCTTGATAAAACCCAGTGGACCAACACCAGCAGCTGACATGGCACCCAGACCATCACTGACTGTGGGTACTTGACACTGGACTTCTGGCATTTTGGCATTTCCTTCTCCCCAGTCTTCCTCCAGAGTCTGGCACTTTGATTTCCGAATGACATGCAAAGTTTGCTTTCATCCGAAAAAAGTACTTTGGACCACTGAACAACAGTGGTCCAAAGTGCTGCTTCTCTGTAGCCCAGGTCAGGCGCTTCTGCCGCTGTTTCTGGTTCAAAAGTGGCTTGACCTTTGACCTGGGGAATGCGGCACCTGTAGCCCATTTCCTGCACACGCCTGTGCACAGTGGCTCTGGATGTTTCTATTCCAGACTCAGTCCACTGCTTCCCCCAAGGTCTGGAATCGGCCCTTCTCCACAATCTTCCTCAGGGTCCGGTCACCTCTTCTTGTTGTGCAGCGTTTTCTGCCACACTTTTTCCTTCCTACTGACTTCCCACTGAGGTGCCTTGATATAACACTCTGCAAACAGCCGATTCGTTCAGAAATTTCTTTCTGTTTCTCACCCTCTTGCTTGAGGATGTCAGTGATGGCCTTCTGGACAGCAGTCAGGTCAGCAGTCTGACCCATGATTGCGGTTTTGAGTAATGAACCAGGCTGGGAGTTTTTAAAGGCCTCAGGAATCTTTTTCAGGTGTTTAGAGTTACTTTGTTGATTCAGATGATTATTTTTATTGCTCGTTCAGAGAACCTTTTCATAATATTCTAATTTTTTGAGACAGGGATTTTGGGTTTTCATGAGCTGTTTGCCAAAATCATCAAAATTAAAACAATAAAAGACCTGAAATATTTCAGTTGGTGTGCAATGAATCTAAAATATATGACAATTTAATTTTTATCATGACATTATGGAAAATAATGAACTTTATCACAATATTCTAATTTTATGACCAGCACCTGTATACATATTTTCTTTTTTCATTTATGTCATGCTGATAGCTGCAATTGTTCAAAGTCATTTTTTACTTCTGTGGATATGGTATGTAGTTTGCAGTATCTCAATTGTATCAATTATTTGCTCTGAAGGTGTCCATCTACTGACATCAGTCCAGATGGTCCTAAAACTGCCATAGTGGTTACTATAAGCGTTTTATAAATGGCCTGAAAATATAGTCCAGATTTTAAAATATTGCTCTGAGTTTGTTATATCTAAATTATTATATTGACAATTGCTCAAACAAGACATGAAAATATTAAAAATATGTTTTAGAAAACATTGGGATCCATTCACTGGCCACTTTATTAAGTAGCAAGTTTTCTCTACCACATCTAGATGTAATTGGCTGAGCCACTGTTTCCGCTAACAACCCGTCCAACAGATCCACCTAATAAAGTGGTCAGAGAATCCTATGTGGATTTCTACATGGAAAAAATAAAAAAAATGTGTATAAAGTTCTGGAAGTTACCTGGCTTCATTTGGACCTCCCTAAAGGAATATTAAGACATTGGACTCAAAATGAAATAATCTTTTTCTTTTTAATACAAGAGTTGGTAATTCCTTTTTTGGTTAGTATGTTCCCCTACTGCACACAACTGAACCAGGATGTAAAGTGTTAACTGTATCTTGCCTCAAAACTACCATTACTACACCAGGTGAAATTTTGGAGCATAAATGTGTTTCTACCTTTCTAGTAACAGAGGTTTTTCTGTTGTAAATATCATCAAGATGTGTACAAATGTCCAAATCTGATTATTGTGAATGCTCAAAGGACAGAAACAAGTTGTGGTTTTGCTCTGTGAGATAATAACGGTGCTTTGAAAGACTGTTTCTCAGATGTTGGAAGTCTGGCCTTATTAAATTTGGGATTGTTGATACCTTGTACATAGTGGGGGGGGCGGGGGGGAGTGATACAGTAGCGTAAAGTCACTAAACAGTCTTGTGTTCCCATCTGCTTCAGCTCTACAAGCTCTATGATCACTTTGTTTACTTTATTATCTACAACAGCATGCCCCAATTAGCTGTGAACAAAGACTATGTTGGGGTGTGTTTGCGTGTACTGTATATATGTTTATGGTGATTTTAAACCTTCCTTGACACATTAAACAAATTATTAAACATGTTGTCTAAAGGTCCAGTTGTGCAGTTGCTCAAAGGTTATGCATGACATATCTAGTATTGTATCTTTTTGTCAATTAAAAGGACATTGTCATGTTTTAAGTTACATTTCTTACTGTGAATTAACATTACAAAACTGTTGAAAATAAATGTATTTTTATATGTTTTTTTTATTATTAATATTTTTCTATCTCGCATGTTCCTGCAGTATGTGTTCGGTAGGCGTATGTGTGCAAATACATTGCTCAGGCTACGTCTGTGTTGTCGTGACATAATCCTGACAAAAATAGTTCAAGAAGCTGTGTTCTTGCAAACCTTGCCTTAGTCTTATCTGGATCACTGGTGCCTTGTAACAGGCAGTGTATCAGCCTCAACATACTGCTCTTAATGATCTCACAGAGGCTCTGAAGTCAGCCTTAATGGGGAGAGGTGTGATAACAGCCACATGAAGATTCCCATCTGACATTTAGACTGGGCTCCATTTTACCTCTTTCGCTCAGTTAGTCTGGTACAGATGGTTTCTGTTTTAATGGGAACAATTACAAGGCTGCGGACGACGATGAGAAACGGATGACTTGGTAAAGAAGAGCTACGAGCATTGCTACTGCGTCCCCTCTTTCTTCTGGTACAGGGGAGATCTGCTGCACATTAAAATGTCGCGCGAGCTGCCAGAACGGAGGACGGAAACTTCACACAGGCCCATCTTCTGCTTTGCATTTTGCTTGCCACTTCAACAACCGCGTCTCTCACACACATACACCAATCTCCATCACTCAAACAGCCATCAACGCCCCAAGAGTCTTATTCTCGCCTGTGCTCTCAGTCTGAATTAACACCAAGGCTTCTCTCTAACCGCCCTGGGATGTTCTGCGGTGCACAATCAAATTGAACGGTGACAATCACTAATGGATGATTCGCTGCAGCCAGACACTGTAATGTAGCACTCAATGAAAGGAAACATGCTCATCAATTTCACACTGTGGCTAACACAATATTGCTGTGGGTTATTGTTGTGGGACATTTTTCATTCAAGGTGCCATCCGGAGTAGGAAAATCTTCTTTGTTGACCGGGTACGCGTTGATCTCCGGGAGAGGGGATAATTAATTTGTAGCACAGTGGGAGAGCAAAGGAACCAGCCAATTAGAATCACTCCAGGATACTCTGCACTGTTCATTGTCCTCTCACTCTGCCCCTCTGTAACAAGAAAATGGCTGCAGCGAAACTTTAGGCATGCTAAGCACTTATTGAAAGAAAAGGCAGTAAACGTCCAATCCAACAGAGGGAAAGTGTGGAGTCAAAGCCGCATGTTTCATTCACAGAGGCAACAGAGATCCTGGCAAAAAGGTTCACACCTGTTGAACTTTTCCTCATTTTACAGCCACAAACATCGACGCATTTCATGAGGATTTTATATGTTAGACCAACACAAACTGAGTAGAATTTAGAAGCAGAGGGAAGACGATGAGCATAGTTTTCTGTTTTTTTTTAACAAATAAAAGTCTGAAAAATGTACCAGCACTTATATTCAGTTTTCTTTAATTAAGTTTTGTAGAAAGACTTTAATGAGAGCTACAGAATTTTGGGAGTATGTCTAAGACCAGCACTGGATATCTACACTTGTTGTAGATATGCAGTGTTGTTACAGTGCAAACTCATCAAACTGCATTGAGTGTTTGTGAACATAATTTTTTTTAAGTCTTGCCACAGTTTCCTGTTTGATTTAGGTCTGGCTTTTAACCCAGCCATTGAACAGCATCTGAACATGCTTTGATCCAAATCGTTTTATTGTGGCTTTGGCTGTATGTGCAGATCTGCCATCCAACCGGAAGATGAAGCTCCACATATTCTCTCTATGTACATCTGCTGGATTTCCTTGCAGGATTTCGCTGTGTTAATCGTCTAATTCATGTTCCCATTAACTCAGACTGGATTCTCGCTGCCAAGGAAAAAGCATTCACACATCATGATGCTGCTACCACCATGTTCCACGGTGAAAATTGTGAAACAAGCAGGGTTCGAATTTCACCACAAATGGAGTTTAGTCAGACAGCTTGCATGCAAATGTTTAAATAGATCTTTGTTGGCCGTTATGGTTCAATCCGGGGTCATGTTGTTCATGCCGCAGAGTACGGTGCAGCAGGATGTTAAAGCTGACTGGCTGCTTAATCCTCTCGTCACCTGGTCTTTTAGTTTAGGTGGACAGTCATGTTTTTGGTCAGATTGCAGTTGTGCCATGCTTCATCAGTTCTTGGATTATCGATCGGTCCTCCATGAGGTGTTCAGAAGTCAGGATATTGTTTTCTAACATGCTTTAAACATCTACATTGAATAGCTGTGCCATTTACACAGAGATGGAATCTACTGTCTGTATTTGGTGACTTCTAAAAACACAAAGTTGTACTGGATTTTCTTTAGGAAATGAGGCTAAATAAAATGCATGCCATGCCTTTCAGTTTTTCCTATTTGTAAGAAATGTAGTTTTTCTTCTTCTTCAAAGTTATGGACTACTTTGTGTTGGCCTATTTCATCAAATTCCAATTACACACATTGAAATTTGTTGTTGTAACATGACAAAATAAAAAAAAAAATATAAGCAGTGACTAACATCAGTGGACATTTATAACTTTAAACACTAACATAAACTGTGTTTCTGGAGATTAATTCAGCAACCAGCCACACTGCAGTGCTGTTGTGTCTCTTCTTTATTCTGCAACCATGGTTACCTCTGCAAGATCAAACAAAAAACACTAACAACCCACTGAATAATCACTTCACTTGTAATGTATGAGTTGTCTAGCCTCTGGAAAAAAAAAAAAAAAAAAAAAGAAAAACAACAAAATACTGAAATACATTTTCTCCAAGGTAAGACATATTTTAAGCAGATCAAAAGGAAACAAAAACATCATGCAAATCTGTTCACGATTGTATTCACAGCTTAATAACCGGGACTGAAAGATGATTAATTTCACTTAATAATTTTCCAAAAAAAAAAGAAAGATCTTTGAACAGCTGTGCGAAGAGTTCTTCTGGGCTTGAGTTTATTTATGCTTCTGGCTCAATCAGGGGATTGCTAGGAAGAAGTATGGAGAAGCCTCCAGTCAATTTGTCTTACTGACATATGATGCTGACAACACTTAAAAAGAAAGTTTGATGAAGAAGGACCTCGGTACATATCCCAAAGAGACAGCGGCTGACCGAAGCCGTGTGCGTGGGCTGAGCCGCGTTGACAGGAGATACGTCTTCTCTATCTCAGTGTCCCTTGCAGCGCAGGAGACGAACAAATCTGCAGCCTTTTGTCCGCCGAGTCCTTGGGGGCAAACCTAGAACACATTGCGGGCCCCTTTGCATTTCTGGAATCTTGGGAGATGGTGGAGAATCAGTCCAGAATAAATAAGAAGGGCTTTAAGCAACACAAAAATAAACATAAGAAAAGAAGAAGAAAAAAAATGTAGTGCAAATGTTGAAAAGACACCACCAACCTTCACAGTAATCTCAGTTCAAAGAAAAAGATTTTGTGAGTGTGCCAAGGAATCTTTTAAAGCAAATAAACCTTGATCTTATTACTAATTAAACACAAACAGGGGAACTTTTTTTATTATTATTATTTTCTCGCTGCTTCTTCTTAGTTCATGTAATTATTCCACCCTTGGAATGATTCAATACATTTACATTTTGCTCTCAGTACAAACCAGAAAGTACAAGAAACACAAACCAACAAAGAGGAAATTTACACTAGGTGTGACCATGTGAGAATTGAATGAAGCATTTCTTTTGGGGGTAAAAATCATTTGAATATTTTAGTTCAGTTTGTTTCAGATCCATGATGTTTCATGGTTTCTAAAATGACTTATTTGTGTCTCCTAAACAACAGGGATTTCGGAGAATCTCATCTTCTGTACACACCTATCTGCTATAATCTTCTGTTGTGTGTGTGTGTGTGTGTGTGTGTGTGTTTTTTTCTCCGCTATGACATATATAACATTGTGAGCTGTGGAGAGACAGGCTTGATGGAATACACAGATCCGGGCCTGGGAGCCCTCCATCATCTCCTGGATATTGCGAGTTTTCATTGGATGAGAATCTGGTGATAAGATTTACTGATTACAGAGAGCTTAATGAATCTGGTTCCCTCACTGTCTTACTCTGATAAGTCTGTGTAAAAAAAAAAAAAATCAAAAAGTAAACTTCACAAACACAAGTCCAATAATCAGGAAAAAAAATGACAAATTGTCTAAATATATATATATATATATATTTTACACTCTGCTGTCGTACCACTGTTTGATGTTTTCATATTTGAGCAGTTGCAGCTATAACCAGCTGAGACAAATAACTTTCGCTTCTTCCATTATGGATGTACAGTATTTACATAAAAAGATCAACGTCCTTGCAAAAATACAAGTATTTCAGTCAAAAACTGTTCCTTTTCAAGAGGCAAGTATAAATCTGTACAGTCTCCTCAGAGGGATTTAGGCAGCACAGTGTGAACTGGTCCATCCATGCATGGGTAGCAAAAGACTCGAGACCATTCATTGTGACCGCAGCTTCCTAGCTTGCTGGAAGTAACTGCCAAAGAAGATGTATTGCTTTCGAGTCGGTCATAGACTTCCAACATTAAAACACACGGGGCGCTTCATCAGAGAGCTTGATGTCTGTGTGAGATGGCAGGTAGCCTGGCGAGGCAGAAGAAAGGGAAGAGACAGCGGAGAGATTTTATGTCGGTATTTGCATAGGAGTGTGTTTTTTTTTTTTTGCAGGCAAACACATTCATCTTGGATAGGCCGATTGTTTACTGTAGGTGCGGGAAGGGAAGGGGTAAATCAGCTGGAACCTCATAGATATCGCTTGATGAAAATGCTTTCACCACGCCGCTGCATTCCTGATGCACTAATTATTTTATTGGATCAAATAATTCACCTGGACGTGCCCATCACTTTAGCTGGCGCTTGATTGTGCTTCACTTACCTGTGTATACTAATACCTCCGTGTGACAAACTAAGGATGGCAAAAGCATAAATATACAGCACATAATAAAAGCAGCATCTTGCCAACTCGCATGACAATCTGGGGGGGCGTAAAGCAAAGCATCAGCACTTAAATTAAGTGAATCCCTCATTGCCGACAGCGAGCTGCAGCTTGTGGCCTCATTCCTCTACTGTTATAAAGGGTTATAAAAAAATAAGACACTGCAATATTGTGTATCAGATTTTGGCTTGTTGTGCTAAGGTTTTGAGAATCAGCCAATAAAGCTTGGCTTCATTCAGAGACATCTAGTGAGCAAGAGACGCTCAAAGATTTAAAAAAAAAAAAAAAAAAACTTTATCTAGTCCAGTCTGACCAAAGAGTTCATTTCAAGCAGCCTTATTGTATTTACTGTTTGTTTAGTCAATTATCACTTATAACTAATAAAACCCCAAATTCTGTTGGTTGGAAAATTTGAGTGTGGCATAAGACCAGTCATAGAGAAAATGATTTATAAACTGAAATGATGATCTGTTGAGTGTCTGTATTTATATAAAAAAAATTAATCAGGGCACCTTTAGCAGGAATCACTACAATATTTCAGGGTGTCGTGTAAATAACATCCCCTCTGGCTCTGCTGAGGTGTTCAGGAAGCCCAGGTTGCTTTAATAGTGGCCTTCAAGTTGTCTGCGTTGCTGGCTCTGATGTTTCTCAACATCCTCTTGACAATACTCCATTTTTTTTTTTTTTTTTACTAGGTTTAGGTGAGAAGAGTTTGCTGGCCAATCAAGCACTGCATGGTCATTAACCAGGTATTGGTACTTTTTCAGTGTGGTCATGTGCCAAGTCGTGCTGGAAAATGAAAGCGGCATCTCCACAAAGCTTGGCAGCAGGAGGGGAGTATAGCTTTGGACTTTATAGAACACAGCAGACCTGCACCAGCAGATGGCATTGCTCCTTAAATCATCATTGACTGTGGAAATACAATAATGGACCTCGAGCAACTTGGATCCTGTGCCTTTCCAATCTTGGCCCAGAGTCCGGGAGATTGGTTTCCAAATGAAATGTAAAATTTAATTTCCTCTTTCTGCTCTACTTTATATGAAAGAGAACTTTAGATGGTCGAGCAGCCCAGTCCATTTTCTCCTTCGCTCAGGTTCAACACCTGTGTTGTTTCAAATTCAAGAGTGCCTTAGCACAACGAATGCGACAGTTTTCTGGCTGACTGTCCTTCAACAGATCCACATAAGCTAACATATGACATTTCAGTATTAGGAAACAAATATACTTTATCACGGATGAAATGTTACTAAAATAAAACAGTGCAACAATCTGGTTACAAAACTGAGGATACACATACCTAATATGGTTTAGAAGTACATTTTACGTCAATTTAAATGTCTGGTCATGTTGAGTTCAAACCTTTAGCTGTTTCAGTAGGATTTTTTTTATTATTGTCATTTGCTTCTTTCAGAAAAAAGCCTTTGTTTGTTGACAAAAAGACTTAACGTAACCTCAGTGTGCAAAAGTATCAGACAGGTAAGGCTACAAACAAAGATCAATAATTCTGTAAATTAAGATTTCAGGAACTCTTAAAAGAGTTTTTAAGTCCTTTTTTAAACCATTATGAATGAAATGTATGATTTGATTAATTAATTACATACATTACATCAATTAACTACGTTAAAATTTTAACTGGGTTCTATAAATGGATTTATAATAATAAGCAACTCAAAGCCACCTTCATCCAATTAGTCAGAAAATGTAATATTTGAACTGAAAATATCTGAATATTTAAAATTAATATATGAATCAGTTTGCGCGATAAAATTAATCACACCACTAAATGTGTCAAGCTATCAGTTTAGACTGGCATCAAAAAAAAGATGCATGTGAAAAGTACAGAGAAAAAAAAAGTTAATGCCTGCAGAGAAAAAGACAATTTCCTCAAAGGAATATCCATTTACCCTCGTCATCACAAACAGACATTCATGCAATTTTAATTCCAAACACACCCACATTACAGTCTCACTGGAATTGGTGAAGGATGCGCCACTACAACATGAGTGAAAAAAACAACAACAAAACTTCCAAAAATAGGACGTAGAAGCATAGATACCTCTGCTTTTTGAGTCCAGTTGTATATCCACATGGTCCAGTGAGGTCAGCTCATCCCCCTCAGGGTTTGGGACAGCTATGGAGGTCACCGCAGGGATGACCTCTTGTTCTTTGTCGGGCTTCTCTGTGGCGTACGTGTTCACGCCTGGGATCTTTCTGCAGGCGGTGCAGAGCGGGAGAGGTTTAGAGTAAAGTAGAGGTGCATTAATGGAAATCTGCCATCAGTTTTACTTCCACTAATGCTTTCACTGGGCATAATGTGTCACACTCTATTTTTAACAGTTAAAGATGGCGGAGGATTGTTTGAAAGCTGGAAACTGGGGCGTTTTGCATTCCACTGGGCAACGCTCGCTCTCTTTCATATTGTTCACCTCAGTTTTCAATCAATTTTTCATCCCCTCTGATGCATCCCCAGTTCTGCCTAAAACTAACTTCTTGCATTTCTAATTTCAGATTTCTCCCTCATGAGCTTGTGCTGCAGCTGGTGCTGTGACATTTGGGGGGGAGCTCAAGAAATTCAAAGTTGATTTCCTAATGTAGCAATTACAATCCAGGAAGTTGAAGTCAAATAATGTTTCGCTTTATAATGAGCAATATTTTAGAGGAAGCAGACCGATCCCCCGTGAATGACATGGGATTTCTTGCAGCAGGGGATACTATTTACTGTATGTCCCACACTGTATAATATATGTTGTCTCAGGACTTATCTCCTCAACCTTTCCTGCCATTCTGCGGAGTATGCCTCACCTTGAATGGCTGTGTTTAGCATTTCCGAAAGGTCAACGCTCACATTGTCAGATAGATGAATATTGATAACTGCAGGACTCTGACACCCATTCAGCACTCTGGGAGAATTGATTAGACTGTCATTCCCTGTAATATTCGGCAGATTGAGACAGAGGGGAATTGTCTTATTCCTCTAGCTATTATTGTGGCCATGGATGTCCATAACTCGGAGATATATGGAGTCTGAATACATGTGGAAAGTTTCAGGGAGTTCAGGGGTTGAGGAGCGCCTTTACAGTCAATGGACAATCTGAACAATGCTGCGCAAACAGAAACGAGGCGAAATATTTGATCGTAGAATCAGCTTTTTTCCCCTATTGTTCTGAAACCCAGTGGAATGAATTTTGCATTCAAAGAACTCCACAGTGTATGCGCTGCACCTGCTATACTGTACCTTTTAAATTTATATATCACAAAGATAGCCAAGCCCATCAGCACCACTGACACCAGCATGATGACTGCAGTGCCACTGTGCCCACTGTCACTGCCGTCCACAAGAGGAGCTTTAAAAGAGAACGAGCGAGAAGATTAGTGATATGAACTTTAATTATAGAACATTGATAAGAACTCTGAAGCCAATTCTTAGGTCCTAAACTGGCACATTGTTAAAACCCTTTATCATCCGTTAATCCATACATAGGTGTCATTCTTGTTAAGATGTTGATGTGCCCCTGGGCAAGGCACCTATCCTGCTGTGGGTGTGTACGTTTGATGGTGCGAACAGGTCAACCGGTCACTAGTGTAAAGCACTTTGAGTGTTTGACTGGAAAAGCACCATATAAATTCAGTTCACTTACCATCTATCTTTTAAACTACTCATCTAAGTCCTCTCATGCTGACTTGACTGTTTGCTTCAGCTGAAAAAAAACTCAACAACATCATTCCAATAAAAATGCAAAGCCTTACAGTTACTATTAACTACTTTGTGCAGCTGTGTTTCACACAAAAGCTTGTTCGGTTTGCTGTTAGGTTGAGACATCAGTGCACTTTGATCCATCTGCCTGCTTGAGCTGCTAGCTAGCTGCAGCTATATTAATTCATATGAGAGTTCAGGTGGGATTTGTATTTGAAAAAGTGAGATGAAGAAACTTGTTTCTTATATTAAGAAACAAGTTGAGTGGCTGAACAAACTGCATAGTTAATCATTTGTGGTTCGTTGTACATTACATCGATGACTTTTGCTATTTTTGCTAATGCGTCAAGCCTCTTGGATACAAGGGTAGGGTTGCCAGAACTGGTAGACAGTTTTCAGCACAAACCCAACGTAAAACCCTCCCATCTAAAAAAAAAAAATAATAAATAACACCCCAAATCTCAATCTCTGTCAAAACTCGTGTTAAAAGTAGCCAGATACTGTAAAATTATTTTTTAATGATAATGTCACACATTCTAGACATTTCAAAATAGGTTAACTAATCAAATGAGGGGAAGAACAAAGCATTGTGCAAGTTGTTTTTCAAACTTTTCTGACACATTTTTACAACTATTTTGTTAGAATTTACTATTAATACTTTCTAATAACCAAATGCTGTGAAAAGCAGCCAAAATTTTAACAACCTGCCCAAAGCATATTTTTTTAACAGCCCAACATGTTCAGTCGGGTGGAAACCCATCAATTCTGGCAACACGGTAGTCATCTGAACACTGTTAACCAATGACAGTCCACATTACAACTGGAATATTCAAATGCAACCAAACCAAAGTGACCTGCTGATTGAAGCAAACAAAAACAGAAATCCTGGAGATGTTTTGAGAAAGCAACGAGATATTTCCCTCTAACACAAAATCAAATTGATGTTTTTGGATCTAATGAAACTAAAATCCATGCAACACTTTAAACATCAGAGGACTGATGTAGAGGAAATACACAGTCCAAAAGTGAAAGATTATGTTTTTATTAAAAATCATAAGATCAAACTCAATTATGCAGCTGTATCATCCAGAGCAGACCCGGGTCAGCAGAATCACAGTGTGGTACTGAGGCAGTACCACATAAGGCAGCAAGCAAAGATTGCTTCTGACATCAGAGAGAACCGCACAAGTAATTTTTTTGGTTGCTAACACACTTCATTGGATTGAGATTTATCTGAGTAGAATGAGAGAGTGAGAAACAGAAAAAAAAACTTCAGTCTCACTCTGGAAGAGAGCTTTAGCTAGCTAGTTGCTCCAGAAACAGAGAAAGAGCATAATAGCTTGTCTAGGTTGCTTGTAGTTTGCTGTTAATTTAGAAAGAAAAAATCCACTTTGAAGTGGATCCTTTTTCAGTAAAGATACATTTTTTTTTTCAATTATTTAATTGAATCCATAAAAATACAAAACATTAAACACATTAATAATCGTTTCACAACCATCAGTGTGATTACCAGAGCTATTTTTAAAAGAACTACTCTCAAAAAGTGTGGTACACAGTGGCGAATCTACCGAAAGCATTATCTTAACTAGATTTCTTTCCCGTTTCTCAAAGACATGACTTTCAAATTCAATTCACCTGCAGAAAATAGCTTTTTGTTTAAAGCTTGACAGCTCTTTTGACTTCCACTTGTCCATCTCATTTAATCAAATGCGGTCCGCACAATATGCTGTCACGGTCAGGTGAATGGACTGGACTTGAAATGAGTGAAACGGCGGTCCAAACGCACACTTTGAAGGACCTTGAGGAAGCCACAATAACTATTGGCTAAGACCTCTCTAATCTCGTGGCTCTTTGGAGAAAAAAAAGAAATGATGAAAGACGGGAACAGGTGGGTCAGGCGGGGAATACAGGGACACGCTTACCTGGAGACAGCCGTGTGGCATACACATTCACCTGCAGCCCGGGTTTGATTGTAAACTCGATGAGATCCTGGTTTAGAGCACTCAGCAGAACCTGAGAAAGCTGCAAGGAGGAGCGAAATAGGAGCAGCAGAGAGGACTGCGTTAGCTGCAGCCGTCCACCAATAATCCACATTCATCAATATTTCACCCACAGTCATTTCCACCGACAGCATGAATTATGGGTTAGGGGTTTCTGTTTCCTTCTAAAGAGGGGCAAATCTTTAAGTGACGCATGCAAAACCGGACCTGCCACACCGAAACCCAACAGGCTTTAAGGACTTCCAGGCAAAAGGGCGTCCTGCTCGGAGCGCAGCTGTGACATTTAAAGAAATATTAATCTTTCTGCTACGTCTCCCACGCTGGGAATACTTCCTCTATACCTTCATCAGCGTAAGTATTCTAAAGAGGATAAGAATTACCCATTTAAAAGTTCAACGAGGCGGTGTTATAGGAAATCAAACTATGTACTAATATCATAAAATAGCTGTTTTAATTTAGTCTCCCTTAAGTGCCGAAAGTTCCTCAGCTTTTCACACCTTGATGAAACAGTCATTTAGCAGGGGAGCAAAATGCCTTCCCAATGCATATTTGAGTCCTTAGCCATGCCTCACTAATTCCATCTCACTCTTTCTCAAATCTTTCCACTGGTTAAAATTAGACTGCTCTACACAGCATGAATAATTACTTTTTGTTCTAGTGGCATATCAGGGTCAGTAAATCTAATACACATTTTAATAAGCCCGCGCCACGCATACACTTTGCCACGCACATGTGTGCGTGTGTGGGCACTGCTCACTTAATGTCTCCACGCTGAAAGTCGTTCGCTGGAGATGAGAGAACAGTGAACTGAAGATTTATTACCCTATTGTCTGTGAGGTTCTGCCAGGTAATCAGACAGGCTTTAGATAAATACATCTCTTTAATTCCCAATCCCCAGCAGCCTGCCCCAGTTTGTCTCCCTTCTCGATGGTGCCAATTATATGATGCATCAATGTAATTAAATACCTATTAACTTAGTTCAAGACTGACTGTGAGCCAGCAAAATCATGTTTACTCCCAATGAATAAATGAGCTTCCCTGCACTGCACTTAAAAATATATATATATACTCCTTTATTATTTTTGTTACATGTTTGATACCTTTGAATAAACAATTAATGTAATAATCAATTTCAAATTGTCTTATTTTTTTGCCATTGGAACATGGTAACAAAAACATCAAGTGTGATAGCTCTGAATAATCTTTTTCTCATAATATCATTTGAAGACTCCTGCAAACTTAAAGCTGAAAAACACATCAGGGTGTCTAATGACACGTTCTGCTTTGTGGGTGTCAACTGAGAGGCAGGTGTTCATATAAAGGATGGCATTGCCCTCTAGTGTTAACTTCAAGTATTTAGCTTTTAGGCAGGAATGGAAAACATGTAAGACTGATTAAACGGTGAATTATTTGTCACGTTGGAGCAAAATACGCACAAGCAAAATATATTTTTACGACAGCTGTCAGAAAAAAAAACCAAACAAACCCGAATTAATTAATTTTGTGCAGCATGACTGATTATAAACCCAGAAACATTAGGAATATAAGAATCGAGCTCAGTGGCTTTCTGAGATCAGATGGATGTTCCTGCTTGCAGAGAACAATGAGCCCGTCGAAAACACATTCTTCTTGCTCTCTGTGTGAACACTTAATGGACCGCACCAGAGACTGTTTGCATGTTTTAGCCCAATTACTGCAAAAAAAAATGTCCAGTCCTCATTACAGCTGTTCTTTTCTGAGGCATGATATGCCTTGGCATCTATTTATTTCACTCTGGTATAAAAAAAAAATAATAATACAATTGTGGGGACCTTAAGCTGCTTGGCTGCTTCAGGTGATCAATCACAATGAGCATCACGCCTGCATTTGTATTTGTCAAAGTTAACCTTACGAATGTGAGGCTAAAGGTAGCAGATCTTACAGCTCAAGATACGCTAAAGATGGTGATTATGTAATGGGGAAAATGTGTGCATTCATCATTGATGTATGGCAGCTCCAACAATACATTAATGTTTTAAAAGGCAGGCTGAACTGCACTCAATTTAGGGTTACATTAGGATTCTTATTACTATTTTCTGTATTCTTCATATTCTTCTTATTAGATTATTAAATATTATCAATATTATTATTACTATTCTTCTTATTATTTCTTGTTTAAGTTTAGAACTGGAGTTTCACAGTTATATCTGTGAAAGCAAATTTTTGCTCTCGACATCAGGTTAGAGAGAAGTGCTACTTACATACCTGCCATTAGCCACAGCAATAAAACTACCTAAATGTAAATAAAATGAACATGCTCTGGCAAACATTTGTGGTTGGCTTTGTGCTAATATTATTATGACACATATGACCTGCTGTAGTTAAAGGAAAAAGCTATTGTGGCAGGAATCCCTGACAAAATCTTCTTCCACCGCAGGACAGAGCAGGGCACCACACTGAAAAGCCTGCTCCAGGAATGTCACAAAGAATATAACAATGCGCCAAGGGTGCTGGCCTGCTTTTCAGCTCACATCTGATCAAGTGCCGTCTATATGCCGCAGAACAAATCCGATCCAGAAGTCCTGTTTCACAGAACCAGGAGAATGTCAGAGGATAAGTGTGGAGGTGGAGGACGTTGACAGTTCTTGGTAGTTGAATGTTTTGGTGAAAACTGAATGCCAGCAAAACGTAATGCAAGCGTAAAAACAAACTAATGTAGTTTTGATGACTTGCTGGAGTTAATTTTGTAGCATAGAGGCTTCCGAATTCTAATTCATTCACAACAATAATAATAATGATAATAATAATAATAATAATAATAATAATAATAATAATAATAATAATAATAATAATAATAATAATAATAATAATAATAGTTCAAAAATATGTTTTGTATTCTTTGTGATAATGTATCGTCTGATACTAAAAATGTAGCACATGCATTATAACAGGTATGTTTCCATATGTGAATATCTAAATAGGGATAACTGGAATTTTATCCAGATAAATATAACCCAAGCAAATGCAAAAATCAGTTTCCAAATGCTGTTTTCATTTGAAAGGAAAAAGTTATTCAAATCAACCTGGCCTGACATGCAAAAAAGTAGCAGCCAGCCTCATGAAACCATGTGGCATGATGGCTGAAGCCATAAAAGCACTTACATAGAACTTGAAAGACAACATAAGGCAGGTGAAAAGATCTTATAAATAATACGTCACGTTCTAAAGAAATTCAAGAACGTGACGTAAGCGAAACAGATATGAATTAGTCCAGAAAAGATTACGGACATTTCTAAGGCATTGGGACTCCGTCAAACTACAATGAGAGCCATTCTCCACAATTCGAGTGGTGAACTTTCCGAGGAGAGGCCAGTCTACCAAAATTACCCAAACTCACCCAGAAGGTCACAAAATGACCCAGAACAACATCTAAACTTCAGGCCTCAATTGCGTCTCTTAAGGCATGTTATCATGACGCAACAATACAAGAGAAGCTGTGTAAAACTAGCATGTATGAGAGAGTTCTGAGGGGGAAAAGACAGCTGAAGAAAAATTCCCAAAAGACTTCTGAATGATTCCCATGACTTTTTGGAAAATATTATATGGTCTAATGAAACAAAAAACAAACTTTTTGGAAAGTGTCTTGTTGCATCTAATGTAAAACAAGAAAAAGAACTAATAATAATATTCTACCATCAGTTTGTGACATTGAGCTCAAGCCTACTTGAGATATTCAGCAGGGTAATGGGATGCTATCTGTCTGTTTTTGAGTATCACACTGATCTTTACCAGAAGCTTCTGAATAATTTGTTGAGACAGTACCTGATCCAGGTGTGCCCACTTTTCATTCATCCCTCCATCTCTTGACCTCCTTTCCGGTACAATGAAGACCTCGGCTGTAGTCGGTAAACCTGGAAACAGCTTGACCAGGAGTTGGTCCTCATTAATCCCTGTGACCTTTGAAAATATCAACAAAACATTGCCAGTAAGCTCTAGCGTCCAAATGAAGTGGAAGTCTTTGCTTTGGACACAAAGATATTACCGGAGTTATGAGAGTCCTCTGTATTACAGAGAAAAGGCTTCCTGCGTTCTGCTTTATATATCATTTGCCGTAATACTGTCAGGATCTAATCCCTGGATCAAGTGGAACATGGAAGCTCATTCTGACAGATTTTGGTAAAGGCTGGGGCTTTTAGTGCATTTATGCCATAACCAGAGGTCTACTGTCAGTTTTCTGGTGTAGAGCGTGGTAAAAATCTGACAGGACAGAAGGTCAAAGTGAATGTTTCATACTGAGGGCTACTGTTGGATATATATAGAACAGAGTATCCAGGTCTTTTACATAACCTGCTATGCAATGTCTTGAAGAGAAAACCAGTCACAACTTCACTGCACTTAGGTTCATTTTACTTGGGGTTTTTATTTCTACTGCAGCAAACGAGTTCTATTTGCAGTAAACTGATAATTAAAAACTTTTACAGTTGTACACGTAACAGTTGCACTGCTAGTACTGAGATTTGAGATATAAAATATTTCTGGCATGTTACTAGACAGATACTAACGTTCTTTCCATGCAAGAATAAGAATGGACCCTCTCCTGAGGCAGAAACATCTAAGAGCAATACAGTATTGTCTTTGTGACCTACCTGAACTATGCAGGTCTTCACAACTCTGCCAATGTCTTCTCTCCACTCAGATACCCCTGGGTTCATCTCATCCAGATTAGAGGAAAAAACCAAAGGATGTGACCTGAAATAATCTAAAATATAAGGAAAAAAAATACTTCAACTCTGTGAGTTAGCAATAAAAAGAAAAAAGGACATTTTTTCTTCCCAAAGATTATTTTGGTTCAGTGACCTGCCTCTATTTTGAAAATCTGCTGTTGAGCCTTGTACGTGCAACAATATCAATATGTAAACTCTATTTTATTAGGTATGGGTAGAGCATACAACGAGGCGTTACAATGATTAAGGATGCTGAAGTCACACTATTGACTGGAAGGAAATTAACGGTTGCTCTGTAGAGACTTGCTATACTGAAAAGAAAATAAGCTTCAACAAAGAATTTCATTAAATGAGAGTTTTTGTTTTGGCAAACAGTTCAAAACTAATTAAACTTGGAGGAATATATATTCTTTGAATCTGTAATGATTATGACTCAAAGTAAATATACCATAAAATACCAAAAAATATAGTTTTCTTGTCACTAGCAGAAAAATTCAACCAGAAAATTGTATTTAAACACTTGGCATGGTTTAAATGAAATTAGTGAAGGGATTAGATTTGCTAAAATGAGATAAAATAAACTAAGCCTTTGGACAAAAAATGTTGTGAGGTTCTGGTTCCTAAATATTTTTTATTTTGAAATAAAAAAAAAAAAATCAAAAAATGGATTCAGAGTTAGATTTAACTTTTCAAAAAATCTATAATTTTTTTTCTAGATTTTGTAGTTTTATCCTAACTAAACTGTCACAAAATATTATTTACAGGGAACAGCTACGTCAGAATTTGGATCCACCGCCAGGGGGCGACAGTAACACACAGGCAACCAGGCTGTGAACTTTTCATCATGCGTCTAATCATTTCATTCGTAATTTTAATCATTACTCCAGGCTTCAGTTAGAGGTTCTTTCTAAAAAAGTTTATTTAACGAACATAATTCAATAACTGGGAAGTTTTGTTTCTTAATATTTGTTAAAACTAATCTAAAACTATATTTCTTCTGTTTGCTAACTGCATGTTGACTTGGTTGAATAACTGGCTTTTGCTGAAGAACCTCGGGATTACCTGTTAAAAAAACTAAAAGGAGTCTTCACCACATGTACGTAGCCTTTGAATTTATTTTTACTGTATTTTCATTAATTGTGAAGATGCATATTGATCAAATTGACCAAACATTATGCATGATTTAATTAATCTGCACAGACATATTAAATAAATGAGAATTTGCACTCCAGTCATGCTTATTTGTCAGATTAGAAGTTTTTTTTTTCCAAAACATTTCAAAAGCCTTAAACTTACTTTTTATTTACCCCACTTTTATGTCTATTTTTTTCTTAATCTTTTTTAAACATTAGCTGCCAGCAGAAATTCACAATTAACAATTAGCATTAGATCAGTATGTGTATGATTAATTGATACTTCTTTCTTTTTTCACTTTCCAAAAATATTCGGATTTATCGAACATGCGGTATTATTCTCTGAAAACTCAGTAATACTATTTCTATTGATTGTGTGATTCCTGACTGAACCTGTTGACTCTTGTAAAAACATGACAGATTTTGGCCCCACATCAAACCAAAACAACTCCTAAGTGACCTCTTGCTTGTAGATATTATTTACTGGAGTCATCCAGCCACATTCCCTTACTGCAGACAAATACTGCAGTTAAATTTCCGCACGTAGATGATATGTTGCAAGCGGAGGCAGTTTGAGAAAAACTTTGGGTTGAAAACCTAACCTGGTATGGATTCAAATCCATGACATGGTTAGCAGAATACAGAGTTTTATTCAATTCACTGTAAGCTTAAACAAATATACATAATAAATGCTTTTACCATAAACTGCCACTCTGATTTGGTCCTGGTGGACAGTATTACCAGCCAAAGCCTGAACAGTAACAATGTGACTTCCCTCTCTGGAGAAAGTGAAGGTGATTGCGCCATCAAGGGTCACAACTGGCTGCAAGACAACGGGACATAATATATAATTCTCTGTCATGCTTTCAAGGCCGAACTGCCTGCCGATGGCTTACCTCTGTCTTGTTATCAAACCACCAGAAATATGTGACTGTTCCCACACTACTTGGGCGAAGTGTTGTTGTGAAATTCACTGCTTTGTCTTTAATGACCAGCAAAGGAGCTGAAAGTTGCACCTGCTCGAGGTGACCTTTAGAGAGAAAACACACAGAGTGTGAAGTTACACCTTTTATTAAAACAGGGCTAAATTTAATGCCTCCCCGGTGCGTCTAAGCTTCAACAAATGAAATGTTTGTAATATCTGGCACAGCAGAGACCAAGTGGAACACACTAAACCCACTGGTGGACAGCGTTAAAGCTGTTTGCACTCCAGAAGTCGTTTGATTTCTGCACATGGGGAATTTTTTATGTTTCTCCAGCCATAAAATTGTCAATACTAAAAACCACAACAGTAAGTTTGTTTTAAATTGATCAGTGGGGCTCTGTGGTCGTAAGGAAATGCACACAGCAGTCCATTTTTCTGCTACACAGGACGCTGGATTAAAGTAATGAAAAAAGACTACAGTTATGTCCTTGATAAACTATACTAAAGGGCATGGGCTAGTACAAAGTGCAAAATCCTTACAGCTTTCTTAATTTAACTTTTCTTTGTTGCACTTTGATGTTTCAGCTCTTCAGAAGTATTTTAAAAATCCAATGAAGATAACCTCAGGAAATACAAAATGCAGCTTTTAAATGATGATTGCATTCATTAAGAGAGAAAAAAAACTATCCAAACCAATCTGGCTGTGTCTGAAAAAGCAGTTGTTCACTAAATCAGTATGGTTACTTTTGCAGAAATAACTATCATCAAGTATTTGTAAAAACTGACATTAAATGTTTTTCGTCACTGTGGAGGAATTTTGACCCACTGTTCTTTATAGAATTGTTTTCATTCAGTCACACTAGATGGTTTTGCATGTCATACCACAGAATCTTAAACAGATTTTGTTGAGACTTTGACTAGGTCACTCCAACACTTTAATGTTTTTAAACCTATTCGCATGACCAGAGCATAATCGAAGTGCACATGAGCATTAGGATGTCTAAGTAAAATCCAAGTTTCCTTGTTAAATCATCAGCAAGTCTTCTAGATCTAGCGATCACAGACCGTCACACCACCATGCTTGAATGCCTTTTTTGAAATGCTGAGTTAGTTTCATTCCAGATGTAAACAGACACATACTTTTCAATTAGTTGCAATTTTTGTCTCATCAGTCCACAGAATATTTTCCCAAAAGTCTTAGGAATCATCAACATGTTTTTTTTTCTCTCTGAGAGATACAGATTTGCCCAGTTCATCTCATTTTGTTGCATCATAAATAAAAAAAAGATCTGCTGTTCTGGATTCGTTCATCTTCTCTCAGATGAGTTACTCATGTGCTCTTGGAGTGCTTTTGGTAAACTGGTCTCTCATTGGAGGCCAGGTTCATCACCCTTCCCAAACTGATAAATGTCAGTAACTTCATTTGTAATGTGTCATTTGAAATGGTGCTTGATGTGTTGCTGTTAAAGTATTTTAACCTACTTCATGTTGTCAGACCGGTTCTGTTTAAGTGATTTCCTGGTTTTACAGGCCTGCCAGTAAAGGTATAATTTTAAAACTGCTTTTTGTATTTACTCAGGTTATCTTTGTCTAATATCACAATTTGCTTGATAATAAGATAAAACATAGAAAGACATCAGAAGAACTCTGTCGGGGGTGGGGGAAATACTTTTTGCAGTGCGCTATAAATGAGTTATTTCTTAATACAAAACAACTGTGATATATATATATATATATATATATATATATATATATATATATATATATATATATATATATATATATATATATATATAGTTTGACTTACAGTTCACGTGGAGGTAGAGGAAGACCCTGTCAAAGCCAAGATGGTTACTTGCTGTGGCTGAAACTTGATAGATTCCAACTTTATTGTAGATGTGCTTGACCCCATCATCGATGGAGCTGATATTAACGTAAGATATGGCAGTTCCATCACCAAAGTCCACTGTTATGCTTGTCATCGAGCTGAGACCCTTCAAAAAAAAAAAAAAAAAAAAAAGAAGAAAAAGATGAGATGCTGTCATTCATCCTTGTCTTTTCCCCCGTGCAGTCACTGGTTCATAACAGGAGCACTTTCAATAAAACCTACGAGAACAAGGTCTTGTTGTAAATCACGTCGATGCATATTTATTGGATGCGCCAGGGCTATAGCCTTTGTGACAGCATCTTTGATTCACAGCACATTAAATAAAAACATGCAGCATGTGAGTAATACCCCGTTAGGTGTATTTTGACGTGTGGTAAAAGCAAATCGCAAAAGCAGTCTTGTAAAACACTCCCCTGAAATGCGATGGTAAACAGTGACTGTTGAGTTTAGGTAATTGCAACCAGAAATGTTTACCTTCACATCCTAAGGAGAAAAGCTTTGTAGCTGGAAGGCTTATTGTTATGTAGTCTGTTATAATCCCTTGCAAACATATTCATGGTCCTTCAACGTTTTCACATTTTACCCTGTTAAGGTAATACATTTTGATGGCTTTTATGAAACAGATCAGCAGAAAAGGATCCCATTTTCAAAGGAAACACAAGATCCATGATCAGATCAGTCCATCAGTGATCAGTGTTACTTTCCTGCTACACATTTGACTCAGTTGACTACAAAACGTTCTTCGTGTGTCTTCGATACAGCTTGAACAAACAGCAAAACATGACTTTCCTCCAGAATTACAAAGGGGCATTTTGGTTTGTTTTTTATTACAGTGCTCTCTGCCTTCATAATAGTCGCCTGGGAAGGTTTATATCATCCCCTATCCCTTTTTAAAGATGGATTGAAGAGTGCTCAAAGATCGAGAAATAGTTTGATGATCTCGCTATGATAATTGTCCTTCAACTTAGGTGCTGATTGTTCACTAATGCCCAGAAGAGCTGTGTACACTGAGATTAAACTGTTCAAAAATGGGATTTGTTTATTAATCAAATGATTTTCTAAAAGCAGCTAATTGCATCGGACTTTTATGGAGATAGTAAATATTGCTGAATGCAAACACATGCTGGATTTTTCAGATGCTGATTTAAATAAAAAAACAAAAGAAAATCCATCCACTTCAAATGAATCTACTGCTTTGTGTTAGAACACTGTCACACTATAAAATGTCAATTATGTACATTGTGCTTATAGAAAAATGTAAGACAGTCACTAAGTCTAGCCCTGGCTCCCTTTTTCTTTCAACCAAAAATTCTGTGGCTGAAAATAGAGTTGCAAGGGAATACAAAAAATGTATTATTACAAACTTCATTTACTCCATTGTAGTTGGTAATGTTACATTGCTTAACTCTAATTTTCTCTTTTAAATTAATAACATGTCTTCTCTATCAATGTATGAACATTATCCCCCAGGCGTTTAGCGAGTGGAGCAGTTCTCTCCTCTCCATCACGTACTCCCTGCTCCCTGCAGCGCCTCTTCTTTCCAGCATCTCTCACGCTCACATCAAGTGTAAAATTTAAGACCGTCTTTTTTTTTTTTTTTTTTTTTCTTTTCTTTTGTGAAAATTGGCACACAGTCAGCAGTGAATTGCTTACCGCAGGTCTTAAAACAAAAATCACAGTGTGTGAATCATTTAAATACACTCCCCCTGTGATCTGAAATGGGAGCACAGTGGGAAATTATACCCGCCTCTGGCCAAAAATAATGCAACAAGACCAGACTCCAAAATCCCCTTTCATTCATTAATTCATCACTAAAATTCTCCAGTTACTTGCGAACCAAGTTTCTTAACTCCAAAGAGAGAAAAAAATATTTTTTTTTTTCTTGGTTTGCATCACTGCCTCTGTTATTAGCTGCTTTAAATATTTGATCTTACGCAGGATTTTAACTCTCGTCACATGAATGAAATTCTCAGGATTGAGATATTAATCAACAACGATACGCTCCTACAAGGTTGTGGGTTTGTGAGACACTTGCAACTATTGTTGTTTTTTTTTCCCACATACCAACTTGAGAATGCACAGCGAAGCCTAAAGTATGTTAAAATCTGGTCGTGATTAACCTATAATTGCATTTTTCAAGATTGAATTGCATTGTGTTGTATCTGATGAACCACCTTAAACATGTGATGAAAGGTGAGTTAATGTGTAGTGGAAACAGGTGGCTTTGTTTTAGATCTATGTACCGTTGAAACCGGAGGTTTGCATGCACTGAATAAAAAGACACACGATCCGTTATTTAAATGACACCAAACGTCTCTCGTTTTAGGTCAGGTTGAATTATATTGAGCGAAAACATCGAAATCAGAAAATGTGCATACATTTTCCCAATTATTTGGTATGAGCTGCCTTCTATGTTTGCTGATATTAGACAGATGTTTTGTCAAGTGTGTAGTGCTGCTTTTTGTCTTTTGTTGTGTTTTGTTTTTGTTTTTGTGATGAAATCATCACCTCTTCCAGAAAGACCAAGAAGGTAACATTCCTTCCCAGCGTTGCTACAAATGTTCCCTCGCTGGTGAAGAGCTGGAGGCCCCTGGGAGCCTGGCTGGGACACTTTTGTTGCCTGGGGCTGTACTTCAACAGACTTCCCTCGGTGCAGTTGTTCGACAAAGCCTTGCGATATCTGGAATGAAATTAACAACAAAAACTACAGTTTTTCTGGGATGATCAATTGAAAGCATGGGTGTGGTCTCAATGTTTCTAACATAGCTTTTTTATGAACCTCTCTAACATCTTTGAGACTAGAGGTTTAGAAACACAATTTACATAGGGCGCCTGTTATCTCCTGTGGAAAGTTCATCTGTATCCGTACAAACTAAAGAGTCTGAGAGAGTCACTCACTGCTGATAAGAGGCCAACTGCTAATAACATCTCAACAGAAGTATTTCTGAAGAATACCTTGTCCTCTGGTTGCTTAAATTATCCCTTCAAGCAACAAGACACCTGGGTGCTCGTGTTAGAGCATATTCAAATGACAAATGAAAGCAGGGAGAATATTTAGAGCAGGAGTAAGGACACAATCTCAAACTTGACACCTGAGCTCTTCAGTCCCTCAGGCGAACTGTCACTCATCAAGAGCTGATATACCCACATGGGCAGGAAATTACTTCAGAAAATCTTTCCCAAAAGACTTAAACATTAAATTACACTCACATTTCCCACTTAAACCTCATTGTACAAGAAGGGAATCTTGTCAACCACATCCAGTAGAAGTACCTCTAAACTCATAGGTATCTGGGACCATATGTCATGTAGTATTGAACATGGTCAGAAGACATGAGCAGAATTTTGAATTTGTTATTATACTTGAGCAGAAATAATTTAGCTTACAAAAAGTACTAAAATGCACCATCATACTCGACATGTGTAACCATTGAAAAAAAATGTAGATGTGCAAATAGGTAACTAGCCCAAAGACATTTTTAATTAAAGAAAAAATATATATATTTTTTAACTTAATCATCTTATGAGCTTAAGAAGCAAATCATTTTCAACCTGCAAAATACAAGTACAGCTGTTCCATGCGTTCCAAAAATCTTTTTTGTTAATAGCAGCAGCAGGACATGAAAATCTACCTCCCAGGTTGTAAACCTTATTTATTTTAATGTTTTCTTTTATTCCTTCACTATTGTATCTCTGGTAATTTTTTTCCCTTGCTTCGGCTTTTAAAGATTTTATCCAAAGTACATAGTGTGCGACCAACCATTTGAACAATTTTCTACTTTTCTTTCCACTCTTTTTCAAAGCTGCATTTTCACAGCTTGTGCCTTCTGGTTCATGTCAGCACATCTGAACTAAACGTACCCTGTTGTGTTGAAGAAGCTGTCCCCCGTAATGCAGTCTTGAGTTGATGCTGAAGGAATGAACCAAAAAGCCGAAGTGCAGCTCCCATCGACTTGCCTCTCAAACCCATAGTCACTGTTTTAAGTCAAGAGAAAAAGGCACACTGGGGCATTATCGGGGCTACTTAATATTTCTTTTAAAGTTCAAGCAGAAATATGTAGTGAAGACGGAATCAATAATTTTCAAAACCAGGGAAAAAAAAGTATTGGTGTGTAAAAAGTTCCCACACAACAACAGTTGGCTGGGGTTTGATGTTTTATGAATCACGCTTCAGACGCAGAGAAATCATTGTTTGTGTTTACAAAAATTATAATTACACCCTATAATGTCTTACAGATCTTTCATGTTTCTTTCATCGGGATGAGGGAATCACAACCAGAGCAGCAGAGAAGCTTTCAGTCATAAATTGTTGTTAAGCTTGAAATGCTGCATATTACTTACAGACATAAAGATAAAAGAAAGTGTGGAGCTGACTGAAGTAGTGTGCAGGAAATGCAACAGCACTTGTTAGACATTGAGAGAAAAGTAGGTCATCTTCGATCTGGGTAACTCTCCAGGAAATTACAGCTTCCAAATTATTCCTTAAAAATAATGTCAGATTCAAGAGTCACCTGTCTGTCTGCCTGTCTATCCATCATCCATCCTTATTTGTGTTTTACTTTAGAAAACTTTCTGAATTGTAACACATCCTTCTAAACTCTCTTCTTCTTGTGTCTGTTTTTTCTTCACACATTCTGCCTCTGGAGACTTATGAAGTGTTGAGAATTTGACTTAATGAAGTGAAAAGAGTGTAGCTGCAAAGGGGTAACTCACCACTCAAAATCTGCCTCTGTGCACACGCAGGAGTCTGACATCTGAGAAATATACTGATCTCTGGCCTTGACACATCGAACGTTTGCTCTCAGTTTTTGGAAGATTCTCTTCATTCCCATGATGCACACTTCCCCCTGTGATAAATAATGCATCATAAAAGTATCTTCGTCTCCCCTTTGTTTTATAAGATCTTATTCTCATTGTGCAGATAAATCAGAGTGATTCTTTAAGATTAATCACTGGCTGATCTTTTTGAAGCTTGCATTTTGTAGTAGTCTGGCATAGGCAGTAGAAAGTCTAATGGTTTGCATCATACATGGAGAATAGTCTGATTTTCTCGGTGATATTATAAACTTAGCAAAGATAGACAAAAAATAGCTGGGTTATATACAGTATTTCACTCAAATGTTGGGTTTATCTTGTTGAGACGGATGTTGGGTAGTTTTAACTCAGTCATGAACTAGGAAGGATTTCTTGTGGACTTTGAAAGATCTGTGCAGAATCGAACATCCTGAAGGCATGTGACTTGCAGCATCAGTCTGGCCATGAGGGACCGTTTAATGCTTAGTAGCATATTTTCTGGGGTTGCAAAAAATATGGTGGGTCAAAACCCATTACACAACCCCTTACGACCCATGTTCGCTCAAGAAGAAAATGCAGAAAAACTTTCTTGCTGCAAGCCAACAGATGTGCAATCCTGCTCCTCCCCAAACAACCCGACCTGTTACGTCGGGTTGTTAGGGCTCCATCTGTCTACATTTAACAAGAACCACATCAGCAAAAAGACCCAAGTTGAGGTGGTTTTAAACCAGCAGATTTGAGTGTATTTTCCTAAGCTAATCGCAGGTACTTGTGCAGAAATAAACCTGACAAACACCAAACGTTTTATGTTGACCACGTGTCACTTCCTATCCACCATATGTCATTAAATCTCATATGTTTTTAAAGCTGAAAGAAATAGCAAGGAATACAACCACAAATAATAGAAATAGGGTGCAAAATGTATTCTTTACAATATAAAATACCAATAAAAATACAAATGGGAGATTTAAAGCATTTTGTAAAGAATATTTATCACTTCAGTTCATTAATCTGATGGTTTCGGTACATGGGAGGTAATTTGAAGCAAAATTGGGGTATGAAAGGGAGAACTGATTCAGCGTAGTTTGTGATCTTCGCAGAGTGTTTTGTGATTACTCTTTTGAGAACATGTAAGTAAAAATAGAAACTTTATCAATCTGAATATTCTCCTTTTGACCTGAGGAATGCTCATCCTCATTTGTCTGCCTTATTTGGTTTTATTACTAATTTTAACCGTGAATACCGTGCAACCAATATGGCTTATCTCCAGCACCTTAATAATTGAACATTTCAACAGCAAACATGCTCAACTAAAATCTAAATTTGGAATTTTTAATAAACAAACAGGAGGTGAGAAAAAGTTGTTCCCCATTAGCACATATTCTCAGCTGCCAGCAAACCCTCCACCTCCTCGTCTTCCTCCCCCTCCTCGCATAAACTTCCAGAGATGTGTGAGCAAAATTTCAGATGTGCTTTTTTTTTTTCAATGTTAAATAATAAAGAACCTTCGAGCAATTTTAGGGAAAAAAAAAATCATTAGAAAATCTCATCAAATTATTTATTTAAATAGATTCTTCTACAGATATTTTGCTCTGTGAGAAAGTCTGAGCAACAGAGTCAGTCTTACAAACGACTATACAACTCATCTCTAGCAACTTCTGCCAGTATATATGACATATGTATGATCCTTAAACTTAGTAGTGCACACAAATCTTCATCAAAGGTTTATAGTCTCTTGCCTTCTATCAAATTTATTTGTACATAGCAGAGCAAAGTGAAGATATCTATTAAAAACCCTTCCTACCTCATTATGTAGCTGCCATGTCATGTAGTCCTCAGATGTGCACCGTTTTTCAAATATAGGCCGGAAGTCAATCTTGAGGAGTTGCCATTCAGATCGATGGCTGAAATGACCAAATATCCTGGAAAAGCAAGTCAGAAAAACAAGGTCATAGCATCCAGTATATGGGACAGAGTTTTCCAAGACATCAGGGCAATAAATAATTAGCCTCTGCATTAATTAGCATATTGAAAACACATAATCTTCTCATAATCCTTCCACATCTTACGTCATTATGAGGATGTCCTCTCCAGGCTCCCCCAGCACCCCATCAACATAGAGTGGAGAGGAGGTGAAGCTATATTTGTCCCAGTTTCTGCCCTCATCAAAACTCAGCCTGAGGGGGAGAGAGACCCACCACAAATGGAGTATAATTCAGTCAGAAAAGGCTTTGCAAGAAAAGCAATCTCACTCCTTGTTTCAAAGATTGAGTACGCGCTCTAAAAAGACGTGGAACGTCCTTGGAAAGTCATACCAAATGTGTCTAATTGGCAGAGGTGTATGTCGGATGGCCACTAGAGATCCTCCTTGATTCAGGAAAAACACGCTGTACTCTTCCTGAAAAACCTGCACACGCACGCAGACACACACACACAAATACACACAGCCACCTTTGCTTTAACACATCAGAGAAAATTGTTCAAGACTCTGAAAAGGTATACAGCAGTTCAAACAAAAGAATGGATGCGCGCTCTCACCTACACGGCAAACAAGTACAACACAAAGCTGCTGTTTTCACAAGAGTCTCTGTAGTGTGAAAAACGTCATACAAATACTGGCATCTTTGCTGATTTCTGGGGTCTAACGCCAGTGGTAAAAATATGTATGCGCCCTTTGTTTTATTTGTTTCAAGAGATCAAGATTGCACAAGGCTGGCTGTCAAACCTCGCCTCTCTATTTCTATGCAGATGTGACTGCAGCACCAAAAGCTGAAAAAGGGAGAAAAAACAAAAAACGAAAGCTGGCATATTAATGTCTGAGCGAGGTTGTCTTTGTATGTTCTTTATTCAGATTCATCTAGAGATAGGTTACTTTTTAATTTAAAAAATGTTCAAAAAATATAGTGAGCCCAACTCGTTATGACTACAGCAGCACTCGGTGGGGGTAAAAGGGTAAAAAGATTCAAGGAGGAAAAACACAACCAGTAACCGTCCCTGAAATTAAAAATCCAAAAAGTACGTCTGATATTTGCATTTAGGGTCCTGAATTGCTGCCATTAAAGTGGAATATAGTGATACAGTTTTTACCGTATATTAAACATTTAACTAAAAAAATTAATAAATAAATAAAAGCTCAATCTCAGTCAAATTAGATGGAGAGTATCTAAGAAGAGTTATTCCCAGATTTTATATTAGTTTTAGATCAAGACTTTGACAGGACAAATAAGCTTGACTTTTAATAATTTGGTTTTCACTGTATTTTGAGTGTTAGTGTGTGAGGCGATAAGTTTTCCAAGCCCTGCCAAAGATAAGCTGGGCTGGAAAACACATGTTCAAAAAGTTCAAGAGGAATTTAGTCACTTTCAGAAGATTAAATAAGTTTGTGATCAGTACAGTGTGCTTTATTCTGCAATCAACTAAAATAGCCTAACACAGAAAAGGGACTGAAGTCACTCCATCAATAATATGGTGGTAGTTACAAATCTATAACCACTACAAGGGCCGTCCAGATAAACTTTCTTATTCTATTTGCGATATCTGTAGCTCAGCAGAATCTGGAAGATGCACATCAATTAATAAGATGCACAATTTATTAAAAACCATTGTTATGGTTTTTAATAAGCCTCCATCATATAGGATCATATAGAACATTAAGGGAGGTAAATAGTTGCTTGCTATATTGACATTTGAGGCATAAAAGAATTTTAGAAATGTGTCACACCCAAAACTCCCAAAACTGTATTGTACCTCTCTCCAGGTATTTCCAGCATCAGATGTGATGAAGATACTGACATTCACACTGCTTAATTCTGGACCAACCACACCTAAATAAAGAAAAGCATGAAAAATATCACTTATTTATACTCCAAATTATTTCAAAGATATCACCCAAACAATTTTCGTGTTGCAGTCAGATTGCTGTCATTCTTCTTGTTGAGATAAGAACACAACAGATGTATGGGAACGACAGCTATCACCTAAAGTGCTGTCATGGGAGGAAAGTGCACAAGAACGGAGCTAAAATACAGATCTGACTGCAAGTGCCGGAGAATATGATCAAAGACCAGCATTATGACAGAGAGTAAACACAAATATGCATTTGTAGATTCCTGTGCGAATCAGATCTCACCTGATGCTATTATAACCCCTGGAGCCGTGTCTTTGCTGACAATGTTTCCTGAGGCGTAAGGGTTCTCCGAGACATGAAGGTGAAGATGCAAAGAGCAGTATGGCTGTCGAACAGAGGAGATTAATTTGTTGGAGTTAAGAATGTGCAAAAAAAAAAACCTGATTCCGTAACAAATATTTTAACATTTGTTCAATTCTAAAAAGTTAAAAGAAGATTTTGTTGGAAATATTGTGGTGTCAAATGTTTTACAAAAAAAAAAAAAAACAAGTCTTTGATGTCAATTAATCATCTATGCCATGTATACAAAGTATTTGCCTCTGTATAGATTTCTTATGGTTTCTGAGAACAGATGAGAATGAAAGTCATTTAGAGTCTAGAAATGACTATCAGTTTAGAAAGGCCTACAAAAGTCCTGCTTAAGGCTTTAGGACTCCAGTAGACCTCAGTTATCTTCCAAAATGAACCTAAGAGTTTATCACTTACTAATCCAGTAGTCCAGAAACCAGAACAACATCCACAGCACTGCAGACTTCATTTGCTCTTGTAAATAAGTGTGTTCATAATTAAAGAAGAATGAAGAACTGGGCACATGCAAAAAGTCCTTGCAGATCAAAAATGACACACTTTCATCAAAAACATCTTGAAGTTACCCCAGCTTTTTGCAGAACATATTCTGTGCATTGAAGAGACAAAATTCGTAGGTGTGTGTGTGTGTGTGTCCCCTCACATCTTCTATAAAACTAACCAATATTTCTGAAAAGAACACACTTACTGTCAAATATAGCCTAAGGCGACTTTTGCAACTTCAGAACCTAATAGTCATAAAAATGTTTCATCTACCTTAAGATCCTATGGGAGAAAGTTCACTTATCAGTTCATGGCCTTGAGCTCAAGTTCACTTAGCAGAACAATGGTTTTGAAGCAAAGTCAAAGTCCGGACTTAAATCCAATTGAGAGGCCGTGTGACAACCCAAGACACACTCCTGCTGCTTGTGCAGAAACTCTCCAATGTACCTCTATTAAAACAATTCTGCAAAGAACTCTGGGACAAAATTACTCCACATCGATGTAAAATATGTCACAATGGCAGGTGTTGCAATGTTCCTTCCAGTTGCGGCAGACATATTTACACAGCTTTCAGTAGTAATTCAGATTTGCTTGATAATGATTTTTATGTGACCTGAAACACTGAAATGTGGCAAGAAGCAGAAAACAGAATAAATCTGTGGATAGCAAATCATTTTTCATGCCACAACAGGTACACACAGTAGTTCTTATGACCTGTGAAGAATATTCTTGAAAACCCCACAGGGGATGTTTGGGTTACAAAAACAGGCAGCTCAAACACGCTTCACAAAGGAAAACTCGTGCAGAAAAGTAAACCCATAAATACATGTCCACAGCATCTAAAAACATACTTGTCATGCGTTTCCCTTTGAGAAATTGAGCACAGACAAGTTTGTTAGCAAACCCATCAGGTGATGGGACAAACGATCTGAGGTATCCATTCGACTTGGCCTGGTTAGGAAAAGTAAAACTCCTCCCTGATGGCAGGAGGCAAAACTTTGAGAGGGGCAGATGATTAATGGCTGCCAGCTTAGCCTTCGCCTTATTTTGCTGTTTCGTTCCACATCAAGTTCACGACAAAGTTCTAAGAATAATTTATATGTATATTTATATTGATTTAAATAATTGTTTGTTTGAATGATTAATTACTGATAGTGTTGGCTATGTTTACTCCATATGAGGGTTTTCCTTCTCTAAAATAATCAAAATGTACACGAATATGGAAATGAACTGAAAGTAAATTGTTAATAATCTGAAATAAACTAAACACAAGAAGGTTATTAAGCAAATTAATAGTTTTAATTGAAATTATTTAGAGGTTTATCATATGCTCAGTCAATTTTTTAATAATCAAGATTTTAAAAAGTATATTTATTAATTTATTAAGTAAGTTTTTATATTTATTCACTGATATTTTGGAGGGTTTTTTTTTTATTTATTGATGAGCTCCAGTTCTTTGAATTTGGAAGGCCTATTTACCATCGCCCTAATTTTTAGCTTAATTGAAAGACTCGGATTCAAGTTGAGATGTTGGGTGGCTCACTCACACACGTCAATAAGATGTCCAGTCAGAAGAAGCTGTTGTTAAAATTAACATATTACTTTTAAGCCTAAATATCTCGGTGGTGTTAACAATCTTGGTATATTCACTGTCATTAGCATCGTCAGAATACAGCACGATACAGTGTGATGCTTCTGAGAGCAGATAATGGAAATCCAAATAAGTATATCTACCTCCTGTCACTGGCCCACTTACTTGCTCACAATAGACCTTGTTTCCCTGGAGATCGGTTGTTGGAGCCTGAAGAAGATGCCAGTCTCTGCCCTTGTTGTACGTGATATAAGTTTTCACTTGGTTCTCAACAACTTTATTTGACAGGAACACTCCTTTAATCCCGGCAACCTGCGTGTATGAGAGGCATGAAGCGGAATGGAGAAAAATAACACAAAAGAAGGAAAAAAAAAAAAAAAAAAGCTTAAAAAAAGCTTTAAAATATTCAAACTTAAGTAAAGCTGAGGGCTTCATTTTGCAAGAGAGAGAGAGAGAGAGATGTCTGAGAGTGATAGCTTTTCTGACATGGAGCACTATTTTGGACCATCTGTATGGCTGTGTAAAATCAAAACAACATATGGCAGAGCCGTGGGATATGTCTTCTTCTTTGTGCTTGCGTGCAAAGATGCAGACTTAACATACAGCAGACATCAACTGTGTCCACATTTCTTCTTAGTTTTTTGCCAAATCTTTGTAAGAGAGAATAAAAACACTGTTTCATAACCAAACATGTGTGGCAAGGTCGTCTCAGGAACTACTGAGGGACATCTGAGGTGTGCGTTTGTAGCAACATGATACTTTCACTGTTGGATGACGATGAGGATAATGTGCATTGATGCATTCATGTGGAATCCCTGCAAGTTCATAGTAGATCTGTCAACACAGATTTATGTTCCTGGCACAAGTTAAAGCTTGTGTTAAAGCTGAGGTAGGTAACTTTTATTTTTAAAAAAATATATATATATATTTTATATATTTGTTGAAACTGTCACCACATCCTGAGAGTATAATATGAGACAAATAATCTGTGGAGAAATGAATTCATCTGCCTCCTCTTAGTGGAAGGTTTTAGCTGTGTCAATCACACTGGTGTACGCGCTGCTCACACCCACCCTCTTTCTCTCTGTAAGCATGGCTCCCAATGACAATGGATGAACAATTTTCCTGTGATGTTAGGTGGTTTCTCCATGGTGAGCACAGCTGCAGCAAACCTGTAATCTTTAGCTTTCACACACAGTGCGGGGGAGGGTGCGAGCAGCACATACACAAGCATGATTGACAGTGCTAAGGCACTCTCTTACTCTTAAAACAGAACAACATATTTTAACAAACCATTTGAAACATATGCATGTGTTTGTTTTTTATAAGTAGGTCAAATATATTTATAACAATACGAAATTCCCATCTGCAAGAACATAAGCCAAACAGTTTTCAAGAATATGTAGCTTTTATAGGCTAAATTAGAAACACTGCTGTAGCAGAAAATAGTAGTCTTTTAGCTAGTAGCCTAAATGCGGCCTGACAATGAATATAATACAACATGATGATAAAAGTTGCAGCAAACATAAACTTACTTCAGCTCATGTCAGGATCAAAACCCAGCAGTGGGATAACAGCGGCAGCCTCACAGCACAGTAACTGCTTACCTCGTAGAGGTCTATCATAACATTGTCCTCTGGACCACCGGTGCTAACAACATCCTCCAGCATCAGAGTGAAGAACAGTCCTCTGTAGTCAGACATGTAGAGGTTGTACGACTCATTCTGATGCCAGTCCTGAATCGCTGCCACCACCTGGTTTTCGTCTGTACTGATTATCTGCAGGTCCTAAATATGAGGGAATAACAAGGGAAGGTTTTATTTTTTTATTTCTTTATTTTTTAATAGATAGCACTAATTTTATACAACTGAAAAGATAACTGTCTGGGAATCTACAATAGCAGTGAGCAAACAGTGGTCACACAGGGGAAGCAGTAATTTGTTAATTCTTAAATCGCTCCCCAGCAATTAGACCGGGGGCGGTTAACGCTGTGCACCAGAAATGAAGATTGAATTCATTTAGTTTTACTGAAATTTTAATATAGAGTGAAACATGTAAGGCGATATGTGCCCTTCTCAAGGAGGTTTTCACAATTTACAAGGCGGGAGTGGACACTTTGACACTTTACTGCGACGACTCTGAAAGCATTGACGTTGCCCGATTATTCTGACCCTGACTGCCAAACCACTAATCCACCCAGCTGTGTTTGTGCCTCGTTGAACAAAAGGTAGATTGGCGTAAAAGAAAAAAAAAAAAATGTTTCTTTAGCATTCTGAAAGATGCTCACTTGATTTATGTTTCAAGTCAGCATCTGTTGTACGGATTTTAAGATTACATATCATGATTATGGGTAGTTAAAGGCATGTCTGGAAAATAACAATGTGAAGAATCTTAAGAAAATATTAGATGCAGTTTTACCTTAGGGAGGGTGTATTTGGGAAGCTTCATTGGGTAAAAGGCTTGTCTTTTATATGACACATAATGGACAGCCTGGCCACTGACTGACACCTTCAAGAGAAATATGCCCAAAATATTTTAGATAATCACAATAAACATTAAAATACATTGATTACTGAAAGCTTCTGTTTAAATTTAAAAAAAAAAAAAGAATCCCATCATAAAAATCTTGTGTTAGTCTCTAATTGTGATGCTGAGGTGTACTTGCAGTAATAAAAAGGCAGTGATTTTATTTTCATCCCTTCCCTTGCCAGCATAATGCCGCCTTTTAGTTAATGAAAAACATGACTGTACATTAAGATGCGGCTGAACGCACTGATTTTACAGCTTTTAATCGTCTTTTAATGAAGCCAGACCTTGCAGTAAAAACCCACCTGGATGAAAACGTATTCATCCTGCACCACCAGGGAGTTTGGGATTATAAATCCAGGGAAAGGTTTGCCCTTGTTTCCATCTGAGCAGTTCTGAAGTTTGCAAGTTATGTACTGCGACCCTGTTGGTAGTGGAGAAAATGTCGCTAAGAATGCAAGAAATCCACAAACAACCCTCTGTGGTCTAGAATCAATGTTTCTCATCATTTATACCCATGATACTAAGTAATACATAGAGGATAAACAACAGATATATATATTTTTTTTGTTCAACTTGAAGGTCTCATATTCCCGTATATAAGGTAAAAATGTTCCATCCCTGTGAACAATAATATACATCAGTCACCAAACAACATTTCTTTCATCCCTTGTTCTTCTGTGTGGACATTTTTTTTTGTTTTTCTGATTGTCAATACTTATTGTTGTAACCCCTTCTTCAAAGTCATTTAGCTGCATTTAAAAAAAGTATTAGTAATTTATTAAAAGCTTATATTAAGATGTAGTTTTTAGAATTGCCCGAAACAATTCCAAATAAAGCCTTTTGAAAGCAAATGTCTATCAATAAAACTATCCGAATCTGTGAAATTCAAAGTTGCTTTTAACAAATAGTAGTAAACCTACATCACTCCTAATGTTGATTCCATTTACTATTTGTAACAAAAGCTGTCCTTGTTCCTCAGGTACCAACTCAAACCTAACCCACAAATGTTTTATCTTTTTTCCCAGTCAATGAGACCCCTATGGATGCAGCTCCACCTTTCCGAAGCATCTATTCCTTCATCCTCTTTCGTCTTTCATTAAATCAGTGGATTGATGTAGTTTAGGTTTTGTTCCTCAAATTACATGAGGTGAAATATCTTCTGCTTTTGACTCACGTCCATCTGAGACGGTGATCTCGAGGTGGATCATCCCCTGGTCTTTGTCCAAACCCAGTCTAGACCTGAAACATTGTGAAAGACATGCCGAGAATCGTTGGATTTGTGGTTACAAATCAACATCTTTGTGAGTTACAGGGAGTTTTAAAAGTATTCGCACTCATTCAACTTTCTTCACACATTCTAATCACAAATGTATGTGATTTTCTGAGGAAAATTGTACGTGGTTTATAAATTGTCTAAAAAAATTAAATCAGAAAAGTGTGCTGTAAATTTATATTAGTCTCTCTCAGTGAATATTTTGTAGAATATTTGGTATCTACTAGTTTTTCACATCTAAAGACTAACATTTTTACTTAGACTGGTTGAAGTCCATTCGCGAACTTCAATTCTGGCACAAATTTTCAAAAGGATATCTACTTCTAGGCAAAGACTGGACCGTTTTAACACCATAATTAATCAAACTAAATTAATTCACATTCATGCCACACTCTTCAGATTGTATTCATTCAAAGTCGAATGAAATAAATTGAATTTGACAGGCATGGATAGCTTCCCAAGGACCTGCATTATTATTTAAAATATCACGTGTTATCTTCATCATCTTCAGCTCGATACATGATACAAAGCAGTGTTATTAATATCAATAACCTGCTTAAATAAAATGTCTGTGCTGTGTAGAGAGTATCTTGTGTCCTGGACAAACAGTGCGCCTCACAAAACAAGACAATGGCCCATCTACATTTTTCAGTGGAACGAGGTTGTTTTTAAATTAGCCGCAAGTTAAATAACTTAGGAGAAAACTATGAATTACTCCCTCATATCAGCTGTGCAAGCACCACGACTTTATGTCAAGCAGGAGCTGCCATCTGCAGTGGATCACAGAACAGCATGTACTGCCTTGTCAGAAACATCTGCAGGGTGGGCCGGAATACTAATGTGTGCATCTATTTGTAATTTCATAAAGTTGGCCAGCTGAAGCAGTTCACATTGAAACAAAAACACTTTTAGTTCTCAAAAGGACAAAGCCATTATTATTATTTACACATAATCAAATCTGCAGTCTCCTCTGAGAGTGAGTGTTGCTGAGCTACAGAAAACGGGATTCTGTCGACGTATCTTTGAGACGCAGAATAAAACCTAGAGAAGCTAAAGGAGCAAAGCAAAAAAAAAAAAAAAAAGTGCAATAAAAAATTTTTTGCTTATATTTAAGTAACTAATTTATCTGGAGAAGGTTCTCAGCTTGTGAATTATTTATTCTATACTCTAAAATTAAATAAATTTTGATTTTAAAGCTGTCAATAGGACAAAACACTTCATCATCGTTGCTGCTGTGAGAAACCCATAAGCAAAGTGAAGCGGTGTAAATTATGTACCAAACAAAGATCCTTTTCATCGTGGCGTCTTACAGGAGATACAGCAGAGCACTTTATTGTTCCCTTAGGAGTCATAATACGACAACCTGATCTTTAGACACCGACTTGAAGGACGTTTGACCTGCTTTGCTCTTTTTCTTTTTTGTAAGATGTACTTAGCCATTTCATTCCCCTTGAACTACAGATTCTTCATCGTAGCCGTTAAGCACCAAGAAGCGGAAGTGACCACTTGTTGTATTAATAGCAGCTGTTGTGACAGAAGATGGGTTTCTTTCATTTTCCATACTGTGTCTGAACTATAATATAAAAAGCTCCCATCCTGCTTCCCTCAGCACTCTGTAATTGCCTCACAGCTCCATCTCTTTTAATGGACTTTCTGTCAAATACTTCATCCAATTCTATCAGTGAACAGCAGCCTGCACTCTTAAATAAAGCCTCACAATGTTACAGTGTTCTCCAATAACTAACACACGCCGCTACAATGTCTAGTAATGAGTGTGTGTTGGCTATGCAGCATGTTTCGGAAACAGGGTGCTTGTTAGTGGGATTTTGTAAATCATGTTTGATTTTTGGATGAGTCGATAAAACAACCTTTTTTTTTTTTACTTTTTCTGCATGCTCTACAGTTGAAATTAAAATTAATTGTCTACAGTTCTCATATATAAATATATAATGTCTTGCCAAAGAAAAAGTGCCACCTTTAACACATTTAAATAAGCATGTGCATGGAGAGCTGTCTCCCAGATGACACATTATTTAGCCCCAGCCGATGCAATGGGCGGCTTTTCATTTCTTAAACAACCAAAGTGTTTGTCTGCTTAGGAAGGGCCACATAATTTGCATCAAGCACAGAAAACATCTAAGGAAATATTTTTTTTATCTTTTCCTTTTCTTAAGGTGCAATGTTTTTGTGGACCAGGCAGAGTGAATTTCTCAGCTATTTTATTCTATTTTAGTTGATTGTTTGTGTGTCATGCTAAAATTTGGTTAATCCATATAAAAGCTGTCCGATTTAGGTTGAAGGTTTCCTTCGATCTCAGGTCACGGCTTGCTTCACAGTGTTTACTCCATGTTGTCTCTCTAACAATGACGATGCAACAGTAACTATTAAAACACATGCAGCAGAGAAGCCTAAAAATCATTGCAGCTAATAACTATAAAACGAATAATAAGTCGTCCAATTATCCAAGGTCAAATATCTCGATGAGCAAAACACTAAAATTGTCAGACAAGAAATTTAAAAATCTGCAGCAATTCACATGTCTTAATACACAATTAGAAGAAAAGACAATATAATATTTTGATATGACTAAATTGAACATGCTGTTCGTGTATTGCAAAGCTGTTGAAAATATTCTATGAAAAGTCTGCATGAGCTCTTGAAATTTTTATCTTTATAAATAACATCGATGTATTCACTATGTAATGAAATATATATACATTCAAACATAATACATATGATTCATCTGTGAAGCACGAATCATCTTAAATAGTAATTTTATCATTTTCTAATAGGAGAAAATGTGCAAATATTGTGAAAAATATTTTACCTTGATTAAATTCAACTAATTTATGGCATTTTTTTGCCACAAAAATTATGCTAACTGATTTTTTTTCCGCAACACTAACAGTGTACAAAAGCACCAGAGATGCTCACAATGTCAATGAAGTTTTCCAAAAAACAACACTGCACTATTCCACAGTTAAGTGACCGACAAATGATCTCACCAGTAGAATCTGTTGGGAACGACGTTGTCGTGCACAAGCTGCCATCTCTTCCCAAACTCAACGGAGACATAGAGCTGAAAAAATGAGAATGCCTTTGACAAATAAATATGACATGAAATACAGCATCAGCACATCCGAATATCTAACAGAATTATTTCTGGATTTATTTACAATTGCATTATTGAGCAGCTGCCAACTCTGTGAAGTTTTTGCAATCAAAATGCTGTTATTTTGAATAACATTCAGCAGCAGGAGGAAAATCAATTTGTTTTAGGTAAAGTGAAGTCACGCTTCAGTGCCAAGTTTTCAGAAAAAAATGTAAGATAATACATACTATTTGTTCTCACGGCAAGACATGAGACTCGTTCACAATGCATCTGAGCAGGGTTGTAATCTAAAAACTCTGTGAAACCTCTCTTTTAACTGTCATTGCAGTTTGTCTTCATATAGCAACCTTATTGGTGCTCAAGAACATTAAAGATGCGTCATCTCGCTTCACTGATTGAGTGCCACGCATTCCTGAGCTCTGAGCTTTGGAGGGATCAGCAGCATCGTTCTTACCCGTCTCAGAACTCGCAACTTTTAGACAACATGACAGACGATCAATAAATGTAAAATGAAGCCAAGCTGACGTTCATTTAGTTCCTTTTGGCAGGAATAAAAGAAAGAAAACAATTGAGATACAGCTTTACAGAGACATACAGAATAGCCCGAAGGCCAACTTCTCCTAAGCGTCTTTATTTTGACCCACTGATCACTCTTTGCGAGGCTTTTCATCTTCCCTACTCCACCATTTATCTCACTTCTCAGACCTTGTCTGTTCCTCTCTCTGAAAATCAAGCCTTCTGGTAGCAAGCTGAGAAGGACTGGGTTTGATGTCCCTGCTGCTGAGTGGAGCAGACAGCAGGGTTCTTGCACATGGTAATGGATGCTGTGTATTTGCGTTCACAGATGTGTGTATGGGTGTTGAGCTTAGGGATTTTTGGAGGGGGGCGTGTCTTCCTTGTCAAATTTTCTCTTGTTCTGCCCCGAACCATTCAAACATCTGCAGCCAGACCTTATGTTTAAGGATGGAGCTGGTCTGATGTTTCAGCAGCTGCAGCCTTGTCTTAAAGGGGCAGTATTATGTGTTTTCTAGGCACACAGTACCATTTGATAGCACAATTAAGTAACTGTGTGACCTTCAATATAAAAATGCTATATATATCAAATATGATGCAAAAGATAGAAATCTGACTTTGTAATTTAACGCCTTGAAATTGGGCCTCTGTCTCTTTAAAAAAACTCCTGCTCTTTCAAAGACCTTCAGAAAGTCATAAGTCACACCTCTATTAACCCTTAACAATGTTTTTACCAGAATTGCAATTAAGACCTCAGCAGATGTGCAGTTTACCCCAGGTGTTTCCTAATTGCTGCTGGCTAGTCTGAAGGAGCTGATTGGGGAAGAAGCTCAGAAACTTGGAGCTTCTTCCCTAATCAGAAGAAGCTCCAAGGAGGAGCTTGAATAGTTGCCAGAGATTCAAGGATTTCTCAAACATGCATGAAAGAATCAAAGCAAACACTCCAGGTGTAAGGAGGGAATGACATTGTAACGTGATGGAATGCTCAAAAATTATATTTGACACAGTGCCTTCCAAATATATTTATATTACTTTTCAGATTTCATTATAATAATGAATTTCAATATATTTGGTGGGATTTACATGAAAGACCAACAAAGTATTGCATAATTGTGAAGTAGGAGGATTTCTTTCTTTTTTTTTTTTACTTTTTTTTCCAAATTTAAATCTGAAAACTGTGCTTTACAATAGTATTCACTCAAATTTGCTTTGAAACCTCCAAATAAAATCCAGAGAACCCAATTTATTTCATAATTTAAGTAATTTGTAACTAATTTGTGATTCCAAGACTTCATTTAACCCTTAGTAATTTGGCCATTGTCATCACGGCCTTAGATGCCTAGATTGGGCCAAATATTACACTTGTATGCAAAGTGTGGGTTCATAACACCTGCAAAGCATTTTAATAATTGTATTCTGTTGTGTTATGAATATTGCAGACTCTGAGAATCTAACAAAAGCATTTATGCAATATATTGTGGAGTTCCAGTAAATGGGAATATGAATGGATACAATGCAGTCTTGGAAAAAAAAAATCTGTTGAAGCCTACAAAAGATTTGAGTCAGGGGAAGGTTCACTGAACAATGGTCATAAATATAAAGCTAGAGCTACAATGAACTTGTCTAAATAAAAACAGATTTATATGTTGAATTGGTAAAAATCCAGTAGTGAGACTTTAAAATCTGCCTTTTGACACTTTCAGATTTTTACGTGCAAAAAATTATTGCGAACTACCCAGAATTTTTCTTCACCTACATAAATATTTGCTACTATGTCTAGCTGTATCATATAATATCCCAATAAACTGCAGATATAAATTAAACTTTGTGTTTATTTAAAAAATATCACAGAGTGCAAGTAATTTTGCAACGTACTGTATCAGTACAAAAGTCTCAGCAGAACAATTCCTTTTGTTGGATCAAAGCTCCCCAAGCTCCCAAATGAAGCTAAACAGCAACATGTATTTTGTTTTATTTAATAAAGATGTAGTTTTTTTTTTTTTTTTGTAAACTTAGAGACTACAATAAAATGAAGCTCTCAAACAAAGCTGCAAAAGGAGTGTGAAAGGTAAGCAACCCAAACACTTTCGGCTGACATGTTCTCACAAGGGCGCTTTTCTTTCACATTTTCAGTTTTCGTTCTGGTTTGTTCACGCTAAACACGAGTAGACACCTACACATTACCTTTTGGTCATGGCTGTAAGCCAGGATCCAGTCTTCTTGCTCCGGGTGGAAAAGCAAGCTGAGAATATCAAAGCCTAAGCTGTGTTTCTGATAGGACGCCCCCTCGTCAAGGCTAATGAGCAGGCTGCTCTCCACCTCTGGGTCAGTTAGTAACATGATCTGAGGCAAGAAAGGAGATGGTGAAATCAGCAGCCTACTTTGACAACATTTTTTTTTTACCCCCACAGGGAATAAATGTGCTTGTTTGCTCCACAGCTTGCATAGATGAACGCAGCCCGCTTGTGCATTATCGCAATGTTGTGCAAAAGACACTCTGCCTGTAAATTTATTCAGCGCAGGCAGGATTTTGACATGGCACACAGACAGAAAACTCACCTTCCTTTTGTTGTTTGGACTCACATACAGGTAGCTCAGTATGCTCTTGGTCCCCACTTTCTCGTTAAGTTTTTCATACGTGGTCCCATAATCAGTTGACCTGTAATTGAATTACAGGTCAAAGTAAATAGGTTTGAGTGGTGGCTAAAGGACAACAGGGGCTTTAATAGTTATGATGCTGATGGGATCGTTAGGCACATCAAGCAAGCAGAAAATTACAGCAACAAACATCCTGAGGCAATTTGCTAAACGAAACGAGACTTTTTAGAGCTAAAAATGAACAAATATAACCCATGTGTCATAAATGGGGAAAAAAATATATGATATCAAAAGACCTCCTACTCCAATATTTGTTGCATAAAATGTGTAGAATCCAAGGATGAATTTACTTGAAAGCTGAAATTGCTAAAATGTTGAACTCAAACCTATTGAGTTTAGAAAAAAAAAAAAAAACAGTAAACAAGAAAATATTTAATTGTCGTATTTTTTTTTAAATATGCATGTTATTTTTGCATGGTTGTGTTTTTTTCATAGAATTATTTATTTATTTATTTTTTGTCATTGTCTTATAATTTAAATTGCCATGCTTTCTTCCTTCCTTTCTTTCTTTACTTAAAATGCAGGTGACTTCTACAAACAATACACTAAAATGTAGTTGCAAACGTGAAAAAGTTCAAGCGATATTGAAACTTTACCAAAATACTTACAGCATACTTTATGTTGATTATTATTATTATTATTATTATTATTATTATTATTATTATTATTATTATTGTTATTATTGTTATTATTATTATTATTAAGAGTGAAGGTGTCAAAAAGAGAAAAGAAAAAACATTACCACAATTCAGATATCTAACCACAACTGAACACTTAGCAGAGTGCAACCATTTTATGTCAGAAAATATGTTTAATGTCAAATCTATACTAATAAGCTACAAATGCTATAATTGCACCATTAATTTCTTCTGATATATAAGCATTATTAATGTTGAAAATAGAGGAGCTTACCTCCACAAAGAACTCTCTGTTACTCTGCCAGAGTTGAAGTCGTAGTATTTCGTCAACATGAGTATCACCTGCAAAACAGATCAAACAGGTCACTGTGAAGGAGTGTGTGATGACTACAGACCAGCAGCAGTGAAGTGCCACAGAGGCCCTTTTCCAGACATGACATTACTTTAAAGGCTCCAGTTGATCTGTTAAAGTGCCAACATTCAGTCCCTCAGACATTTGTCATATTGGCATTAATCTCCATCATGCTTCACTAGGACACACCTCTGAAATTAAAGGGGAGACGCACAGAAGGGATGGAGGGTAAATCTTGTTAATTGTCCCAGCCTCATGATAGAAACATGGCTGTCTGTGATAATTTAAAAAAACAACAACATATTCCTAATTATTTTAAGTTACATAAAACCACTTATTTATTTTATCTTCCCAATTCTCCTTGTTGCAGTGGGGGGGAAACGCCCCACAGCTCCAATCTCAAACACAGAAATGGTTTGTCTGCTGATGCAACTTCTGACTTTGAGAGCATTAAGACACTCCAGCTAAGTATAAAATGTTCTGTGCTCAGCAGGCAGGAAAACACATAGCTTCAATCTGTTCTTCTGCTCTGATTCAGGCAGCCTCCATCAGTTATGATAAAGAAACTGAACCACATCCATCACCTGAGGGACACACCTAAAGCCGCAGGCATAGACTAATGCTGCGTTACAGTTGTGCTCAAAACTGGAAAATTCTTACTTCCCAGTTGGAAAAATAAAACTGGAATGCCATTCTAAGTCAGATTTTCCACTGGGAAACTGGGAACAACTCTGACTACCCCCAATTACAACTTGTAAGGCCGACTGTTGTGTTTCAAAATATCCACTCCTGTCACAAACAGTAGTAAGCCGTAGTGGAAACATGTTTTTTTACAAGCCATGTATGCAAGCGTGCATCTAAAATCAATAGCGTCTGCAACTCAAAACTAAGCAAATTAAAAGGGGTGTTTGCTTAAGGAGAGTAAATCTTAAAATGATACTAGTAAGAGGCACAGCAGACAATGTCTATGAGTGTCAGCATGTTGAAATTCCAACTATTTAAATAGAACAGTTACCGCATGGCTGACGTCAAAAACAAAAAGTGAGGGAAAGGTGGCAGAAAGAAAGGGAGGAAGATGACAAAAGAAGGTGATATAGAATTCAAAAGAAAGTGAGAGAGATGAGAGGAAGGAGAAACAGAAGAGAGGAGAAACTAACAAGATTAAGATTTGTACATACCGCATTTAACAGCTCATTATTCAGAATACAGCAACATATTACAGGAAACTGTCAATATTTCGGAGGAAATTTGTAAAAAGGAAATGCAATTTTATTGTGTAGGATATATGAGATACAAAACAAATTAATGTTGGAGAAATTCAGGAGAAATTAAAGAATCTATTAATTTAATAAATGTACTGCAAGGAAATTCAAATAGTAAAAGCATTGACTTTTTAATTGTTTTTTGGGGGGGGGGTTTGGTTCTGGACTGTGATTCTTTGGGGGGGCACAAAGTTAATTAAAATACGATAACATAAAAAAAAAGAGAGAGAGAAATAAATAAAATTGACATGTTGAGCCACACTCCATACAAGTAGGTGGCGGTAATGCACACAGAAAAATAAGTCTGATGTCAATCACAAATCTGAGTTCCGACTCTATTTCCACTTTTATCTACAGACAGCTAGTCTGGCCATTGTCTTCCTATGCAGCTCAAAAAGGGGGCTGGTTTTAACTAGACCAACAGCTGGCCTCCCTTATCTGTTTCCTCGGCTCTAATGTTGCTAGAAATCTTAGACGTACCTGAAATCTCAAATGTAACATTTGGAGGCTGGTAAACATTAATACCTGCATTGTGTATTTGTATATCGATGTTGCTACCTCCTTTGGAAGATGCAAAGTTGCAAAGCAGTTCTTCTTGAGGAAGATTCTGTCCATGGTATTTAGATGTCAAAAATAATAATATCACACAAGCAGTAAACTGAAATAAGTAAGTAAGTACAGAAAGCCAAATGTGCCACAATTCAATAAATTAAAATGACCCAAAATTTTTATTTATATGAAACTGTTAACAAAATTTTAGATGCATGTATCAAATAAATTAATCTATCTGTGTCTTTAGCAAAAAAAAAAAACATATTAATTGAAATGATTTGTAATTTTATAAATATATTTCATGGTCATGTGCTGAAGATATTAATTTATTTTATTTCTCCACTTAACAAATCAAAACCTCTCACAGGTGCTATGGAAAAGTACTGTTAATCCAATCTAACTGTTGCTGTGCAGGTTAGCCAATCTAATACTAGGATTTATTTAGTAAGATGCTAGCCTGGCCATTCCCTCCCTGTGAAACTGCTTGACAAAACAATCTTGCTTACAGTAATGTTGGGGCTTTCTCCCTTTCACTCGGATTTTCTCCGGTAGATTTTCTACCGAACCAATCAGAGGACAGAAGGAGAAGTTTTGAATCAATTTTCTGCACGAATTAAAAATGATTACAGAGTAATATATTGAAACCGTAAAAGTATATTTAAAAGTTATTTATTTATATTTTTGATTTACCGGTTCTAAGGTGTCAAATGAAAAAAATCACAAAGCATGGATCTGAAATGATGAGGAAGAAGGGAAGATTAAAAATATATGTACCTTTTTTAAAACATGATTGCAAAATAAATCAAATTTCAAAGTAGTTACATAGTAATGGACATCTTCCTTGAAGTCCCACCTCCAAATAATTTGTTCTGAGCCAGAGCAGGCTGTCAGTTGGTCTACATGTGATAAGTTTACTTGTTTTAAACTCATTAAATGTTTTTAACTCCACTCTTACTCCCACAAAACTAATTCAGAAATCAGAAGTTACACCAACATCTCAAACTGTGTGCAAGTCCTTTTACAATTTTCTCACAACATGATGCTGCTCTGCCACAAAAACCTAACAAACAGGCTGCATTGGATTACTGTAAAACTATAATGAAGCTGGATGGGAGTACTTGGAATTTAAGATTTTGCTTTAATCAGAAGCCACGTGGATGATTCAGTGCACTTCAATCGCTGTTTTAAACTGAGTTAGTGGTTTGTTTGCTTTTTACAGAAGCAGAAAAAAAAAAAGACTGGATGCTGAAGCTAATTATAAATTGTGGTGTTTGATGCTCTGGAGAGTGATGTTATTTTCTTTTTTTTTTTTTATTCAACTGTGCAATTTGTTTGATTCCTCTGACAAGCTGATCGTATCGTATGCCAAATTAACCCAATGCAGCTGTGCAGCTGTTAATGTGACTGCAAGAGGTCAGACTTGACAGATTTCTGTTACAATACAGTTGGCAACTGTGAAGCACCAGCAATATAATTAGCATATGGTTTTGACGCATTCGGTTGTTTCTGACCTATTAGAAAGCAGCGTGCGTTTAAAATTGGCTGTACGAACACAGAAGTCATCTAAATCTGTATATTTAGTCTCACATAAAGGCGGCTTCATTTCATTTAGAATATTAATTACATATTCCCCCCATGTTGTCCCCTGTAAGTTTTTTGTTGATGCATGTCAGCATGATTTAGATCCGCATAAAATATCTGAATTATAAAAAAGAACCTGAGTTGTGTATAAAGAATCAACAGTGATTATAAAACAATTTCTACACCAACTGTTAACTAACTATTGTGCATAAGGACAAGTAAAACCAAGAGACAAATTTGAAGTAAAAGCATTACAGGGATGAAGAAGACATGTGAGTCAACTAAGCATAATATTAGTTCTGATCAAATAAAATAACTTGAGCTTTACTCAGAGTCTACAATTTGAGGTCAAATTTTTCGGTACATATTCTGAGCAGTCTCAGGGAAGCTAACCAGGAGAAGCAGGAAAAATCCCAGTGGGCCCACTGGGATTATGGGCCATAAGGGCCGGTGTTAATTTAAGTCAATGACTGGAATGAAACAAAGAAGACAGACCAGACTCGGTATAGTTTCCAGCATTATGGTACATTGGTGTAAAAGTGACGTATTCCTTCTGTTTTTACTTTTTTTGTCCAATTTATGTTTAGTGTTATCTAAAATTAAAGGTAACATTATCATGACCCGAACAAAGACAAACAATTTCATTCATCAGAGAAAAACAAGTATCCGAATAACCTAGGCTGTTGGTGGTGAGCCTTTAGAGTCAGAACAAGCAGCAACACAGGAATAAAGTTTGAACTTTTGAAGGTAAAAGGGAACTGGCCGACAAGAGAGGCCAAGAAATTTGCATAGCTGCAATGCAACAACTGCTGAGGATATGCATAAACTCTTTTGCTTGTTAAGAAAACAAAATTTGAAACTGCAAAGAAACATTGTTCACCCTTGAATGGGTATGAGGATATTTTAAAAGAGAAAAGAAATGAGTAAATTTAAGTAAATGAGTCAATAAATAAGTTATTGACCCTCAGGCAATATTTCCTAGTATGTTTTTCTTTTCTTTTTTTTTCTTTTTTTTTTTTAAGTTACTGCAAACTTAAGTGGGCCACTCCGAGGCAAGAAGCTCCGGGAAAATGAATCCCCCTCCGACCCTGATACTGAGAATAAACTCACGTCAGAGGAACTTACAGGCAGAACATGCTGCTATAAGTGTTTAACAGCTTTCATAATAGGCAATAGAGTTCAAGATTTCTTTTTTGTAAATTATTACTTTACAACAATGTTGAGGGTAATTTCTTAAGAAAACATAAAAATTTTAATCAAAGCAAGCATTTTTTTTTCATGCAACTACTGCTCTTTAAAGCCTTGTTTACTGCTTTAAAGATTCATTTTTCTTCATCAACAGGAATCAAATCAAAGAAGCACAAGAGGAAGCTTAACTTTTGTGTTTATCTCTATAAGTGCTTCCTTGAAAAAAGCCATTTTTAAAAGTAGAAACCCACAACAGTCAGTGGGGGAGGAAAAATAAACTTGTGCTGTTATACAAATTAATTGCCAGAATGACATCCTGCCCGTGTTTGCAACCATAAAGCTTGGGCATCATACTGCTCTTTAGGGGAAGCCCTTCTGTGTATCTTGCAGATCTACTTCCTAATTATCAACTGTTATGAGTCGATGGGGTGACACTGATGTAAAAAGAAAGTGGTCCATCATGGAAACAAGGTCCCTCCCTCCCCCCTCTGTCCTGCAGCTGAAACAAAGTCTTATTATACCTCTGTCTGGCCCTGCATAAACGAATACTACGTGACTATACATATATTTAAAAACACTTAAGTGAAAGTCAAAAATCTTAAAATTGAATCTCAATTACCTCATTTTGATTCTGGAGAGAAATATATGCAAATGATGCACAATATTCTTTATTCTTAAAACATTTTTTTTTCCTGTTTCTCGCTTGGTAAACAATCTAAAATAGATAGATGCTTGTATTTGGTTTCTTGAGTCAAAAACCACACCTTCCCAAAGATTTTCTACTTAAATACTAATGTTTAATTCATTTTTGTTCCTCTTTTCTGTAATCTTCTTGCAAACACACAGTCATTAAAAATATTGACATTCATTTATTATTTATCCCCTCCAGTCTTCAATTTTTTCTTATTATTCATGGATCCCTGCACAGCTTGCGATTCCCATCATGACATGTCTTACCTTATTCATGCATAGTAAATATTAAATCGGATGCCCAAATATGATATTATTAACATTTACAACTGAAAGTTAGTCCAAGTTTGTTCTCACCTTTTTATAAAAGTATGATACTGTTTTAAGGAGTTCCCTTTTTTTTTTTTTTTTTTTTTTGGCAATTATCTGCACATCTTGGTACAACTTTGGTCCCGATGTCCAGACTGGGCTGCAGAGATTTATGATCTACCATTAAACTAGTTGTACACCATCCAAAGGTCATACAATCACTGACAGAGTCATCTACAACAAAACAACTTGGATGAGTTGGAAAAGTAGAACAAAATCCGTACCTTTCCCTTCTTCTGTACTGGAATTAATCACAGGCGTTTACTTAGGAATAATCAAACAGCTGCAGTGGGATACATAAAGCCTTGCTACTGACTGGAGAAGCCTTCTTTCTTAGGAGCGGCGTTTCATGGCTGTAGTTAATACATCAATACAACAATACAATATTCACTTTGTAGTTGTCAGGAGTCAGCTGCTTGAAGCTCAGCATGACCTGCAAACCATTATACTGTTATTTGAAATCACCAGATGAAGGATCTTCTTTTAATGATTAGAAAAAAAAGACCTGGTAGCAGAGAGGCACACTCTGTTTCCTACATATTTTCGCCTACCTCTCCCTTTGAATTCCAACAAAGGTGTCATGTACTGCCGCACTCATTAGACTACAACAGCACAAACATGTCCCCAAACTGGATTACCAGACATCCAAGAGAAAGCGAATTGATTTCTCAGCTCTAATCCTTTGTAAATCTCGACCCTTGGAGCTAAATGTATGGAGATGAATTTGATCATTACGTCTAAACAAATGGAGGCCTAATGGGTGACTTTCAGGGGATTACTGGTGTGAAATGAAGCTGTTAAATGGGATATAGCTGCCCAGACAATGCAAAACAAACTCTTTTTGCTGAAGAAAGAAACAATTGACACGAGAGCACTCTCTGAAATTCATTCCCACTCTCAGCGGCCCGCTGATCCAGCCTCATCAGCTGTTGGAATTAAGTTGCCTCATCAATAAGACTGTCATCACATTTAGCAACAGCAATTAAACAGATGGATGATTCCATAATAGCAATTGTTACAGGAGTAAGTGATTGGAATATCAATAATAATGGTAATAAAAAAAATTGACGCAGCTTTGATGAATCCAAGCTCGCAAATGCAACAGTGCGGTGGAAAAAAAAAAAAAAGATTGGTATTAAAATAATTTTAGGAAGCTGTATCTGTCAACATCAACTGAATGTGTTGAGCTAATGAACCGCTTCATGCTCTCTAGATTACAAATACAAATCTGAGCGTATTTTGAAAGGATGTCATATGGCATACCAACATGAATAACGGCATAATTGTGAAGTGAAGGAAAGATTTATGGTTTTCAATTAAAAAAAAAAGAAAAATATGACCTTATTTCAATTCTACAGACTAAAATATTTACCCATTTCATCTTTGCAAAATAGACAGCATCCAGCTCAGTCAGCATGGGTCGAGAGTATACCTTCACTTTTACCCCATGGTATGTTGGTATGTTCTCAAGTGAATGTAGGTCTGTATTTTCACAGAATTATTCTTAAGCATGAATTCACTTAGATCCAATCCCTTTAATTGTGCTTGTGCTCTGTAGTCTTGAGTATTTTGTAGTCTGGTACATTTTTTTTTTTTTTTTCACAATTGGCCTGCATTTAGCTGTAATCATCTTCCCATCAACTCAGACAAGCTTCCCTGTCCCAGCTGAAGCATGATGCTGCCAACACCATGTTTTAATGCATAGCGCACTCATATCTGTAGCAAGAGGTAAAAAGGTGCATTTTGGCATCATTGACCAGGGCATTGTCTTTCATGGGTCTTGTTATGCCCCTTTACTGACATTAAGAAACTTGAAATGCCTGCAGGATCCTTACTATAATCAAGCAGGACCTGTATCGATGCAACAGATGTACTGACATCTTATGCATGTTAACAATGAAAATGAGAGAGAAAAAGGGAAAAACCCAAGTGGTCAAAAAATACTACAGACCCAATGTGAATAAAGGGAACATGTTTAAAATGCATTTATAATATACAGCAATTCCAATAGGAACAATGTTCACCAAAAGTGCCAAATTGAATTTCCATGTAACTTAAATGTATTTTAAATATGTTCTACTTTCTCTATAAGGTGCCTCTGAGTGTTATTTTGGCCACTTTTATAGCTATTTTCTTTTTTTTTTGTTCTACAGGAGAATTTTTCATAAACCAAAAAGCCTCATCTGTAAGAGATCTTCTTAAGGCTTTTTTTTTTTTTCCCCAACAATGGCCTTCATCCTGCCACTTTTCTGTACAAGCTACATTTGAAGAGTGCACAGCTCTCTTGTTGACAGCCACTCCCACCTGAGCTGGAGATTTCTAAAATGTTTCAACAGTTATCATGAGCCTCTCTTGGCTGCTTCTCCTTGCTTGTCAGAGGACGCCCATGTCTTGGTAGGTTCGAATGGTATTTCCTTCTTTGAGTGATGGACTGAAGAGTGCTTGCTTATTACTGCGTATTACCCTAACCCTGCCTTTAAACGACTCCACAACTTTATCCTCTGGGTTCCGTGATGTTGTTTCGTCACTGATGTTTGCTAACAAACCACTGAAGCCTTCGTGGATATTCTCACAGTCAATATTACAATTACGACTAAAGGAATACCAAAATAATAAGGTGAAACAGACGATAGCAGTGGAACAGAAGATCCACCCTCTACAAATTAAAACAACAACAAAAAAAATACAATCCAGTGAGTTGAAATCCCTGATGCAAGTGGAATAGCCCCGGATGAAATTACCACAATAAACAGAATCACTTAACACCTTTCACAACAGCAGAACTCTCTACTTCAGTTCCACTCTGTGTTGCCCTGTGAAATCTCCCAGCAGCCACCGGAGCCAGTGGCACAGCAGCGCGCTGCCGCCGCACTTCAATACCACCTGAGCAGGACCTAAAATGTGCAGAGGCTTTTGTCTGTCACATCAATTTATATCAGTTCATTAACAAAGGCAACATTTCCTCGTAGGCCAGCTGTTGTGCTAAAGTTGGCTTGTTTGAAGTCGGAGCGGTTGGCTCTACTGCGTGCGTCAGGTCACGGCAAACATGAATCATAAAAGAAGCATCACAATATCGCTTTGCACAATGTAAACTGCCTACGCCCTCATAAAGCTTGAATATTCACAGATGAGGGAGTTAATCACGGCAGAGAAAGGAAGCAGTTTTAGTAATAAAGTTCAACTGGAGTGTGACTTGTGGTGTAATTCTACCGATGTGTGAACAACTTAGCTGTACTTTCAGAGGGCTCACTTCAGACACTTTGTGTTACAGCTGTGGCTTTCAAGCTGAACAGCAAGTGTCTGCATTTATTAGGCACCTCCTGCTGAGACATGAGCACCGTGTCCAAGTAGAAGCTTGGTTGATAGACCCTCTGAAACGACTTCCATCTTCTTTAGGCTTATGCCCTCGCGTCGTTGGCTCTTTCACCATAATTGAAAGCCCGAGCCAGTTCGGCCTCTTGGACACAGCGGCCCGCTGAGCTTGAAAAGCCCCCAAGTGAACAGGGAGGGGCTCTGATCAATCCACGCAATTATTAGACAGCTATTGGTCTGGCACTTTTAACCCAAGCAGAAAGCTGTACCCGCTGGGCCACGAGCTCTGTGTTGTTTTTTTTGTTGTTTTTTTTCTCCAAAATCCTTTTAAATCTTCAGCACTCGATCTGTAATGTGGAAGTGCTGAGGGAGATGGTGAAAGATTGGTGGTATGTTGACAAACCAAAAGCTTCTTGGACTACTTAATAAAGTGCAATTCTTCTGACGAAGTGAAACAGCAGATGGGATAAATATGCCACGGATGGATTTTTTTTTTTTCGCCCATATGTCCTATTAGGCTCACCAACTGTGTTTGAGGTTTGCCAATAATGCATCACTATATATCCAAAATAGAGAGCATGAATGACTGAAGCAAACTCATAGTTTTAAATGTGAGGGTTTCCTACATAGGCCAGATGGTGTAGCTCATTTCTATGAGAATTGCAGGTGGCGACTATTATGTGAAAATGTTCTGAAGCCCGAAACGAGATGTAAACTAAGCAATGGCCAAAAATATATATATAAAAAAGAATGCTAACAAATAAAACTAACTGGGAGAGAGTTTCATAGGTAGAACACAGAGAAAACAACACTTCAGCTGAAGACAGGAAAAGAAAAAAAAAAAAAAAAACATTTCAACAAAACAAATCTCCTGACATATTATTTTAAGAGAGCGTCTCCAACAGCTAATTTCTTCCTTACCAGCTGCTGCTGCAACCATTCTGAGGCTTTCTGTTTTATTCTGAAGCCGCTCACGAAACTACAGTGAGTCACAAAAGCAAACAGGCTGAGCACACAGCATAAGTCTGATTTAAGCTGCCACACACAAAAAAAAGTGAAGCACAAAAGATGTGTCTATGACACACAAAGGAGGAAAAAGAAGAAGAGGTGAGATCTCATTATGCTCCCCGCAAGTTAGCGTTATGCTTCTCTGGAAAAACAATCTTCACCTGATTTGGATTCTGAATTTCTGCTCCATTGGGCCGCATTTGGCAAAGAAGAAAGGAAACTTGGGAGGCAAGCACAGCTTGGTTATATATATATAAAAAAAACACACTCAGCAGGATCTGAAGGCGTCAGAGAAGCTCGCCATGGGAAGGCTTGGTGACTTGACAGAGCTGAACTCAGACAGCCAGTGGTTTCTGTGCAGAGTTGAGTGTTAAGAGTCGGTGTTTGTCCGTGCCGGAAAGGAGCACCACGGACCCAAAACTTGTCAAAAAAAAAAAAAAGAAAAAACTTTTCTTAGTGCGACTTTCTCGCGATTCCCATCATTATGTTTTTCATGAATATATTTATGTGTGAGATGTTCACTCCCTGTAACAGTGAAACATCAAGCACACCCCCTCCCCTTCCACCCCGACTGCCTCCCAAAACTGTCCATCCCGGCCTCCTGGGAGAGAGAAGAACCCGTGAAGGTTCATGCTGAAAGCGTTCGTCAGGCGGTTGTCTGAGCATGTCAGCGCGCTTTATGAAGGAAGCTACATGTGTCCGGGAGGACCAAGAAAGCGAATGGCAATGAGATGGTGAGGAATTAGAATGAAGGATAGTTTAGACTGTTTTTCCAACCCTAATACAGAATATATGTATATCAGGGTGAAATGCACACCAGCAGAAAACGGCTGCAGAAATCCGCCTTTATTGTTAAATTTAAACCTGTCCAACCACCTACATGGCTGTAAGAAACCGAGAAACAGAGATAGGAAATCTTCCTGATAGTCCTACTTACTAGACATGATTCTACTAATACCTCTAGAAAGCAGCAGGGAACCAGAGGTTCAGAAAATACAAAAAATGCCATCTTACTCTGATCAGTGAGTGCAAAATATAGGTGACAGCAAAATGCTTCATTGTGGTTCCTGTGACTGAGAGAAGAACACTGAATTTTTACTTGCTTTCCGTTTCAGTGGGATGTTAAAAATGACATCAGAGGAAGTTCGGAAATATGGAGGCTATGTAAAAAGGGATATTTATGTCATGTTTGAAGCTAAGAGAGAGAGAGAAACAGAGCAAAACTCTAATAGGAAGATCGAATGGAGTGCAAAGACACACAGATGTTTTTTTTTTGTTATGCTAACCACATAAATTGTTAATACAACATGTTAAATATACTCTTGTATATTTTACAGTAACTGCAATCTGACACATGGTGGGATGTGATCTCTGCTCCTGATTGACTGCTCACAACAGGCCTTTATCAGTACTGTTCGTATGTCTTCCTATGTTATAGTTCTTGGAAACTGGAATGTGCTAAAATATGGAAAAACATATTTTTAAGCAGCAGTGGAAACTATGTCTGTAAAGTTACAACATTTCTAAGAAGGTATTGGCAGATTGAAAGTCTCATCACATATTCTTAAAAGGCTGCTATTAAATAAGAAGCTCATTGTTTAGTAGCATGAGTCATGCAAGACTCATGCAGGAAGAACAAACAAATCAGTTTTTTTAGCAGACATTAACAGTTAAAGGTAAAGGTATTTTAATTCAGATTCTCTTCCCTATCTTTTCCTGCTTCCTGTAAAAAGTTGATTTGATCATTTCAGTTTGAAATCTTTCTGCCCTTGTTTGATCAAAACTTATACGTTGACGTATTGAAGGCTATCAGCTGTGAGGCAGGAGAAGCTTCAACTGTGTGTTAACACAATGTCAGACAGGTAAGACATCAGTAGGAATCCTATTGTTACTGCCCATCAATCTGGTTAGTTTGTGAGATCGATTTTAATTAGCAAGAAAAATTGAAATCGAACATAAACAATGAATGAAAGGCTAAACATCATAAGGGTTTATATCAGAGAGAATCTGAAAGTGTCAGATAATATGTAAAAGTGAAAACAACAATCTCAACAAGTACGGCTTCTTTTGAGGGTCACCAAGAGAAAACGTCTGGTCACGAAAAACAGCACGGCAGCACAGCCATGACATATAAAGCTACATCTGAGGAAAGTTACCATTTGGACTGACCACACACAAAAAAACAATCACCCACACACACACACAAAAAAAAAAAAAAAAAATCACCACAAATCAGCACAAACACCGCACAACAACCTTCACGCACAGTGGTCGGGGGCTGATAATTTGTGTTTGCTTTGCAGCCACACAACCTGGACGCCATGCAGTCATTAAGCAAGCCGAACTCTTCTGTACACCGAGGTACTGCAGGGTCTTATGTGAGTCTCCCTGTTTGACAGCTGAAAATCAGGCCAAACTGGGTCATTCGCCATGAGAATCCTATGAGGGGCCGTTTAGGACAAAATTTACGTTTTGTCTCTCACACACTACCAAAAAGTCTCGCATACTCCAAAAAAGTTGCCTCGCATACTCAAAAAAATTACGGTTTGTCTCTCACACACTACCACAAAAGTCTCGCATACTCAAAAAAAGTTGCCTCGCATACTCAAAAAAATTACGTTTCGTCTCTCACACACTACCAGAAACTCTCGCATACTCCAAAAAAGTTGCCTCGCATACTCAAAAAAATTACGTTTCGTCTCTCACACACTACCAGAAACTCTCGCACACTCCAAAAAAGTTGCCTCGCATACTCCAAAAAATTACGTTTCGTCTCTCACACACTACCAGAAACTCTCGCACACTCCAAAAATTACGTTTTGTCTCTCACACACTACCAGAAACTCTCGCACACTCAAAAAAAGTAGCCTCGCATACTCAAAAAAATTACGTTTTGTCTCTCACACACTACCAGAAACTCTCGCACACTCCAAAAAAATAGCCACGCACACTAAAAAAAATACTAAAATGTCACACACACACAAACGTTAACTTTCTCGCACACACACTACTAACAGCTCGCACATTCACAAACGTTAACTGTCTCGCACACATACACTAACAGCTCGCACATTCACAAACGTTAACTGTCTCGCACACATACACTACTAACAGCTCGCACATTCACAAACGTTAACTGTCTCGCACACACACACACACAGACGTTTATCTCTCACATACACAAGACTAAAGTTGAACACACAGTACTAAGACTCGTTTTTTGAATGTGTGAGAGCGAAACTCTTTTTGAATGTGTGAGAGCGAGACTTTTTTTGAATGTGTGAGAGTTGTCACGGAAGAGGCGGGGCATAATTTTTGGATCAAACTGCGCATGCGTAGATCCTAAACCTTAAGTTTCGATTGTTGACTCACTGTATGTTCTATTACTTAGTATATTTGTGCTATTTATATTTTAAATATATATAGAACGTTTAATTTTCTTGTAGATTAAATGTGCTATAGAAATAAATGAATTTGATTGATTGATTAAAAATAGCAAAATTGCTGTAGTACAATCTGTCCACTGGGTGCCAGCATTACAGGAATTATTAAGAGGTCTTGTGAGAAATTCTGTTCCCCCGTGAAAATCTGTTCCCCCTGTGACGGGAGCGCGCATTGCAGCCAGAGACGTGGATCCGGTGAATCTGACCATTTTCACGGCGCTTCTGATCGATTTCTCGGTAAAAACTACTCATATGATCACATCAATGTGTAACTTTCAGTTTAATCGGCAGCTATCAAAATAAAAATACATACATAAATAAACGAGGTCCGGTGTGGAGGTCTTTTTTCGCTGTTTTGTGTTATTTTGAAAGCGAAGAAAATAGATCTTTTTTCAGCTTTTGTCTCGTAAGCCTGACAAATAAAAGTCAGTCAACAAACACAGGTTCCCAACACATAGTGTGCATTTATAATTTTTCATTTCTGATGAAGGAGGAAGGAGATTAATATACCTGCAAGATCTTTTACTTTGTTTTCAAAATATTTGCACTATGTTTGACATTTGTCCTTAACATAGTTTAATATAAGGTAGCTATTGAAAGATAGTTTCAATATATTTATATATATTTAAAAACACAAATATACTAAGTAATACAACATACAGTGAGTCAAAAATGGAAAATTATAGTTTAGGATCTACGCATGCGCAGTTTGATCCAAAAATTATGCCCCGCCTCTTCCGTGACAACTCTCACACATTCAAAAAAAGTCTCGCTCTCACACATTCAAAAAGAGTTTCGCTCTCACACATTCAAAAAAAGTCTCGCTCTCACACATTCAAAAAACGAGTCTTAGTACTGTGTGTTCAACTTTAGTCTTGTGTATGTGAGAGATAAACGTCTGTGTGTGTGTGTGTGCGAGCTGGTAGCAGTGTATGTGAGCGAGACAGTTAACGTTTGTGAATGTGCGAGCTGGTAGCAGTGTATGTGAGCGAGACAGTTAACGTTTGTGAATGTGCGAGCTGGTAGCAGTGTATGTGTGCGAGACAGTTAACGTTTGTGAATGTGCGAGCTGTTAGTGTATGTGTGCGAGACAGTTAACGTTTGTGAATGTGCGAGCTGGTAGTGTATGTGTGCGAGAAAGTTAACGTTTGTGTGTGTGTGACATTTTAGTATTTTTTTTAGTGTGCGTGGCTATTTTTTTGGAGTGTGCGAGAGTTTCTGGTAGTGTGTGAGAGACGAAACGTAATTTTTTGGAGTATGCGAGGCAACTTTTTTGGAGTGTGCGAGAGTTTCTGGTAGTGTGTGAGAGACAAAACGTAATTTTTTTGAGTATGCGAGGCTACTTTTTTTGAGTGTGCGAGAGTTTCTGGTAGTGTGTGAGAGACAAAACATAATTTTTGGAGTGTGCGAGAGTTTCTGGTAGTGTGTGAGAGACGAAACGTAATTTTTTTGAGTATGCGAGGCAACTTTTTTGGAGTATGCGAGAGTTTCTGGTAGTGTGTGAGAGACGAAACGTAATTTTTTTGAGTATGCGAGGCAACTTTTTTGGAGTATGCGAGAGTTTCTGGTAGTGTGTGAGAGACGAAACGTAATTTTTTTGAGTATGCGAGGCAACTTTTTTTGAGTATGCGAGACTTTTTGGTAGTGTGTGAGAGACAAAACGTAATTTTTGTCCTAAACGGCCCCTCATAGAATCCCCCCCAAACACAGCAGTAACTCAGCAACAGGATGCCTGAAGAATAATCAGGGGGTTTGCAAAGGCCATGTCAAAATCCAGAATCAAACTTAAGTATACAAGAGGATGATAAAGACTCAAATTCTTTCAAACTCCCGGCAGATTTAGAGGTGAACGTTTTATTCATCCCACCGGTTTGATTCAAAATGTACTTGAGACTGGACTCCATCAAAAATAAGGAAAATGAAGTAAAACAAGCAACAATTTAGAAAACAAAATCCAACACACTCAATAAGATAAACAACTTACTGCAAGCAGAAATTTTATTTAAGGCTATTAATGTGCACTAAAATATTTCAAGAGATAGGAATCCATTGAGTTCAAAAACTGGTTGAGTCCTAACCTAGAAAAAAAAATACACTATTGATTTTTAAAGAGTATTGTCTGTCATGTGTTGACATGCATCTAAATAAACAGCTTCTCATCCTAAAAGCCCATTTTCTGATATACAATCTGTAGAATAGAAGATGACACCAGGAGCAGAGGAGGGAATTATGCAAACAATTGGATTTTCAGTATCTATAACTGATATGCAGGGACAACGCAGTAGTAGTCTCATTTGTCAAAAAAGTTAAATTATAGCTTTTAGAGCTGAAGGTTATTCTGCAACCTATTGAAAAATAGGGATGTACTTAGTTTCTAACCTGCTGCTTCTTTCCTCCGTCCTTTGTAAAATGAATAACGGCACTGTTATTGTGTTGTTGTTTCTCTGCTGTTGTTTTTAATGTAGTTATTATTTAAACATTAAAGATCTGACATATTTGTAAGAATCTTGAGGTATAAACAAATCTGTCCTTACCTTAATACCTGCCGGTATTGTTCTTATTTAATTTGGACAGTAATATTGTTGCAATAATTGAAACTGAACACTTCAGCGTTTCTCAGACAGAGTCATTCTGGACTTTACAACCTACATGTACTAGGTGTGTGTGTGCATGTGTGTGTGTTTATATATTGTATATTGAGTCATATATTTAAAGTAATTTATTTTCAGTTTTATCTGATTAATTTTCATGATGGTTTGATGACCTGTTTTGATTTTGGCATACGACTTATAAAAACCCCAAAATCAGTTTCTGAGGAAATTAGAGAAGACATCCCCAGATTTAACAATTCAGAGGAGCTACGGTTATTATGGCAACCAGTAATTCTTTAACACCGGAGCAGAGCCAAAGACTGACCTCCTCCATGCACAACACTCCACAGCTGCAGCATTTGATCCAAAAGGAGACTCAATCAAATATTTAGTGCATGTACTGTACGGTAGATGAACACATTTTTAGTACTCATGGTTTCTGTGCTATCATAATTTTTTATTAGTCTTGTGTAATATTCAAACTTTCTGAGAAACCGAATTCTGGGTTTTTATCAGCTGTAATCATCAAGGCTGACATAAATAAAGGTTTGGGATACATCACCCTGTGTGTAATGAATCCAAGAAATATCCAGTGATGTTATAATTCATCAAGATGCACCTGTATTACAATATCCAACTCCTGCTTTGTGTCACTCATTCTTGATTAGAAAAAAGGCAGACAGTTGCAAACAGGCATTTTATTTCACATTAAAATAAGCCCCAGATTATATAATCAACAAGTTGAAAATGTTCGCCTCGGAATCTAGTTATAAGATTTCAGCTCTTCTTTCTGTCACTCAACTTTCTCCTTACAAATTTAGGTGACATTTAGATGAAATGTTGATCTTTTCTAGAGTTTTCTTAGATGTTAGATAATGAATCACAAAGCAATAGCCTTGCAGAGTCTTATAAACTAAGGCTGTCTTTGTGTGTATGTTTAACCTCTTTGAATAGGTAATAATTTGTAACTAACACGAAACTGTGTCTTGTCAAACATTTGAAAAGTAGCTTGTGTGTAAATAGTTTGAAACTCATTGCTCTGATAATTTACTTTCCTCCCTTTTCTAGATATTAATATTTGTCAGGGAATTATTGGTCAGGCCTTGCTGGCTTATTTTTTTAGTATTTATTGCTTATTCTGTCATAGTGAAATTCTCATTTATGAAATGATCATAACAATTTGAAAGCCCTTCAGTTTTGCAATCCAATAGTAAAACCTTGCAAAACATAGAAGAGCTGCCATGTCCGGTACAAGCTACAGCTCTGATTCATGTTCCTGTACATCAGATTTCAATACCAAGGTATCAGCCATTGTACTTCAACATTTCACGTTGAAGCAATTCATCAACAGGCTTTAATGATTTGATTAAAAAAACACAGAGTGCAACAGAATTAGATGATTAGCGGATGTTTATTCTAAACAAAACGTCTTGAGTTGCATTCATGCTGCCGCAGCCTTGAGCGGCTGTCCTGTGGGCCGTGTGTGTATGGCAGATGCATAATTTCAATCAACTTGTGTTCATCAAAGATTCTCTGAACCTTTATGATCATCCGAGGGTAAGACATTCTATGAAGGCGCCCATGTGAGGGGTTTTGAATCCAAAGGTCTTTAGAGTGCAGCAGAGCTTGTTCGGTTTCGTCCTCATTGTCCAACGTTTGTCACTTTTGAAGTTAAGGTCTGAAGTTTACTTTGAAATATCAAAATCTGCTAATTTCAAATGGTTCAACTTAAGTTATTGGCTAAATGTCATAGACGTGCAACTCTATTTTGGAAGTAGATTAAGCTAATTTAATTATTCCACAGCTGAATTTCCTCACATAATATAAAAGGTGCAGTTTCTTTAGTTCTTTTTTTCTTTTTTTTTTCAGCTGTTGTAGTTTTTCATTTGGTTGAGAGACTAACAAGGGGAATCAAAAGGTCTAAGTTGAATGTCGATGTGAATGTGTTTGTCATTATATTTGCCTGCTGAGTCAATCAAACTGTCCTTGATCTTGCCCAGTGTGAGCTGGAGGGGAGGCATCAGCCAACCAAGACCTTCAACACATCGGTCCCATTTTTACTTCAACCCTCCTTGAGAAAAATATGAGAATTACATAGATAAAAAATATCTATCAGTGAAAACAATGTGCTCCTGTGCTTCCTGTATTCTTGAGTTGGAAGATTTTAAAGGTTTTAAAAGGGCTTCATTTTCGTAGTGTGAGCAAAATGTGTCATTAAACTATTGGATGATTTTTTTTTTTTTTTTGTGAGTTTAAGTGCTGCTGTTTTGTTGTTGTTTTTTTGCTGTTTCAAATCAATAAAGACTGATCTAATAAGGCGGAAATCAAATTTGGTGCTAATAGATAGTTTGACCTGACCACTTTCATAACTTTCCAAAAGATTAGCAGCATTAGCAGCCCCTCTAAGTCAGAGGCCATGGTTCTGAACCAAACCAGGTAGACTGCTCCCTCCAGGACTGGGATCAGTCTCTGCCTCAAGCAAAGGACTTCAAGTATCTTGACAACTTGCTCACAAGTTACAGAAGGAAAGGGAAAGCATAACTCTCGATTTATTGCTTTGTGTATGATTCGACCCTTTATGTCTAAGGGTTGCGTTACATGGATTATGACTGAAAAAGCTGAAAATCCTGGATAAATGGTTGGATGATCTCCCTCTGAAGTGGACCCCAGAGATAAAATGAGGGGAAGCTCAGAGTGGAGTCACTGCTCCTCTGCGTCATAGTTGAGATAGTTTTGATATCTAGAAAGCCTCTTTTTGTGCTTCCCTCCAGAGGTTTACTATGGAAATCCCTTTAGGACAAGAGTCTGGAGCAGACGTAGAACTCACTACAGGGACTATTGGTACATCTTATTAAATTAGAGCGTCATCATTTTTTTTATTTTAATAATTTAATTCAAAAAATGAGACTGATACATTAGATATTCTAATTAGACAGCAAAGGGAAGCACCCTCACACTTTCTGGTAGACTTGCTGATTTCCAGGCTTGGTAAAACACAGAGGACAAAAATCAGCAGAACACTTGGCACTTAAATAAATCCCTGCTCAGGGAGGCTTTGCACTGGACCCCAAAAAGCTCTGATTCTGTGCCTCCCCTCTCTTTTTCAACACTGTGGGACCTTGACTATCAAATGAAATGCAAAATTTGCTTTCTTCTGAAGACACTGGGCCACTGGGTAACAGTACTGTCCTTTTTCTCTTTAGTCCAGGTAGGATGCTTTGGAAAGTGTGTCTAAAACAATTAGCACATTTCCTGGACTTGTCTGTGAGTATAGTGGCTCTTGAACCTTTGATTCCAGCTGCAGTTCACAACTTGTGCATCTCAACTACACTGTTGATATGACTTTGCTGCACATTCTCCTTAAGCATGTGACTGTCCCTCATTTGTGCGCCCTTTTCTACCACACACTTTAATTCCTCTCAATTCTTCATTATAAAGTTTTTTACTGATTAACTAAAATAAACGTTCACTTTGATGATGATTAAATTATTGAGATCTAACTCTACATGCTGATGGCACGTAGGGTAATACAATGTAACCATAGAAAATTATTTCAAAAGCTGAAAATAAGGACATAGATCTGAGATAAACAGCTATGCTGATGATATACATGTGTGCATGTCTTACTACTCCTGCATTCACTGCCTTAGATGATTTTATCTCTTCAAAACATCTTATGTCTTCTGCCTCTGACCTAATCTTAATATCTGTTTCCAGACAGCAATTTTGGATTTTAACATTACTTAACATAAATGACTTTCAACTGATCTCAGATATGAAACCATCCAACTTAGCTCATTCTTTCATCCTTAGCCGATCAGACAACTGAGTTTGGTGTCATAGCAAACTCAGTTCAGTTGAGGGTTTACAAATAATTCAGATCATACCTCTTGACTAAAAAGCGTCCATGTAGCAAGCTGTGGTTTTAGTTAAATATGACGGAGCTCCAAATAGATGTTGACATTCCTTGCTCGCACATGAGGCTCTAAATGGAGACAGAGCTTGTTACAAGGAATATTCCCTGTTGTTTTAAGTGCTTCCGCACTGGCTCATCTTCTCCTCGCAGGGTTTGTGGAGCTTTAAGACCACAGAAGTCACCAAGTGGAAATTGCAAGCTGTGGTAGATACCAAAGGCAGGCGAACTCTGTAAGCATTTGGAGCACTATACATATATATATATATATATATATATATATATATATATATATATATATATATATATATATATATATATATATATATATATATAAAATTCCCCTCTCACCCTCCGCGGGTGGTCTCTTTCATCCTCTGAGCTCGGTCCTCTACCAGAGGCCTGGGAGCTTGAGGGTTCTGCGCAGTATCTTGGCTGTCTTGGCATATGTATATATATTTTTTTTTTTTGTGTGTCCAACTTATAGTTTCAATTGAAATGTTTAGCACATGTAATCATTTTTGATTATTCTATTTGACAAGACAAGAATAGCACCCCAAGCCACATAGCACTGTCCAGTGAGACAACTTCTTTGGACAAAACAAAATTGTACCCAAATAAGTTTTCCATTTCTTCTTGGTAGACATAAATTAATAGGGAGTTCAAAAAACTTGGCCATAATTCGGGAGGGTGGCTAATGAAATAGGAATATGAATCTTAGCTTTCAGTGATGCATCAGTAGATAATGTAATAATAGCCCAGGGCTAATAAGAATAGAACAATATTTTATAATTATCTTTATCTTAATAAATAGGTCATAATATAACAAGTTTCTTTCTTTTTTTGAGTGGTTTTGTGTGGGACTCTGAGGTGTGGTGACAGCTGTGTGGGGAGCAGAAGGAAGGGTTTAAAACAGGAGATCATTCAAGAAAAAGCCACCGTTGTCCATTTTTATTCAAACTGTGAACTACTGAAAGTAGATCACAGTTTGAATTCTTTATTATTATCATTATTATTATTAGTATTATATTTTTGTTAGAGCTGCACAACATATTAGGTCACAGTAGTGACTGAAATTGTGATGTCTCCAATATCTCAGTTACTTGTTTGCATGCTTTATCGCTTGGAGGCATTATTTCATATGCAGTTCGGTTAGGAGCTATGCACTCCAACTCTACATGCTAACGATGTCCAACTGTGAATGCTCATGGTCTTTTATGCTCTCACCTAATTTAGATTCAAGTTTTATGCAGGCCTTTTTTTTTTTGTACAAGGTAGATGAAAGTTTCAATTTAGGCCAAAAAAAAAAAAAGAGAGATACCTTTATAACTACTTTTACACATGAATGTATTAAGTATTTTAAATAATCATAGAACCAAAACAAAGGGAAACAGAATAAGCTTTATCGAGAGGACCAGATGGAATCACTATGACGCATTCCTCCTCTTTTGGAAATATATTTTTTTGGAAATATATTTTTTGAACTTATAAGCAAGATCATTTGGGTAATCTTACAGATAAAACATGTCTCTATATATTCCAACAACTATGCAGCAATAAGTTGTGTTCGTAAGTGATCTGTTCGAGACAGAGGAGATGGAAGGCGGCCACAGGCACACATGGATATCAGCCACCAAACTCTGCGATCTGTCAGCATTCTTAATTTTTCACCTCTTTCCCGTGACTACGGGGCAGGACAAAAGCTTCAAATTTAGCCACGCACACCACAGATGCGTGAGTGAGCGCTGACCACACTGCGTCAAAAGACAGCCGTGCGTAAAAATGTGGAGCGCCACAAAGTATGGTGTACTTACGCTGCTGTTTTGTCCGGACCAGTGCACCATCGCCTGGTTGTGAGCCGTGTCCCCGGCGAGGGCAAACGTTGAACTTGTGAGCTCGAACTCCTCCTGGTCCGAAACCGAAGCATCCTCCACACCCTCGCCCCGGAATCCGGACCAGGTCTCTGCGCTCCTTCGCACTCTCCAAGCGACCGCATCTGCGTTCCCGGTCGAGTTGAAGCTGTTACCTCTCTCTTCACTCGCGTTATTAGGAGAGGGGCCGGAGGCGCCCGGAGGACGGTGGGAAAGTTTCTGATGGTCCCCGTCTCCCTGCGGACCACTTGTCTCATTCTCCCCCGGCCGCGGCTGTAGTTTGAATGAACTTTCTTCACTCGCGACTAATTCCGCAGCGCCGTCTTCCCCGTCTCCGCTGGCGCTGAACGACTCCTCAACAAATCCGACGAATTCTTCACCGGGAGCTGCGTCGGAACCCGCCTGGTCCGGGGCCGCTCTTTCCCGGGGTACCGCCACGACAAGCGGCTGCTGGCACTGGCGAATGCACCTTACCTCCGCCTTTGTTCCGCCCAGGATGGAAGTTAACGACAACAGACAAATCCACTCGGAGAAAAAAAGGAGGAAAAAGCAGCAACCGAGACGCGTCTCCATCATGCATTGATTCCGACTTTAGAGTTTTGAGAATAATTTTGTTTTAATCAGGAGCGATTCTTTTTTTCCCCCCACTCTCTCTTTCTCTCTCCCTCCTGTCATCACCTGGTAAAGAGGAGTCTGCGAACGCACTGTGGGGAGGTGCAGCAACGCGCGGACAAGGGTTCCCAAGTACTGATGCAAACGATGCATCAGAGGAGGAGCTGGAGGCTGAATCCTGCATGAGAGAGGCGCGGGGGCACACTCCCGCAATCCTCATCTTTGCCTGCTTTAAGAAATAAACTTGTTATCTTAATTAAGCTATATGTCACCCCTGGGCCTGAGCTGTTTTTGATATGCACTGTGCTGCATGTTACTACACTATATAGGTTATTTGATGGCGTAAAATTAAAATTCCTTGAGAGGTTCTAAGATGATGATGATGATGATGGGGGGGGGAGTCTAGAATCATTAGTGGATCTCCATCTGCTCCCTCCTGTGCTGAAAAGTAAAGGAGGGGGGGGGGGCACAGAGAGGCTGCTGATACAATGAGACTTTGCATTTTCCATTACCAAAAGGTCTGGGTAATCAATTAATAAGATTGCCTGAGTTCACTGTCAATTATGCCATGCAAGTAATGACTCTGTTTTGGCCCTGCTTGCAAAAAATAAAAAAAAATAAAATGCTTGGGTAATTGTTTCACTTACAGACTCCCTTGTATCATCCATTCAACAACAGCTGAATGGAGAAAATGCCGTTTTTTTCCCCCCAAGATTTTAGCTTCTGCTTTCCGTGGCCTTTACAGGTTAATAGAGACTGGTATGACAGAAAATAATGAGGAGGATTCAAAGCAGGGGTGAGCAAGTAATCTTTTCTCTCTTTTTTTTTGCTGCAAAGCTCTTCTGATCTCTGCAAATATGCCAGTGCTGTGGCAATAATTGAGAGCCCCCTTTTTTTTTCTTTTTCTTTTTTTTGCCATGCAATACAGCCCCTCGGAATGTATTGTTATATTTCCTTTTACACTTTGGGCTTTGTTCCAGATGGCTAATGGTAAACCATTAGGAGAACTAGAGCCTGTCCAAACCCTGTGATTAGATTCTATTTCTGGGCAACATTTAGTCAATAACATGAGGATGCTGTTGACTGGTGACTGATGCCGAAGAGACTCCCCCTGTATTGAGCTGTGCTCTCTTCATCGCTCTGAGCTGCGACGTGATCCTGTTCCACATACGGGTCAACCGCACAGAGACGTCTTTCATTGGCAGCCATTAGCGATGCAGTGAGCTAGAGCTGTCTCAATCTGTTTTAGTTAGCCCCCACCAGACAAGAGGAAATCAGTCTATAATGCAGATTGATGGCTGACTGAGAATTTCAATCACGGAGAACGTCGGCTAAAAAAAAAAAAAAGAAAAAAAAAAGCTGAACGCTTGACCGTAACGCAAACCTAAAAGCAAAACCGGCCATCACAATGCACATCAGCGCCTCGGCGAAAGTAATGACCATGCAGGTGTGAGACATCCATACAACTTCTGTAATGTGTTTTTCACTCGCGGAGGTTTGGCAGGGACTGATTCCCACTGCACATAATAGATTCTTACTCTTGATTTGTTCGCGTAGATCCACATGGATGCATGTGGAGAGGTTGCTTATTTGTCATGGTGATGTTTTATGACGACTTGAGTGACATATGCGACTTCGAGTCACTGTTGGTACGTTTGATCCAGTGATTAGTTTTTAAAAATGATTAAGTAAAAAGTTAAAAGGAGGATGCAGTGGTTTAGTGCAGTTTGCAGCGTGAGCGTGCTTCTGTTGAACGTGATTAATGTACACGAATAAATCTGCCTCATAACCAGTCACATAATCAATCAGAAGTCTCAAGTCTCTTTCTCTAATAAAAGAGGCAAAGTGATTTCTAATAATATTTCTGGACTAGCATGTATTTGGCTTCACTCTAAAATTATGATGATGGAAAAAATAAATGTTTTTTTTCTTTTTTTCCATTCTCTCTGGTGTGTGAGCGCTTTTGTTATGTGTGGATTTTGTAGACTCTGTTGCAAATGAATTATCCCCTGGGATCAATAAAGTATTTCAAGTTGAGATATAAATATGTTATTAGCTACAACAAAATCAGCCGACTAATAATTTAATGAAGAAAAAAAAAAACAGCTTTATTACATATTTTACACATATTTTTACATTTCAATCTAAAGTACAAAGATGCAAACAAATATTCTACTCTGCAAAAATCCCTTTTTTCCTTCCTTTGTGACTTTTTTTCCTTCTTTGTGTCCTATCTCTGCAACTTCCCTTGATTCCTTCCGAATCTCTCTCTCCACTCTTCCTTTCTACTATTAGAAGTTCCTCGTTTGAAGACTGAAGAATGTGCTAGAACCCTGACTGTTGTTCTGGCAGGAAGGTCCCTCAGAAGGCTGTTGGCTCTGGGCCAGTTAATTTGATATCAGTGAAAAACAAGAACATCTATCACAACCGAATCAAGCAAATTTATCAGCGCGATGCTTCTTGGTGGCTTCTGGTTTCATCCAAGTCTCTCTGAACTCAGCACAGAACTCCTCGCCAGGTTTCGGTGGAGACGCCTCAAGGGGCCGTTCAATCAATCAGACTGAGGATAAAGTCACTTCACACTGTCAACGGGAGAAAAAAGAAAAAAGCAATCTGCTACTTTTTTAATAAAGCACTTTTTATATATATATTAAGATCCAAACCATTAGCAAACTGTAATAACAGTCATTATATCTAGATTATGACCTGAGCTGTTTTTCCATTTGAAGTTCAATGGAATCAGGCAGACAATGATTCTAATCGAGAAAAAGTCAGGCTCATATTTTACACATAAAGTTAACTGAAACCTTTTTCTTATTGTCCGAATAAGGGAGAATATGATAACTCATATAAGATAAGCTTCGACATATTGACAAGCATTCTTTAACTCAACACTTCACAAAAAATATTCAAACTTCAGGCATTTTGACTAGATCTAAATAGCGTGTACTTGCATAGCGCTTTGTCGAGTCCAGAGGACCACAAGGCGCTTCACACTACAGTCAGTCATTCGTACGCTGATGGTGGTGAGCTACATTGTAGCCACAGCTGCCCTGGGGCAGTCTGATAGAAACCAGGCTGCCATCCACCAGGAGGATGAATGTCTTGCCCAAGGACACGAGACTGAGATTTCACAGAGTGGGGTTTCGAACTGGCAACTCAAGACCAACCCCAACGACTGTCATCTTAACAGTAGTTCTTGAAGGTGAAAGGTCAGACCAGACATGTTTGTGTTCACCATGATTTAACCTCTCTGAGGGGAGCTGTTGTGAAGTCTTTATGTATTGACAGATCCAGGTCTGTGAATTTATGGGTTACAGGAAAAGTCTGCTTCCGCCTGGCATAATTGTTGACTGGTACTGTCAAATGAGAGTCGAAATAAAGAAATGCAAGATTTTGGGGGAGATAAAGCAAGCAGTGAAAAACCCTTGAACTTCCCCTGCCACTCAAGCATAATGAGGCAGTTCCCTTGTGGCTGTGTCAGTATCACTCCTGATAAACCTCACCACGTTGCCACAGAGAAGAAAGGACAAACAGTATATACAGGTGATTGGAGCAATGACTCTCACACAGGAAATGGCAAAAAAGAAAAAAAAATCAGATGTAAAGTTAGTGTCAAGCTTAAAAAGTGAGCAATATGGCATCTCAAACTCTATAACCTAAGTTTCTTTACTTTTAACAAGTAGGAATCTATGTTTTGAATGTAAACCATATTTTTTTTATAGCTGAAGAAAATTAGAAAGATACTAAAATAACTGTAGTGTTTGAGACTTTTCTTCATGTGCTCTGGTAGGGAAAAATATGTTTGGAAAGATGTAATTAATGTTTTATGAAAATGTCCTTGATGTGAAAATATGTAGGATGTGCTGTGCTTCGACTGGTAAAGGAACTTTCAGGCAATGCTAATGAGATGATCACAATAAAGGGGAAACTTTAAAGACGAAAAATTGAAATCCTTACATTATTTTTCACGAGGCTTAAAAAGACTTAAAGAAACTAAGGACATTAAAGCCTCCAGTCATATTAAAAAAATGAGGACGCCCAATAAAATATTATGTTTTTTTAATAACCCATATCAGTAAACTTTCAAATCTTCTTTTTTTATTAACATGGTTTCACTTAATGATCAATTATTTGATTGCAGTGGAATATCAACAACTAGCTGCTATTTTGCCTTTGTAAGCAACAAGGACTTACTTAGTTTTTCCCATGACTTTATTTACCACCAATAACAATGTTTTTTAGGGAGGGTTTCTCTCTCTTTTTTTTTTTTTCCCCCCCGCGACAAATGTAAGTCATCTACATTTGTTTTTCCAAATCCAGGTTTTGAACTTGGAAGAAAAAAATTGGTATTTCTTTAAGAAGAAAAACGTAGCACAGGAAGGAGTCTGTTCGGAGCAGCATGCACGGTTGCATCATTTGACAGCTGAAAAGGAAAATATGAGCCCTGTGGATAGGTTGTATATTTCAGAGTAAGATGAACCAGAAACCCATTCGTGTGTAGCACTGCTTTTATGAGACATTTTAGCGTTTGGTCCACTTCAGTTCCGACGTCTGACAGAACCTTAGACGAAGGAAAGGCTGGTGTTTGAGAGATTGTCCTTCAGCTGTTCGGTCTCTTTGTCATTTAGGACCGAAAGATATGGTAATATTTCCGAAATGCTCTTCTTCTGCAGTTTACATCTTGGGACGTGTTTTGGACTGACTCTTCACAAAAACCGCCTTTGATGACTTAGCAATATCCGACTGAAAGTCTTAATAATCAAGCCTCTTCAGATCCTTTATATTGTTCTTGACTCCATTTCAAACTGAAATGATCTGCAAGCCATCTTCTTTCATGAATTGCCATTTGGCAGCTCCTACTGTAAAGCAAAGTGAGAGACCCTCGGAATAGCCCCCCAGCATGACGGAAACGGTGTAATGAGTACAGCGAGACTCCTGCCTTTACCTGAACTCCAACTCCAGTCTGAAAGTGGTTCTTTTTCCGTCAAAATGAAGTGAGTCTTGTATTCATGAATTATAAAATATTTACTCCAAGGTGTCGACTCTCTAACTCGTGCGAGTGGTTAATGTGCAGGCATATGAAAATAGCAGCACAGATAAACGCCTTAATGGATTTAAAAGTCACTTTTTGACGATCGCATTATCTGTTGAGTGTTGGCAATATCCCTTGAGTCTTTTCCCATTTTGTGTCATTACAGCCACAATCTGCCTGGTGTGTGGCTTGCATTTATATTGAGCCCCTTTATTTAGATACTCCTAAGCAAAACCATGTGCAGCCAGCTGCCTTCAGAAGTAATCCCTATTGCAGCGCTTAATAAAGCTCACCTGTATGCAATTTGAGCTCAGTATGCATGCAGCTGTTCAGTGATGCCCTTAGAGGTTTGTTAGAGAATATTAATGAACAGGCTAGTTAATGAAAGTTCAAAGCCAGGTTAGATTATCAAACAATATTGATGGTTGAAACATCTATTTCATCTTAGCATGTTGGTACAACTACGTATCTACCAAGATATGTCCAAACTAAACTGACAGAACAAGCAAAGAGAATATTAAACAGAGAAGCAACTAAAAAGCCCGTTCAAGCTCTGGAGTAGCTTCATAGACTTACAGCGGAGGACAATAACTAAAAGAAATGCCTTTAGTTACATGCTCCACAATCTATTCTTGTAAAAACTTTGTTGAAAGAGAGACAAAATATGTCTTCATTGCCGATAATACATGGAAGATGAGATCAAAATTCAACATTTTGGCCAGCATGTAACATGCTATGAGGAGGTAAACTAACATTACACATCACCCAGATCACACCATTTCTAAACACGGGGTTGTCAGCATCATACTGAGGGGATGCCTTTCTTCAAAGGCAGACAGGGATGCGGGTCAGGGTTAATAGGAAGATGGATGAGGGTTGACATAGAGACAAATATAGAGAAATCCTTGAAGAAGACCTCTTGGTGGAAGGTGAGACAGAGATTCACAGTCTTTCAGAAGGGACAACAGTCTTGAGAATGGTCCAGTCAAAGTCCAGACATAGATTCAGTTGAGGTGATTTTGCAAGACTAGAGAATTGCGGTGCATAGATTTGACACCTGCAGTCTGACCAAGTCTGTGCTACACTGTAAAAAATAAAATGAAATGTTTCTGTATTTATACGGCAAAAACAGGTGACTGTATTTTACCTTAAATTAGAGATGTTTTTTTTTCAACAGTGCACTTTGTAAAGAAGAAGGGACAAAGCCTTCAGTCTCTAGATGTCCAAAGACGATAGAGACATACCCGAACAACAAGCAGCTGTAATCCCAGACAATATGAGTTCCACAATAAGGAGGCTGATTTCATATGCACACCACAAAAACAAGCACCAGCAAAGTTTGTGGTTGTAAGACAAAATGTAAAAATATTTAAGAAGTATACTACTATGAGGCACAGTGCATTAAAAAAAAAACAAAAAAAAAAAACATGTAGCCAAAAAAAAAAGGGAATTTGAGTAATCCTTTGCAGTGTGTTGTAAAACACGGCTCCTGAAATAAATATCACAGAAGATGTCTGTGTCTTGCTAAGAGTCATCAAATTTTGTTGTAAAAGTTGACATATTCCAGGATTGATGTCATGTGCAGCACATTTGTGTGCACAACATGGTGGCGGAGTGGAATCATTGTCTTTCGACAGACAAGTCTGCTGCTTCGCCGCCTGTCACACTGACTGAATACAAACTGTGCAGGCTCCCCGAGCTCCTTCTCCTATGATAGGAACTTGTGAGCATGCAGTGTGAAAAAGCACACAAAGGAGCAAGGTGACAGCTATCTACGTTGTTAGACTTCTCTGTGTTTTAATTAAATAGAATCCAGCAGAAGTAGAAAAGAGCACTGTAAAGGCCATCTCTGAAATTAGTCTCTTCAAGTCTGATGTCTGGTTCGCTTTCATAGCGCCCTTAATTATTCTGATCTTTATAGCAGATAAAACAAAAAAAAGAGAGGTAGAGAGAGAGAGAGCAGACGTTAGGGTTGTTAGTGATGCGCAGTGCATTGTCAAACCGTTTTGTTCCTTCAAAAAAAAAAAAAAAAAATCTGTCGTCAAAGCTGGCTAATATTGAGTAAATGAAAACAGATATCTGCAGCTGGCGCGAAAGTCATCTCTCTTTTCTCCTTAAAGTGACTCCGAACATCTACTCATTTTTCCCCCCCCCTAAATCAGATGGAGAAATACGCAGAGCATCTGTTCAGACGTAGCATACACAGCTCCTCGGATATAAGAGGGTGTTGCAGCTGCAACAGCATGCAGCTCGAGTTGATAACAGACACCTCAGACAACTATGTTAATTAAAGCTGAACACACCTCTGAGGCTTCAGCAAGAAAACTGCCCTTTCAAATAATGATTTCAATTAAATTACAGAGAGATACAGTGAAATGCAATACAAGTAGCAGGTCGGCTGCTGCGACTTTATATATAGGCTGCATGCTTCAAACCCGTCAGACGCTCACTAGAAGTGTGGTAAGTACGCTTGTATTGTCAGTCAAGTGAAATGACGTAGTGGAACAGAGCTATTGAAATGTACAGAAACATAGCATGTGATCATATTAGAGTATGCTTTGGTCAACGTTGTTACAATAGTGCACTAACATTAACATCATAAGTGAAACCTATTGTAGTTTAATCTGAGGAGTCAGTTGTGATTAGTTTGGCTCGGCGTTCAGTGAACATAAATTTTCCTCATAAAGCCAAATAGCAGCAGCAACAACAGTGAAATATGAACAGAAAAGTTCAAAAATCTAGGCTGCATTGGTATGACCTTGTTGTTTCACAGCAAGAAGCAAGAAGCATTTTTCTTTTTTTCTTACGGCTCTGTGCAGCTTGCAAGTTTAAGTAGAGAGAACACTTTTCAAGTTTCATATTGTTTTGCAAGGCGAAAGTGACTGAGATTATTCGTTGTTGTTTGTTTTAATTTTCGTCTCCATTTTGTCTTAGTTATTAGAGCTGCTGTGTGCCACAAACTGATCAAGATTGCTTGAGATCAGAGGCCTCAGGGGAAGGAGGCAGCTCATTATACTGTGCAGTCCCAAGACGGGGATGATGTGTGGAATTGAAAAAGTTTCTCTGAATGATCCGTGTCAGCATATTTTTCCTTACCGAGGTTGAGTAGAGTAGAATATAATATACTTTATTGATTGAACATGAGGAACATGAAACTCTGAAATGTACCTAGACTTTGATGAGGCAATTCTTACAAAGGAGAATCCTTTGAACTTAATCATCCTACTGTTGCTCAGGCTTTTTGTTTATCATGTGTTTAGCTCTTTTCATGCTATGTGTAACTGAGATGTAATCTAGGTTGTATAATGCTTTGTGTCTGTAAATAAACTTTACTTACTTTATACTTGCATCAGGTTTCACCAGTTTCCCTCTCCCTGCTGAAGAAAAAAAAAAAAAAGAAAAAGAAGCAATCCCACAACACAGTTCTGCCAGCACCATACTTTCTCAGAGTTCACAATGTCCTCAGAGCGTCGTGCAGTGCTGGTTTTCACATAGTGGTTTAAATGTAGGCCAGAAAGTTCACATTATATCTTATCTGCCCACAAACCCCACATCCACATGTTTGCTCTTTCCCTTACATGGCTTAAGATAAACAGAAAACAACAGATCGCATAACTTTCCTTGAAAAGTAAATTTCTTGTTACTACACTCCTATGAATTTCATATTTATGGCGTGGAAATGTTTAACTTTTTTTAAATTTTTTAATTTTTAACTACTCGCAAATATGAAATTTGCGCGTAGTTGTCCTGTCAACAGGTTCTTCCACCTGAGCTGTGTTTGTCTGCAGTTCCTCCAGAGTAACCATGGGCCGAGAGGCACGTTGTCTGATTATTGCTCTTCATTCCCGGCTTGTAAAATAAGCTGGTAGGTTTGATGTTGCATTCTTAGTGTCCAGTGATTGACTAACCAATGCTCCACGATACGTTTGAAGATCAGTCATTGTTTTAAAATATAACACTGCTTTAAATGTTATCCCTCCTTTGTATGCTTGTGTTTCTGGACCTTCAAGATGTTGTTTGTTCAGTAATGTTATCTAACAAACCTTCTGAGAACAATTGTTTTCATGTTAAGTTTGCATTGCACGGACTTAATTTATTGACTAAGTGAAATGTGAAAGTTGTTTGATTCCTTTTAGAAGAATCTAAGTAAAGGGAGATGAATACAAATGCAAGCTGCACATTTCAGATGTCTATTTGTTTAAAGAAAAAAGAAAGAAAATTAAACCGTACTTTCTTAACTTTTTAAAGTACGTTCTACTTTGTGTTGATGACTTTGAAATTTATAGGTGTAACATGACAATATGTAAAAAGAAAAAGTTGCGGGGGTGTAAATACTTTTGCAAGGCACCTTTAAGTCTTTTTTTAAATATTTTCTATAAGTATTAGAGGTTACGCAGGACATAATGCAATGAGAATACAAAATAATGTAGAACCCGAGATCTAATATAGCGGTGATTGTCTCATATTGAAGGTGTTTATTATTCACTGTATCTTGGATATTGAAAATGTGTTGACATTCACGTCTGCCAGCTACACCAGCTAACTTTCCAGCTCAGCTTAGAGCTATTTTGGACCAAGCAATACAGCGCACACGGACCCCAAGTTATATTGTATTTTTGGGCTGTCTGAACTGACTGTGAATGTGGTTCCCAGGATGCAATAGAGGAGAAAGAAAATCTGGAAGTGTAAAAAAGATGATGCAGAAATCCACGAAAGCTGTAATTCTTGCCAAATGTGTTAATTTGGCAGAGATTTTTTTATTATTATTTTCCACTTCACCATGTCGTGTCAAATTTCAAAATGATCGAATGACTTGTTTAAACGTTGAAACCAAAGTTTCCTGAAGTCATGGACATGTACAGTAGTTCAGAGAGAAATGCCAGGCTTAAGATTTCACTGCACAAGCTTCAACAAAATGTAATTTTCATGCGGTACCCCAGATAAAAGCCTGGAAGAAGTCATTTCTGAGGAGATGTTTCCTGACTCGAGGAGAAGTCAATTTGGGATGGGAAATTTGCACAAGACTCCAAATATTACGACTATATTCATTATTAAAATTTACTCACTTGGAAATGATGACTGAATTGTTCATTACTAAATTAGATGAACAAATCTGATTTAAGGAGGAAGATTCCCGATGGTCACATGAAGCAGTGAAAGTGGGAGAAGTGAAAGAAGTCTGAACCTGTGGCTGAGGACACCACGGCTCAGCAGCATTCGAGATCTGAGAGAATTACAAAGATGTTGCTGCAGCAGGTCCAAAGATTTTCAGATTTTCTTTCACGTTAATTAAAACTTGAAGAAGTCCCTCATGTCCACTTAAACTCGGTGCGGTGATGATCGAAGCCAGGGCACCCTGCTGAATAATCCCCCCCTCCTTGAAAATGTTGTTTTGTTGTCTCGTTTCTTCTCCTGCTCACTCAAGTCAACAGATTAAGAGCAGACTCTTAAAAACACCCCCCCACACACACCCTTCCCCACCCGCCCCACGTGGTTGTTTAAATATTAGAGGTGAACTCGAAAATCATTAAGACACATTTCTTGCAGCGTATTTGTAGGGCATAACAAAACCTCAGTCTTTGACTGAAAAGAAGAAAAAAAAAAATCAAGTAATTTTCTTCACAGTAGAAAGAGCCGCTCATATCTTGATTGGCCTCCAGCAGTAGAACCATAACCATGAGACACAAACTTGTAGTTATTAATAATAAATGTATCTATTCTTGCCGTCTCCAATGTGCAAATGGTGGAGGTCCTGAAATCCAACTCACTGTGACAAATTGACCAAATAATAATACAAAACAAATTGTTATGTGCTTTATCAAAATATAAAATAACCTCCTATAATAATGTTGTCTCATGTCACCAAGACAAAATGTTAGGGGCACAGTTTGATTTGTAAATATAATTTTAGATTTGATAAAAAAAAATAAAATAAATAAAAACTAGGAATCAATATACTCACTTTAACTCATCAAATATAATGTGGTCCTTAAGGAGTAACCTAAGGTTGTCCTAATAAACACAAACGCAACAAAGAAAAGCAGAGAAGTTATGCAGGACATTATGTGTTTTTATAGTCTAACAGTTTCTACTCTTGCCAAATAAATTGGAGTTTCTAAACTAAAAACATATAATGTAGAGCTAGACATGAAGAGTCAGAGCATATTTCATGGAGTAGTAATTCCCATTTATGGAAAAGCCACTTTTCTTGCACTCCTGTTAAGTACAGTTTGTGTTTATTGGGATGAAGGATGTAGAATTGAGTATTATATTATATGTTGAGGTAGATAATTTTTGTATTGTATTTAGCATGACCATGTCCTTGCTGCTGTTGTTTTTGTGTCAAATGTACTGTTCTGGGGATTGACGTCTAATGGCCTCTGCACAGCCTATGAGTGGCCCCAAGCGGCACTTCTAGGTTTGTCAAAGTACCTCAGATGGAGCCACAACAAAACATTTAGCATCCCAAGAGTGAATCTTCATCAGCACAGCAATGCTTCAGAGTTGACACTTTGGTTTAAATTGCATCTTTACACCTTGGTGACACTCATTTCTTCATCCTTTCTATAAATTTGAAAAAAAAAAAAGGATCTTAGCCTGTTATTCAGCAGACATTTAGTCTTTAGTGCTAAATGCTCTGACAGGCGGTGAACTGTAGCGGAGGTGGTGCTACAGAGCCACGAGCGCCAGAATCAACAATTTTAAGGTTCCTTTTTCTCTGTTGACGATTGCCTCATTATACCTGCACAAACATTACCTTCACTGAATGCAAGCCACGTAAATTCACAGTGAAACACTGATTCTAGCAAAAAAACACACTGTGTGTTGTATCATATTTATTTTTGGTCAACTTAACTGACCTAAGACCTTATATTTTAATCCAAATTAAAGTAAAATAAGGAGAAAAACGTCTTTTTTTTCTGTTTTTATACAGTACACGGACATACCTGGATTCTATGATGCAGCGTATAAGCCTATTTAGATTTTGAAATTACGCAGGACGACTATGAAAAGCATTTTAATTCTTCGCCCTCTTCCCCCTTCCTAAAAGGAATCAAACTAGCAACCTTTCACTGCAGCTATATTTAATGTTTTTCTTGTCAGCTTTGCTACCACTGAAACCTTTTTTTTTTCTCACCAAGTTTGTTAAATAAAAATTAAAGTTTTAAAAATTTGCTTCAGCCACAGGGTTCAAACTTCCACTGTTTCACTCAGCAGTAAAGATCTGCCTGTCAAATATTTGATTGGCAGCTGCCACACAGACACTGAGATGTCATCCCGACACTAATCACAGTCACTTTTTCCCAAAATGCCCCCTTGCCGTCCCCAAGACACACACGTAAAAGGTTTCCACAAAGTTAGGCACAGTTTTATTCCTCGCTATATCTTTTTATCACTATTTTTCCTGAGATCCTCCTGTGCCCTTTGCGACTTCCGTCCCTGGTGTCTGAGTGACTATAATTGTGTACAGTTGTGGCTGCACCACCACGCTTAACCGACCAGCACAACTTTGGCACCTAACTGTTTGGTGTAACATTCAGTTCTTGATACTCCCATTTCTCAAAAAGACTGAAGTGTTCCTCTAAATTGGGCTGACATACTGCTTTTTGTGGCTTAGCCTCGGAAGGAACGTGGCGTTCTCATGTTTCCCCCCAACCCCTTCAAAGCAGGTGTCGTCCAGTGCTCTTTTTCTTATTTAATTAGTCAAGGGGCGCCACATACGAGGAGAAGAGAAGGTCATTTTTGTTGTTTAATATACAGATAGAAGCTAAAGGATACACATCAGTACTAACCACTAATGAGGGCATGTTAGCCTTTTCATGCTGGTGTAAAGGCCATGGCAAACTTAAAAACCCTGAACTTTTCACAATAATAAGGCAGCCAGGAGGGTAGAAACCTCCCACACAGCGCATCAGTAATTCACAAAGTGAAAGATTTCATCCTGCAGGAGACCCCTCTTATTTTCAGGAATGTCATTTTTGAGTCATATGAAGTATGAAAGGAGACATCTTTGCAGACATCAATTATTAACCGCAGCTTATATCATAACCTCCTGTTTCAAAACAACATGCTCGTGAGATACCACAGGGTATCTGATGTATTTAGTGCTGTCAAAGAAACAAAACAAAACTAACACACAAAAAAAAACTAAAACAGAAAGGTTACGTGCCAGATTTCTGACGAGAGCTCCACAGCCTTTGTAATTTCCCTGACAGGTACGCAATATGGCAGAGGAACACTGTAGGGTATGTGAGCCTATCTTTGTACTCCTCTATCAGAGGGAGAGAATTTTGCACCACCACTGAATAGGGTTCCTGTGGAAATGAATATTTTATGACATTGCTACCAGGCTATGATTTGTAGCTTATGAGTAGATTTGCATTCTAAACTGCCTGTTGTGCAAAAAAAAAAAAAAAAAAAAAAAAAAGAAGTCATTATAGCCAACTTTAGATATGTCCTAATATGCCAAGACCCCAAAAAATGTGTGCAGCTGTTTTTGTAATGCTTTTTTTTTTTTTTTTTTTTAGTTTAAAGCCACACAGCAGAAATATTTACCCACAGTGTGAAGCACAACTCCTTTGCTCTTTCTACTTATATTTTCTACAGGGAAGTTTTGCAATGTTGTCCAACAAGACTTTCTGCAACAACATATGGTACTGGCAAGTAATATTTCACAAGGGCTGGAGCACAACCTTGTGATGTGTCTTTGAAAACTCTCAAAATCGTTCTGGCTTTTCTCTCATGTTCTACTTTCTGTAGGATTTAGACACTAAGACTACAAAAAAAAAGATTTTTGTGTTGATTTGCGCACATGTTTTGGATCAATAATCTGTTGAAAGACCCACTGAAAACCCATTTTCACTTTCTAAAGGCGGAGGCCACCAGATTGTGATGGTATTTTATGAGCCACAAATTCACATATTTGACTTTTGGATTGAGGTGATTTCCAAATGGTTTCACTACAAACCCACTTCAGTGTTGGTTTACCAAAAAGAATGAAGACTGTGTTCTCAATACCATAGAAGAGGGTCTAATACAACTTTTACTCTCACACATTACCTACTACATCTTATTTGTATATAGCAGTCTCTACAGAGACAAAGCAAGCACGCCAGACTGGACTTTGAAGACGTCCACAGCACAAGAAGTCCCTTCTTTCCCCCCTCATGTCTCACCCACCTCACGATTTGAACAACCTTGTCAAAATCCGAATCCCAATGACATCACTCCAGGAACCCTTCATTTCGTCACCAAGCTCCCATTATTAAAACATTTAAATCTAAGTAGTTACAGAGTCAGCGCACCTCCATCTCCAAATCTTTGTCCTGACTGTGTGATAACAGGCCTTAGTTCTACCACGATCTACATGAACTCCTTTTGTTCCCTACAGGAAAATAATGTAATGTTGTTGTTTTTTTTTTCTCCTTTGTTTATTGTATCACATCTTTATCATGTACGGCACTTTGAAATGCGTTGTTGTTGTTTTTGAGCTTGACATGACTTAATTTTGCCAGCGGCGACATTAGAATTGATACCGACATGCTGACATGTGTGGCATCTATATGTACTCTCATAAACACAGCATGCCGACTGTGATGTCAAGTCTTCTTAAGCACATGTGGGTCACTTAGGGGCTGTAAACTCTTGAGGCGGGAGTCACAATAAAATCATAATGTGAACAACAGCACAAAATCAAATCAAATCTCAGCAAAAACTGAAACTGAAAGTAGCTTTTCGAGTTAACACACAGTTCCAGATTAAGTCCTGGTATAGCAAACTCCATGTCAGAAGAGAAGAGGGTTTCTCCTATCGTGTATCTCAAACAACTGGTTGGTGTCTAGATAATATCCAATAGACTGGGTAACCCCAACATGCCACAGTTTGCTGCAGTTCTGGGGGTTTTTGTCTCTCTTTTTACCTGCTTTACCTGTGTGGTGACAATGTAAATAAGCGTCCTCGTGCAGACAAGTGAGCCTCAGTTTCACATATTTATACCACATAAAGAAATAGAAAGTGCTAAAACGTAAAAAGTCCCTAACTCTGTGACTCTAGAAAACGTTTTTTTTTTTTTTTTAATGTAGAGCTCTTTTCTTAACTCATCAAAAATGTAAAGTATGAATTTGAAGCTATGTTGAATTACAAAAGTTTGTCATGGTACCAAGTGATTCTAGAGCGACATTAACTATTTCTCAACATGAGTTAAATGGCATCTTATTAAATCTCAGATGTTTTTAAATTGAAATCAGGCTAGTTCAAGAAAAAAAAAGTTGTTTTCCTTAAAGACTTTTCACACATCTTTGGGAGAGATTTGTCTGGCTGAAAAAAATAAATATTTAACCTTAATGTTGCAATGAGAAAAATGATCTCAGTATCTGGCAGAGTCCTATTAGTGGCTATTCAGCTGAAAGGTCCTGCTTTACTTAGAGTACTGTTGCGAAACAAAGGCATTAGAGGAGAAATGAATAATGTAGAGTCATATCACAGTAAGAAGTCTGGACTCTAGTCCCATAGGGGAGCTTCATCGTCCTCTAAAGCCTCTTAAACTCATATTACCAAGTCCTTTTTAGCCAACCCACTGGGAAGCAAAGCTTCAAGCTCGCACAGTTAAAACAGATAATTCATCGCAGTCCTTGCGCAGTCAAGTGTGAATGTGATGTTTGTATATCGCTGCACTGTATACCTACGCTTTGGTTGAAGCTTATTTTATATGTTTGGCGGAGGCTGCCCCAGATTTACAAAGTGCTTTGTCACAGAATCGCACGCTCAGAACTCCAGAAAAACAAAAATAGCCAGGTTGCTTCTGCATTCCCAAACACACTCCGTCTTTATCTAAAGAACTTGTCACTCTCCACCTGGTGACACAAACAAACTTGGAACCAGCTCAGGTAGTTGATACTGATTTGCATTTTGTATCAAGTTCCTTGGTTTGCTGCCAACACAAGCATAAAAACCTCTGCCCACCAGATATGGAGGACCCTGATTGAAACTGTGGCCAGAGTGGATACACTCTGTGTGTGTGTGTGTGTGTGTGTGCGCGTGCGTGCGTGTCCACTATACAGCAAGCTCATTAGCTGGAGAGACCTGTGTGCATTGTTCCAAGTCTGCAGAGTCAGCGAGGGAGCCACTCATCACTCCGCTGAATCCAAACTCTTGCACATCTGGTCTGGCAGCTTCAGGGTGACCTGTGTTCATCCACAGCAACACACACACACACACACACACACACCCACACACACGCACACACACACACACATATGCACCATGTAAATGTTGGCCAAAGTAGCAAACATAAACATTCACCAGAGCACAGAGAGTGCCATGATGCCTGAATGCACATAATCTCCTGGCTGATCATGCATGCATTGTGCGAACAGAGTTCTGAGGATGAACAACAGGGAAATGCAAAAGATTGCGCACACTCGGTCACACACGCACACTCACACAAGTCCAGCAATGATTTACTGGGCATTTTACACCCTGCTCAGGTGGCCACTTCCAGCGCTGACCCTGTCCTGCAGCCTGGGGACGTCAGTGCTTCTCTTTGCAGCACGACCCACAGACTCCCGCAGCACAGAAGGAGACTGAGTTGTCTGCCTCTCCTTGTTGAAGTTTTAATCTGGTGCCACAAGGTTTTAAAATGTACCTGTTTGCTTAAATGTGAGCTTTTTCACTACTTCCCCACGTTCAGTGTGACAATCAGTTGATTCATGCTGCAGATTGCTAAAAATGTCAGTGCCATAAAAGTAAAATACCTTGAAAAATCAAGAGTAGCTTACAGGTGACTCTTATAAACAGCATGTGAATACAGATCAAATGAAATGAATCTGCTGTGCTTATTAAAGGAGACATGCCCGCTATTCAGAGCATGTTTCATTACTGTGCATTCTTTTGAATCTCCTCGTCATACTGTGTTGTTTACGGGGAAAAAAACAACAACACTGAGCTCTGAGAGGAAGAAGAAGTTGATAAAGAAAAAATAGCAATAGGCCACCTATCGATTCCTAAATCAGTATAAAAAGAAATATACTCACAGGGCCCTCAGTTGCCATATCAAAAAATAAAGTTAATCTGAAGAGTCCATTCCTATGGCTTTCAGATAATGACAGAGGCAGAGCTGTCATTTAAGATAAAAAACATGAAGATCAATATTGAGTCTTTTTTTGTTTCTTTTAGCATTGGTGAGAAGTTATTGTGGATTCCTTGCTGCAGACCCTGGAGGCTCAATGAGATCGCCATCATTATTCAGAGGTATTGTGAGAAAATATCAATATTATCTCCTCTGTTCCAGCTTCTGTCATACACAAAATTGCATCAGTTATCGGTGCAACATCCAATTATGTGGCATATCACTGATTTCTACTCACTTTTTCTTTAGAGAGAAAGGCCAAATATGAACAAATGAATGTGGCAGGTGAATCCTGAAATAAAATCATCCCGCTGCATTCTGGGCCTGTAGGCACAGTTTGACACTTTTAAAAAGACGTCTTGCAAAACAGGTTCAGTTAATTTCTTTCCTGCAGTAAATTGTTATTTTTTTTAATAGTAGCTTAATTTTGAATCCTGATTTGCTGATTTCTCAAGTTCGTCTGGGAGGGATTGAAACCAAAGCAGATTTTTTACTAAACTGCAAATCAAAAATGTCAAAGCGGTCGTTCTGAACGCAAGTTAATGGACTTCTAAGCTGTTGTCATCCTTACATTGAGTGGTTATTTACAGAGAAACGCCATGATTACTCACACAGAAAATGGAAGTTGGCAGCACTGCACCACTAATGATCTTTCCATGTGAAACGTGTACAGAGAAGGAAACATTAAAAGCATTTCCAGATAAAGTAACTGTCAGATAAAAAAGAGTAACACGGTGAATAGAATAATGCCTGCAGTATTCTGCCGAAAGCATTTTGATTTTTGCTTACTGGATGTGGTTTACATGTTCCATTCTCAGTAGGCAACAAGGGAGAGCCTCTGTAAATCACAGTCTAATGCAAACATGATTATGGTTCAGAGATGTACATAATAGTGTTTACATGAACTGCAGTGACAGTTTGGAGACTATAAGTAAGTAAACAAATTTAATGGAAAGCAACTTAGTAATCAATTTGGTGCTAAAAGATGAGCCTGTTTTCTGGTGACGAAGTGCCACGAAGTAAAAATCTGATTTTTACTTCCGTGTTGAATGTCTGTTTTATAATATATCTACCACCAATGACAAAAAAAACATTTTCTTTTTTTTTTACTTCTGTGTTCTGTGAAGCCTTAAGTAACAATGCTAAACAGTAATTTTATTTTCAAGGCAGACTTATGATACCTCTAATTAAATTATTCATTACAGGCATACATTATCCAATTCAAAATGAATACATAGACTAATTATTTTTGCAGACATGTACATCAGTGTTTAAAATCATATAAAGGATGAAATGAAGATATATGGTATTGATATATGTGACACATCTGCTTAATTGACTGTAACTTAGACCTGATTATCTGTGCACGGCTGCAGAGGTTGCTGGTGTCAATCTCCAGAAGTTATTGGTCAGTTCATAAGCTCTTCATGTACTCATACAGAGTGCAATCATTAACAATTTGCTGACATAGAGAAAAGGTTTATGTCTTCTCTAAAAACTTTCACTAAAGCATGAGGAGTGTGTGTGTGGGGGGGGCACCATTACAGAGCCTAAACCACAGTTTTATTAATGCGTCAGTAATTTATTTAGTTGTGAATTTCTCCATCGTTCTCAGATAAAATCATTCGAGTGCTTTTGTGTTTTAACACCAACCTGATTGGTTCAGTTAACAAGATACTTTGCTCTGTTTGCCCACTTAGCATGCCTCATTTGAGCAGGCATGAGAGCTGTTAATCAGCAGCCTCAGTGGACATGCCCCCCAGCTTCTTAATCATGTTTGGCTAGATCGGTGACGATACTAATTGTTTCCACCCCTGATAAACTCGCAACACAATAAATATATCTGTGTGCACTTTACATGAATTGAAAAGAACTGTTGTAAGTATATACTAATATCAAACCTTACTGACATTGCTCCTGTTTACATGTAACGTAGATGTAAAACTGTGCATAATAACAAACCCGCAACCCTACATTTTCAAAAACGAGTTATCTTCCGTCTAGATTATGAAACTCAATTAGGATTAGAATCATTCAGGCAAATTTGCCAAACCATTAGCAGAGCTAAATGTGTCTAAACTTGAGTTTACACACGTTGAGTTTGAACAACACTGATTGCATAGAAGATATACCATCTGATGAAAGTGTGTTGTGATGGTGCACAAGAAAATCACTATATTCATCGCACACAAATTAGTCAAAGATGTTTCAGTAGGTAGAATTCAACCTGACTGTGTTAAAATGATGTATTTAAGAACCCATTCCTTTTGATTGTGGGATACGCACAGGCCAAATTAACTGCAATCTGCTTTGTGTCATGCAGAAACCAAGCAAACAGCAGGTGCATAAAATATACAATATATCACAGCTTCATTAGTTTCCCCTAATGTCTTATTTTCATCTTCGAAATGAGATGGACAACACTGTTTTTTTTTTATTTTTTTACTGAGCACATAATCTTTTGTCTTACTGCCCACTGTCTCATAGCTCTTACTTTACAAAACTAAACTATGAAATAGCAGACTAAGAGATTTTCCTTAATGACTTCATCACCATGATCGTAAAAATAATACACTTTTTAAGTAGAAAATCTGTCTCAAACAAATGTTCACCCATAAAGGAAACAGCTGATCCATAATTTCTTTTTTGTTTAGGTGCATAGAGTTGCTGTTTTGTTAGCAAAATGATGAGCATATATTTTAGAAAATAGACTATACAGGAAGTTTGTTGGCAGTGTGTGGGAAAAAAAACAAAAAACGTGCTTTTCATTCACACTTTGTTCACTATACTGTCAGATGATGATGATAATAAATGAAGTCACCACATTTCCAACCATTCTTTCATCTTCCTGCTTTTGAAAAATATGTGCAGGTCTCCCACCAGACAACAATGGGAAGTCGTAATTTGCAATTGGTGCATATTATCTAGCGGCAGACAGCAATTTCCCAGGTGAGCGAAAGCAGCTTGGACGGAAGTACTGCTGGGATTAGACCAGCTTTCATCCCAAACCTGCCCAATCAATCATCACAATGTTTCATAAACTTTTTTTTTCTGGATTATTATCAGGGATGTTATGATTTTTGTTACATTCTCACTGTGACTTCAGATGAGCTTGAACAACTGTAAGAACGTACTCCCAGGGTGTGACAACACCTCTTCAGAAAGCTGCTAATTGGGAAGATTCATCCTATTCTCAGCAACCGATGAAGAAGAAAAAAGACAGAAGACGAAAAGAGGAGTGTGAGACTTCGATGTCCCAGGCTCGACTGTCACAGCACACCATCCTGCTTGTCCCACGAGATTTGCCTCAGTGAAATGCACACACAAAGACTTGCAGCATCCTCATTTTAGTTGTAAGAGATGTGAGGAAGAAAAAAATAAAATAAAAAGAGTTGTCAAGGCAAGAAAGAATGTAGTCGCAAATCCTGTGTGGCTCTACATTAATGTGTGTAAGGCGTCACATTGTGACGATAATCAACCTTCTATTTGTGGAAGTTTCTGCATTTGGTGTTGGGGCGAGAGTGGAAACGCTGTTACTTGATTCACCTGCATGACATCATCATTATTCAGCTTCATGTCTTTGTTGTAAAAGTGTGTAAGAAAGACCACAAATTAGGTGCAAACATCTAACATTGGAGACTCGGTGTTCAGCAGCAGCTCTCAACATTACTGCTCTGACAGCACTGAAAATAATGCTGGAATCCCAGCTATGGATTCTGGGAGAAGGTTCCTGGTAATAAGGAAGTTCACTAGACTGATGCTATCACATTGTTTAATATGCATGGCATAAATATTAATTCTGATCTCTACTTATATCTACAAGTTTGCTGCCGTGCCATTAATCGACTGGAGAATTTAATGGCGAATTTTTCTGACTTTGTTTCCCCCCCCCACACACACTGCTTTTTATGCATGCATGATCATTGCTGCAAATTAACTACACTTAGGTTTAGCTGAGTCTCTTTCCTGGATTGGGTCACTGACGGAGCTAAAACTGCCATTACCTTTGTGTTTCATTCGTGCCTGGCTCTGTGTTTCTGTGTGTAGCTATTTGTCGCTCCTAGAGGGGTTCATAGCTGGCACTATTGCTGTCATAATCTGCATCCCCTCTGTTTTTCTGTCCAACAGAAAGTACTACTGGCTTGGTGCTTCTGTGCTCAGCTGCGACTCCTTTCGAGATACAGACCCTAAAAGAGTTGTTGCTGCCATTAACGTTGTATTCCTGTTATTTTCTGTTCATAGGACGTGACCAGCGAAGTGATTTGAAGTAATTATGGAAAAAAGAAGCGTCTTGGGGGAGCTGGGTGACTCTTTTTGGTGGAGTGTGTGCAGTGGCTACCACTATTTGCAGCTTGTCTTCCCCCTCTCTATTTATCCACCCTGCACTAGTTCCAAAAATAAAGCTCTTTAAGGTAAAAGGAGTGTGTTATTAATTAAATTAATTTAATTAATGTGATATTGTTGGTAAAAAAAAAAACAAAAAAACTTTGTAACAGAAATGTGGCACCTTTCTTCTTTGCTTAGTAAGTTGTCTATGGAAGGTTTCAGAGTGAAATAGTTAACTATGCATGGGGATGCAACCAAGGACAGCCAGGCAGGCACTGGAGAACTGAGAGCCTTATCATAAGCTTTATGAATAAAGCCTGCGAAGGTCCACTACATGCTGCCCCACCATCCACTAAGTAACTTTCCCATTTTTCAGACATCCACTGAATGTTCTCAGATTTTCAATGCAAAATAAAATAATTAAAGACAACACGTCTGAACTCTCCACTCTGAGGGGAGCTGAAACTTTTATGAGCGCCATCCACTATTTTGAAGTCTAACTTTGGGAGCCGAGCCTTCTCCTGGCATACTTTTCAGACTCCATAAATAAAATATAACATTCACATGGGTGTGCTTAAGCAACAAAAAGAAATGCTGTCTGGGTTGTTCTACATGGAGATCCTTTTTGAAGACGGGGGGGAGAAAAAAAATAGTCCTACAAAACAAAAATAATTGTCTCTTTCATAGCACTTTGCTCAACTCCTGATCAAAGCCGTTGTCATTGTCATGTTTCGATGTACAAAAGGAAGTCTTTAGCTCAAATTTCTTTTGTTTGAGGCTTTAAGATGTTTGCAAAACAGCAGCTTAAGTAGATCATAAGAAAGTTAGCTTGTAGGTTTCCAGGTGGCTTTAATAGAACCCTTTAAGGATGAATAAGACATGAATTGAGCTCATAAAGATTTAAGTGTACAGCTGTCACACTGTCAACAAGAGTAACATGATACAAATTCAATGCCTTCAGTGAGTTATGCAAGGGTGGCATCAACAACCCTGTAACACATCACATCCTCGTGCAATAGCAGCTGGTCCATTCAATGAAATATTAAATGAAACAAACAGGGAATCAGTCCTTCTGACTCTGCTTGTAAGCAAAGATGATGGATTTATTTATGCTCACGGAGGAAGGTAAAACTTTGGTTTCTTTCAAGTTCTTCCAAACACATGTTATCCATACAAGACGCCGCAAAACAACTCAGTGAGTCTTCAGAAGTGTGAATCGTATTTTTGCCTCGAAAGACATTTAAGATCTTCCACTGTTAAAGTCCCCTGTGAAAAACCAATTGAAAATCATAAGCAGCCCATGCTTGGAAACGCTACATCATCCGTTTTTTTCCTTATTCCTGACTTAAAATGGTCAGATAATCCGTTCCATCTAGTATTTAGCATCATTACAGTGGCTTGCTTATTTGCTTTGCAGCATGATATCCACAATCCTGATGGATGTGCAGCAAAGATGCATTTTTATCCAATGAGGAATCTATCTTGGGTGGTGTGACGCAAAGCATTGAAAAAAATGCTTTGCGTCACTCATTGTTATTCTGTTTGTCTTTTTACTCTCTCTAGGAAACGGCTCTCCTCTCCTTTTGAGTTTATTTTAAAGTGTGTTGTTTTTCACACACTTAAAAGTGTGTTGTTTTTCATCCAGACGGCATAAGGCCGTCTGGATGAAAAAAAAAAAACATGAACGCTGTGTGCGCTGGGTTTTAACCTTAGAATGGCCAACTCTCTGTTATTCCTATGCCAATTTGATACAGTAGGGGCTATACTTCCCATATCTGTGTCCTCTGTCACTTTTATCAGCAGTGAAAACTGTTTAATCCGTTGTTAACATGTGGAAACCTGTTTTTCTGAGCCGCAACATGAGCACTACGACACTCGCGCTGGGTTTACACCTGTGCAGCAGTGAAGGAGACCTGCTGCTGCTGGGCAGAGATACACAGTTTTCACAGTTTTCCCTCCAACCTAACCGACTGAGTTGAGTAAAGCTGTTGGATGCAGGTAATGTTAGCTAAAAGATGACTAGCTAGCTCAGGGGTGGGCAATCCTGGTCCTCGAGGGCCGGTGTCCTGCAACTCTTCGATGTCTCCCTGGTCCAACACACTTGAATCCAACAGCTGAATCACCTCCTAAGTGCAGTCAGGTTCTCCAGAGTCCTGCTAACGACCTTGTTAGAGATTTTTTGGTATTATCATTTTGTTATTACTTTAGTTTATATTCAGTCTAATGTTAATCAGTATTATTGTGATTTTCAGTTTAAAGTGTTCTCTTCCTTATGTGTGTATAAACTGACCTGGAGGTCACGACTGTCTGTTCATCTTCATGTGAAACAGTTAACTCTGTTTCTCAGACCGTAGATCAGATATCACACCTGGAACTGGGTTGCTAGTTGTTTAGGTTAGAAGTTTTACGACCTCTGTTGTTTTTCCTGACTGCCCCCTTGGCTGTTTTTCTTAGACAATAAAACAGGGGCTTACGCGGAAGGAGAGCAGAATGCTCTGTGAATGGCTTGGAGGAGCTGCTACCAGAGACTTCTCCTTTTGCAAAAGCTTTGTCATGAAATTCATATATGTTGTCTGTGGTTCTTTTATGTAGGTACAAGAAAAATACCCATCAGACCTCATTATTTGACTCAGGTGTGTTGAAGTTGAGACACATCTAAAAGTTGCAGGAGACCGGTCATCGAGGCCTGGAGTTGCCCACCCCTGAGCTGCTAGCTAATATCAATACAGCACCTTAAGCTTAACAAGTAGCCTGCAGGCTACCGATGTTGTTGTCTATGTTCAGCTATGTACATTCATTTTGCCCCCAAAAAAGACGATTCCCTCCCCCCACCCCTCCCCTCACATGCGTCGTTTCAACCAAACAGCCATTTGTAATGAAAACCTGCTTTGAAGCCTTGACTTGTAATCTTTATTTTTATGTATCTTCCTTAAGCAACACTGTCCTTCGCTGGAAGACGTGGGCTGTGGATAGAGATCTACTTAGTAACCCACAATTAATTCTTCATATTTTAAAGAAGGTGAAGACATCAAGGATTTGTCTTAGACACTCTACATTTAATAAGTGTCACCTTGAACCCCAGATATAGCTCTGGCTATACCAGAGAATATTCTCCTTTTGGTATTTTATTGGAGAATAGTTTTTCCTCCGTCCTATGGAGCCATGAGACTGTCACAGCAGATCCCATATGTGGGTTTTGATTGCCTCTGAGCAGCAAAGAGGGGTCCTGCCTCGTTAAAAATAAATGCATCAGGCGATCAATGGTTACAACAATAGAATATATTTGGAGGGGGGGACCTGGCTGTGACATCAGCGACGCCGAGTTGGCGATGATACGCTGAACTCATTTAAATGATTTAAGTTGGTCTTCAAAGAACTACAATTCAAATCCCGGGACAGCAGGCCGCTATAAATCGGAGCCGGGAATCTGAAGTCGTGACCCCTGGTCTTTTTTCAACACGGCTCCTCTTTAATGATGACAGGGACAAGAAATGGCATCTGCAGTGCTGCCCAAACTTCGTTAAGTAATGAAAGTTAATTTCTCATAAGCTCATCTGTCTGAAATATGAACGACGAAACTGTGAGAAAAATAAATAAAACACAGAAGCGTTAGGATTTCTAAGTACACCGTGTCTGCACTGTGTTGTGCTTTTTAAAAATGTTTACAAAACCTGAACTTTTACTTTTATTTTAATCAAGGGACTGAATTGACTAGTTACTTTCCACTCCTGGTAACAACAAACAACTAGGCCAATAGCATAAAACTGTGAGGACAGACATGAACTAAGCAGGGAAATTCCAGTACTAACACCCAATGAACAACAAAGAAATGAGCAGCCAATTAAGCAATGTTGGCACTAGCAAGATTACTTATTGTTTTGCTCTGTTTTTGGCTAGCAAGCATAGCTGCACCGTTCTACATCAATTTGGCAAGTGCATGCTACAGTCTGCTAAGTAACTTAGGTAAAAGGCCATTTCATCACATTAGTTTTGCTGTACCTCTGTTTCTCCTCTCCTTCCTTTGCAATTTCGGGCATCAGATAATAATAAACCTTCCCAGATTCATCCCTACAGAGCAGAACTGTGACTGTCAGCAGCAGTGACGAGAAGTGGAGCGGGACAATTGGGGTGCAGCAACAAACCAGTAGACGATGGGGTGAAATGTTGCTATACGTCCACCTAATGTTTCCTACTTTCAAGAAATTGTTAAAGATGCACAAAGCAAATTCTCTTATTCTGGCATTTAGGAGTTAGAAATAGTTTTGTTAATCCCAACTTATATAAAATAAGTGTTGTGTCTGATGTCAGAGAGCAAGAAAAGAAGGGTATGCATCTTTTTGTGCAGTACAGTGTATTTGGTCCAACTGGATTAGCAGGCTTTCGGACAAAACGTTGAAGCATAACTCCTCAAGGTCATGAAAACAATGATATTTTTTTCAGATTCAGGGAGGCCATCAGGATAATAGGCTGTTATGAATAGATCTAAAAGGCCGAGCAAGGACATTTTTAATTGGCAATGGGGATACAGTTAAATGTGGTGAAAGGTCAACTATGATGTTATCTGAAGTAAGCATTTCAGATTCCAGAATGTGTATTTTGCATGTTCTTTGACACCTTGTATTTATTTGTCTAAATCATAGACAGGATATTGGAAGTAAATACAGTTACAAAGTAAAAATAAGGTTTAATTCTCATGTTACACAGTTAGTGAAGGCTATGAAAGTCATCTTGACATTCAGACAAAATACAGAGGAAAGTTAAACCTATAAATGGCAACATAAAACATTTACACAGCCAACCAATCCAAAATCAATATAAAAGTTATTAAAGTTACACTTTTCAATGCCAGCTTTAATAAAATATGAATGCATTTCATTATTACAGATATATATATATATATATATACATATATATATATATATATATATATATATATATATATATATATATATATATATATATATATATATAACCCAGACTCTCAATGCATTATAAAAACTTAAATCAAATGACAGTTTTATAACAGAACTTTATGAGAAACACCTGGATATATATACTTTTTCTCTATCTAAGAAATCTGGATCATCAAGTGTTTGATTCCATTTCAAACTTTCTCAACAATACATAAACCACATTAAAGTCAGAAGTTGAAGACAATGGTAGAGAAAAAAATGACTTTTAAAAATGCTTTCTCTGCTGCCTACACAGAAAAAAAAACACTCAGTTTTAATTTAATGGTTTATAATTAAACAAATTGATGGTGTTTACAGAAGATAAAATCTAATTTACCCCTTATTTATAGTGATGTTGGTTGATTTGGGAAAGACCAGGTGGTTGCTCCTTCTAATTCCAGTTAAGGCACATTTTGAACAAGTTCCCAGTCCATTATGCAACGGTGAACTTTTATACTTGTAAGAGTTTATAAGCAGTTAACCTACCATGCATCTATCTGGTCTTTGGAGTCCTGTAGAAACCCACGCAGGCTAAAAGAGAACATGCAAATGCTATACGTAAAGGCCTCAGGCAAGGTTTGAACTATAAACCTTCCTGCTCTGTAGTGACAGTGCTAACCGGTGCAATAAGCCACCCACATAACATACACCAGCGGACCATAATTGTATTTTAGCTCTTACTTTTTTTTTTCCCCTTGCAAAAGTAGAGGGCAAAAAAAAAGCAAATTTGTAAGACAAAAATAAGCCCTAGGTCTTGTTGTTGAATGGGTGTTTCTGTGTTTCTACAGATTTTTTTCTCAGTTGGACTTCTTAAATTGGCCTAATGAGGGAAAAATAATCCCCTTTCCCTTCTTTAGTGTTGGAGTATTTTCCTTAAAAGGCCTTTAAACAACGGATATTTTATACAACAAAGTAATGTTGCCGAACAGCCTCCATTAATACATCTGACAAATCTATTCTCTGTGTTGTTGGGTTTTTTTTTTTTTTGTTTTTTGAACGCACTCTTTGTATGGTCTGAAAAATATCCCACAATAATACTGTGCTTCAGGAAAAATAACCTCATGACCATTTTTTATGAGCTTTGGACAAAAAGCAATTCCTTTATGCGAGCAGCTGCTTTGTGAATAATGAAAACCTCCATCATTCTGCCGCTTTATAGTTTCACTTTTGGGTTAACTAGTCTTTCAACTTAAGAGACGAAAAATCATTAAACGTATTTTTCCCCCATTTCCACTCGAGTGTGCTGCCAGAGAGAGAATTGTATCTGGGAATTTAAGCTGTCAGCTCCAGCCAAAGCTAAGTGAAGTCTGAGCTCTGGAGACGGTGGTTTGCTGCATTCTGCATTCATGGTCTGATTCTCTTCCCTAAAAGTTTGGGACTCTCCATTTACTTTTATCATTAAAGTTGCATAAACAACAACAAGTACACAAATCAATGCGTTTCTAGTTAATGACAGAGCCTTGCTAGCAGCACCTGCTCACCAGCACTGGGGCTTTTGCTGTCTCACAAACACATAAGCTTTTTATCCAAGAAAAGTAAAAAGATAAATAAATTAATTAAAACAATGACAAACAAGAACAGCTAATGTAAATTTAAGTTCCCTTAAGTGGAGAAAAAAAGAAGCAGAGATATCTTGATGTTAATCCACGTCGATACGCTCATTTTATGTCTAGACAGAGGTTTCATACACGCAAAACAAAATCTTCAAAAGATGATTTCACACGAAAATCTGCTTCATGTTGGAGTTTACATCGCTTGATCTTTGAGTTTCTCTTTAAACATTTGGGACGATGCTTGTGCGCTTTTGTGAAGATTAAAAAAAATACACAAAAAGATTGTTTTTGTTTTTTTGCTTCACATAAATGTTTTATATCAATAGCATAAGACATATGTTTGACAGGTTACCTCATGCTATCTCAGACACGTTCTGAATGAATAAGAAATCAGTTTACAAACTGGTTTCTTATTGAATATCCCAAACCAACCTGGCTTCAAAGGATGAAAAGAAATTCCCTCTCCTTGTTAAATGACGAACAAATGATGTGTATGCCTGATTATTGCCCTGCAGAATCAAAAATATCCTTTATACTGAACTTGTCACATCTAAATCTGCGACATGTATTGATAATGTTGGTGTAAATCGTACGTTGGAACAGCAGTTCAATAAATTTGTGCGAAAGATCTGGTGGACCTGTTAAGAACTAAATAGTGTTGTTATTTAATTTGCTTTACTTTCATCTTAGATTTTTCACAAATCAAACTGAAGAGCAGTGGGCAAACTGTGTTTTTGAGACATGTTGCTATAACAACGTGGCAAATGATCCAAATTAAAGTCTGTTGTGTCAATAGACCACTTGTTCATCCCTTTGAGCTTTAGCAGCTTCTTATGTCTCAATGACACATGAGAGTCAAGTAGCTTAACAAACAGAGAGACATTCTCCTACAAATGATTTGGTGTTAGACTGGAAAAGTTCAAAGATAAAGCTGGGAAAGCTCTTGATTAAAAAGCAGATGAGAAGGACAGCTGGCTTCGTACTCCTGTCCTTTCTGTCTGTTGCCGCATGCGGTCAGTCACCCAACAAAAGAAAGGCTTCTGCTTTTCCCATAACTTGTGAAATAACAGAAGACTAAAAATCTTTAGGCCTTGATGTACATTGGATGTGCTTTTGCATTACCCCGTATGTGCAAACCTTTGCTTAGCTACATTTCAGAAGATGATATTGATAATAGCATTGTATGCTCTTGAGTTTGTTTTTGACTCAATCTTTACACATTTTAAAAATAAAATACACTGTAACATGTTTCTATGTGTTATTCATTTTCCTTCAGGCGAATAGTAAAACCGTTTTTTAAAGATTTCTGGTCTCTGGTAGTTGAGTGAGGTCGTATTAGAACGTGGTCAAATTGTTGTTCTGCTCAATAAAACTATTCCTCTCTGAACCTCTGACATTGTTAAATTTAGATAAATAAACAGATAACATAAAAGTGTAACACAGAAAAGAAAAGTAAAAATATGCCTGGCTCAGTCGTGTTTTGGTGAAGAAAAAAGAAACTATATAAAAATCTAAAACCACACAGTATTTACCATTAGAATGAAAACAAAATGCCAGCAAAGGGTTAATTTACTACAGACCTGAACTCGCACACTAAGAAACATTTTAGTTATGATAACAGTAATTATCACGATTAATAGTAATGCTGTACAGTCAAAGAAAAAGCAAGCCATTTCCGGGAGGCAGGACAGGAGCAGGAGAAGCTCCCAAAAGGTGAGCGCTTGGTATTTCAGAATGAATCATTGTTGGCGGTGTCAGCGAGGTTGGCTGGGAGGGGTGCTGACTTTCCAGGAGTTGTTTCTCTTTCATAGGAGGTGGCTTTTGATCCAGAGCTCCAGCGTTTGGTTCGTCGATTCTGACAGAGGTAATGCTGGAGGTGGATGGGGATGCAAGGTGTGGTGAGTACTTTCAGGCGGTAGCTGTCCAGAAGAAGACCGCTGCGAAACAAGCTGCTGATCCAGATGAGCGTAGCAGGTTTAGTGAAGCAGACAGAGAAACTCGTAAGTCTGGGATCTTCACCAGTGGAAACTCGAAGTCAACCTCAGATTTGACTCACAGAGAGACAAGTACTGTAGTTACACAAGTGAGGATTTGTGTTTGGTCGATTATTTCATTGTTGTAACAATGCTTTCTGAGCGATAAGTCTGTTTATTTCCCTTTGAATGGTGCCACTTTTTTAAGGAAAACTTATTCGTCTCGGCAGAGATGAGTGTTTGGGTCGAGTCAATGGAAAACTTCCCAACGCTGATGAAAAAATGCTGAGTTGCATTTTATTAAAAAAAAAAAAAAAAAGCAGAGGCTTGAAGCGCTTGAGATGTATATGTTTGATTAACTTTTAACAGACACAAATACAGAAAATAACGCAGTAGATAAAAAACCTAAATCTTGATGAAACTACAACTCCCCAACCTTTAGCTCACAATGAAATTAAGTAGGAATGGAAAGTCGATGAAAAAAACATGTCAAAATGTGATTCTGGTACCGGTCTGCTATGTCTTGCTGATGTTATAATTGTACGCCTATATTTTTCATGAAGAACCTCTAGCTTCATCTCAAATGTACGTCAGCTCTGTGGTGCACTGCAGCAGAGTTGTTACCCTCGCTGTGGACACTTGGTTTTGATAAATCACAATCCGACCTCCTCAGTGTCCCCGTTTGACACCTAGCAATGAAAACCGATGCAATGATGATAGCCCGCGGTCTTACAAGGGGCGACGTAGCACAGTACTTAATTAGAGCCAGGTTTTAACTCTCCCCCCTCAAAAAAAAAAATGCAAACCTCAGCTGAACGGTGCTGCTTTTATAATATTATTTTCTCCTCCATCTTTTACATTGAGGAGTCTGAAATATTCTATGCCAATCACATCAAGAGGCACCCTGGGAACAAGTTCAGGCACAAGTTCAAAATATGCTCACAGAGCAGGAGTGTAGCTCTGAGCTCCCTCCTCAAGGATTTTTGAGGGGAAAAAAATAGCTACGAGACAATTTCTCTAAAGTTCAGAATTTTTTTGTTTTTGTTTTTTACTTTTTTTTTTTTTTTTTGTCACTGCAGCAAAATCTAATCCAAGATGAATGAATGTGTTTATTGAAATTGTAGGGATTTAAATGGATTAGATCTGCAAACAAGTCCGTGATGCTATTTCTTGCCAATCAAAAGTTTACTATAAACAATATTTCACTATGTACAACTTGTTGTTGAGTGTTATGTGGATTACACAGAGTGATAGTCTGAATCTTAATTACTATAAATAACGTACAGGTAGACAATTGAGCTTTCTGGGGGTATTAAATTACTCAGTTTTTTTTGGGTTTTTTTAAAGCCACTTTCACGCATCAAACGTGAGATTTCTTATTTAGATTGAAAGTTTTTGCTTTAGCTCAATATGTAAATCATTAGACATATTCCAGTATTGTAGCTCTCAAAAGAGCAATCCTCCACATCATCATTAAAAGTCGGTGAAAGTAACTTTTAATGGCGTCTTCCCTTGTTATCTCACTAAAAATAACCTTGGACATTATTATGCATCAAAAGCCAATGGCTGATGCCGTCTCCTGACCTAGAAAACAAGGACAGTTTCCTGAAAGTTTTTAAACATTTAAACACTTTTTTTTAAAAGCCCATTAACATTTCTATATCTTTGCCTTGAAATATTATTGGTATGTTTTACTGGAATTTTTTTTTAAATGCTCCCAAAAGAATTGACAAGGTATTAGACAAGTAGGCCTCAAGCCAAAGAACAATTGATTAAGATCTGGAGATGTTCCAGGTCTGGAGCTTCCACCATTAGGCTGTTATTGGTTTTAATCCATAGCTACAAATTTAAGGAGGACGGAAGCTTGATTCCAAATCCTGAGGGCACGTTCGCAAAGTGAAGGAATCAAATTAACCTGTGCGTGGCATGTTAGGAGAGATCTCTTTGGAGACAGCTTTTGGCACAGTAGTCTCAGCCTTAATCAGATTTGGACACCGATAGGACCGAGGAAATGATTGTTGCAAGTGGGAATGAGCCTCCAAAGCTTTTAATGGTTTTAATGAAGTATGCTGTGCTCTTTTATCTCTGTCCACCAATTCTTTACAGACGCAGTAGTAATTCCCTTTCAAGGATTTGGATGTGGAGGAGTGCTCACCGAAAGCTGTTCTCAAATATATGTCTGTGGCTGCGCTCCTGGCATTATTAGGTCCTGGAAGCACCTCGGGGAATGCTGTGGCTCCTCAAATTTGAGGCAATCTGTGACACAGTGTGTGCAACTCTGCTTGCGTGACCCTGTTAAATGAGTTTAGTTTGAAGCCGATCCTGATTTGACAAGAATGACGAAACAGAGAAATTTTTGGAGGGTATGACAGCAGCCTAAGCTGGAATTTATTACGATCCTGGAGAAGTATCTCATCTCTGCATCTCTGAATGAATCGCCTTGATTCCTCTAGCGTTGTTTCAGACGTAGCTTGCCATTATTAGTGTATGAATTTGCCCTTTTAGATTTCAATTTTATATAAAGGGAATTATAAATCAAATGTATTATTATTATTATTATATACACCTTGAGAGTAACAACTTGTTGTAGATATGTTTTACATGTGCATCACAGAAGCAAAAGTTGTCTCGAAATAAGCAAACCCTTTAAGTGAAATTCTAACAAAATCAGTAGCATCCAACAACCTTTAAAATACGGGTTGAGGTACTGATATTATACAGTATTTTACTGTTTTCACAACCACTCAGTGAACATTTACTCTACAAGACACACTCACTTGTTCACACTCATGCCATCCTACACAAAGGTACATTGACACGGGGATTCAGGAACTAAACCTGCAACCCAGACAGACAATTTACTCTTCCCACTGAACTGCAACTTTCACCCGTCCATCCACAAATCTATCTGTCTGTCCATCACGCTTCCTGTTCGGAGTAACAGAGAGTACATTTAATGCTCTTCAAAGAAGTTTCAGTTGTTGCTGTGTTGTTTTCCCTGAACTCCGATGTGTATTTATCAGGAGCGGCAGGACTGGGTGTGCAGAGAGCAGAGCTCTGTCCAAGGTGAGTGACACGGTGATTATGAACATTTGTTTGCCTCTTTTTAAAAGAAATAGGCAACCATTGCATCAATAGTATAGTTGCTAGTTTATTGTGCGTGGCTGTTAGGTTGCATTTTAATTTACTACTTGTCATATGGTTACTTTAATGGTGCAGCATTTTTACTTAAAGATTACAATAAGCAATGCATTAAGAACTTGGCATTTTATATAGGAATCTGGTCAGTCTACCATCTGAAACAGATTTTTTTTTTTCCATATTTAAATTTTTCTTTTTTACACTCAGTGGCAGGTGTGATTTCAAACATAACTGTGTACAATACCTAAAGAAATGCTTCTATTACACAGTTTTAGAAATATGTAAGAGTGTAGAGGTAAACAAAAATACATATACATTAACAAGGAAAATGTAAATGCTTTACTTTTTTTATCTGGAATAAAATGTCAGTTCAGCCCCCTGAGACACAGCTGCTTTCTTGATAAGTGTCTCCTTTTCTCTTTTCTCTGTTATTGCAAAAGGAATTTACTGAAATCACATCCAAAGACCTAATCCAGCTGTGAAAGGAAGTCCTTGGCATTAACAACACTTCTATTAAAAATGTAACATATAACTGAAACTTAAAGCAGCTCTCCAACATTTGCTTGGCTTGAGTTATTCAGTTTTTTTTTTTTGTTTTGTTTTTTTTTCCATTATTTCCATCTTGTAAGACAAGCGGTGTTGGATGTCCTTGAGACTTTTGTAATAGCTAAATATCTTTCTGACAGAGAAAATTAAATAACTTCTTTAATGTCTCATGACAGGAAGTTGGTGTATCTAGGGACGTGTTGAAGATTACTGACTGATGTCTAAACCGAACATTAGAAAAGGAGGAAAGAGGATTTAAGAGACCTGAATTGCATCATGGTTACTAGTCCCAGATGTGTTCGTCTGACTACTTCAGATCTTGATGATCCATCCATCCATCCATCCATCCATCCATCCATCCATCCATCCATCCATCCATCCATCCATCCATCCATCCATCCATCCATCCATCCATCCATCCATCCATCCATCCATCCATCCATCCATCCATCCATCCATCCAGTCAACTAGCCAGCTTTTAATTCTCTAAACCATATTACTTTTTAAGTTACTACTTTTACTCAAAAACCTTGTCCCTTTTCTCACTTTATTTTTGTACTTTTAACTATTAAATAAAATATATAGATTTGCTTTAACAGCTTTTAAAACTTTTATTCAGCACCAATAAAATATACTTTGATATTTACGCGTTTCACTTTTTGACCATATCTATTGTTGTAAAAGAACAACAGTATTTTTTTCTCTTACACAAAAGCTACTCTTTAAGCACAAAACTGAAAAAAGTGTAATGCTCCTTTAATGCTGTGTCTCTTCACTAAGCTTCACACTGGCAGCCATTACTTACTCACTGAAAGTCGAAACAATATTGTTTCTCTGGTTTTTGAAGTAACCCATAAAGAAGCGCTATTTTTTAAATAAAGAGACCTAAATAATGTCCGTTGTGTGAGAACCGTCTCAGACTGTGAAAAACACAATAAATTCAAAGTGAACTCAACTGCCCCTCTACTGCCCCCCTGCTGCCCCTCAGCTGCCCCTCAGCTAGCTCACACATGTACTAAGTCCTCTAGCATTAGCATTGGTTAGCTGTCAGAAATGTCCCGTTTTCTACTCAATACTAATCACAAACTGAATAATGTGACTGAGTAGTGGACATTTGATTTATTAACCTCTTCAACTCTTAAAGGTAACCAGTATATGTGCATCAAAATGCATTTTTACTGACCTGTGATATAGAAAAGACAAGACACACATGCTAAACTTCCTTTCATCTAATAATTCTTCTGTGTGCCCACAGACACGACTGCCTCTCTCTAGCTTTTGTATGTGGGATCACATTGAATAAGTGAAATCACACTAAAGAAATTATTATAACAAGAAATTAAGGATAGATAAGGAAGTGCCTAAGTAACATTGTGAAACATTAGAATAGTTTTACAGATGCTTTAATGCGGCTACGTCCAGATGAAACCACCAAATCCTCATCTGGCTGCATCTTGGCACCATCATGCCATTTGATCTTATTCAGGTGCAAGACTGGAAATTAATGTATTTCATATTTGGCACAAAATAGGAAGATGATCCTTTCAAATCATTCATAAAGTTCAGAACTGCGTCATCCACCACTGTTCCTGTGCCCCTGAGACGTTCTTTGTATTCCAGCACAGTTTTGTTCATCAATCACTGCAGGAGGCTCAGGTGGTTTGCCAAAAAAAAAAAAAAAAGTGAGGATGGGTGAGATTAAAGCAGCAGACATATTAATACACAGAGCAACACAGCTAATAGGTTGTGCATGCTGTTGTGAAGACTGATCAGTTTCTGGCTGTCCACCTTTTGGTTCAACACCTTTGGGAGGTTTTTCATTTGTTTTACTTTTAATTTGACGTATTCTTACCCAACAAGAGATTTAATTTAAAATATAAGAATATTCTTAAATGAACATGAAGTGCAGATTTTTTTTAAAGTACTTTGAATTTACAAATTTCTAAAAGATGCTTAACATTACTTTTTTTTTTCAACAAAAATCTTAAGATTATCACAACCCGCATTATGCTAAAACGAGAATCTTTCAACAAATCGTAAACACAGCATTCAGATGTATTAATAGTCAGCATATTCTGTTTTATTTATGCAATCTGTGTCAATTTCAACATATATTTATAGCATGAAACTCTTTTGAATGTAAAAAAAAAAAAATAAGCAGCATCAACACCAAATTAATATGCCCTCTTTGTGTACTAATGTATGTGCATATGCATTTTTGGGGGAAAAAAAATATTTTTGCGAAAGGATCCAAATAATTTAATCTGAGAAGCTGCTTCGTAGAGGAAAGAGGAAAGTTACAGACATTAACAGGATGAAGCTTTTGTAGTTGTGTATTCCTATACATTGGTACTACTGCGTTACCAAAGTTGCTCATCACCACAACTGTTTGCCCTTTCCCTGAGGTAGCTATTTTCTATAGTGTACGGTTAGCTACTCATGACAGCATCACAAACTTCTTCCAACGTTAAGTGAGCCCCAGTTGTAACTTTGCCTTCCAGATCAGAGTCTCAGTGGTGAGCGTTCTAGCCAATCAATGACGGGAGTCTGCCTTTTTGTTTTCATGCTACAGCGCTGTGTGTTTTATATGAAAGAGCCGGCTGTCCAAAGCAAATAACTTGGCAAGTGCTCAAATGAGATCAACTGAACACGAGAACAGCACATTCCAAAGGATCTTAAATGCACCAAGACTGCAGACCCAAACATTCATGCCCCATGAGAGGAGCTTTGATTTCGACTCAGCTGTTGGGCTCTGTGATAAAAAATAATGAAAAAAAAAAAAAAAAAAAAAACAGCAGCAGAACCAAACAGTGTTGATGCCTGTTCATGTTGCTGCCAGTCTGAAAGCAACTTGAGAAAGTGCCAGAATTCACATCTACAGTTGCACACAATGCAGCTCTATTGTGCAGGACTTTCAGTGTTCAACTTTCTGGAGAGATTAAGGTGCCACGCTTCTCATGTCAACCTTTCATAGCCGTGGGATGACAGATTATATGTTTCTAGCTATCCCTTCTTTTTCCTGACAATTCAGAACAGTCTTATCTGTGTGATATTTGGTCTTGCAAATCCTTTCTTTAGGTTTTGTTGTTGCGCAGCAAGGAGCGTCACATTATATCGCATTAAAAAAGACAAACACCATCTGTGGTGATCTTCCGGAGTTAAAATCAAGTCTAGCCTTGCGAATTTATTTGTGGAGTTTATATAATATTCAGTGCCAAATGAAGACAAGTCATGTTTCCTGTTGTTCTTTTTTATCACCTTCCACCCACTTCTATACCTCGTGTCAACATGTCCGGCGCTACATTGTGCGATGTGTTTGCGGCAGCCAATTTTTGTGATCATGTCACGGCTTTCCTCGGAGACACGAGCCAGATCCTTCAAAAATGCTGAAGTCCTGCTTGGGCTGAAATCTTTATGAATCTGATATTCTGTTAGAACAGGGGAATAAGAACCTCCCCCCCAAGCCCCAAATGCCCTTCTGCTCCTCCACTCCCCCTTTTCTCTTTCTCTCATAGCCTTTGTTTTTTGTGTCCCTACACCACCAACAACTGATTGTTTTCATCATTTATTGTTTGCTACTGTTTTCCCCCAAATATTCTATCTATATTTATTATTAGACCAATCCAGGGTGTAACCGCCTTGCGAGAACAATCAGTTATAAATGATGGATTATTATTTGGATTTATTCAGGTTTTTCTTTTATTATTACTCTTTGTTTTTTAATTCAGAATTTTTAGTGAGCTATTTATTTACATACCTCTGTTAAAATATGTATACATATATTTATGTTAATTTTTCTCCCCCTGCTGGAAGAGAGTCTACTGTTCACTGATTCTGTATGACACATCTCATCTATTATTAGATTAGACTGTCTGTCTCATGCTCTTTGAGTTGATTTTATTGTTTGTTTTTTTTTCCAAAAAAGTTAGTAGTCTGTTTAATCTTATTGTTACTATTAGCGTTATTATTACTGTGAAATCTTTGCATTTTTCTATATTTTCTGTATAAATCTGTCCGTGAAAAGTACGTAGGTCACGTTTAATAAATTAACACAAAAACCTTTAAAAACAAGAAATTATTTTTAAGTCAACAGATCAATTTAAAAATCCTGATCACAAAAATGTTGCATTTTAATAATTCAACATTTTAAAAAATTCAAACCACCCAGTTGGAGTTCTGCCCTCAGAGGGATGTCGAGAGCATCTGACTGACACCGGGATCTGACATACAAACTTCACAGCCCAAAGCTACCAAAAACCTATTTTCTTGATTTTCTTCTTTTTCTCCCCACATCGCTGCTGGAGGATCCACAAAACAGAGTGACAGCCGATGCAACACTGAAGGAGAGCCTGCATTTTTTAAAACTCAAATGGTTCGCTAAGTCGCCACTAGATGGCAGTGTAGTGTCAGAAAAGTTCTGAGCAAGTTTCACCCCGCCCCTCTCCCTCAAAAATGCATCATTACACAAACTTTCAAAGGATTCTTCTCCTTTCTTTTTCTCTTAGAGGATGTGAATATGTAAAGAGAAACGCTTGTGCGAGCCTGGATATTTATTTTGGGAAGTTGCCTCCATCGTGCCGTGACTCCTGACCTCATGCCTCGTTTGACCGGGGTCATCCTGTGGGTGTGGTTGCGGTGACTGCAGAGAGCTCAGGAAATGAATGTTTTATCAGCCTGCAGAAAGACAACAACAACAGCAGCGTAGTGGGTGGGAACACACAGAAACCTCTAAATTTATCCCCGTCAGCTGAGGCCAAACCAAATAAGATCAACGGCAGACAGTTTCCTGTAGGTTCCTCTTCCAGAACATCTGAGATTTCACCAAACAGATTGCTCCCAAGTTTACTGGGACCTCACATTATGTGGATGCAGCTTCATAGCTGCTGCTGCTGCTGCTGCAGCAGCAGGATGATGTTGACAGTGTGGGGAGGAATCTGCGCCTGAAGTCATGACATTACACAGTGTCAGTGTTTCATCCAGAATTCGTGTCAGTTTGGAGAGCTACACAGAGACCCCTCGAATCACAGGTTTGCTTCCCACACATCACCTCCCGTCACTGTGTCCTTGCTGTGGCAGTGTAAGCCAGTGTCTACAGCGCGTAATTACCTCGTATACCCAGCAGAAAAGCGTGATCTCTTCAAAGGTCTTCTGTATTCAGGTGGTGCAGAGGAGAGGGAGAGCTGCTCGTCCTACTCATTCAGTGTAAAGAGACTGTGGGAGGAGGTGAACGCAGGCAAGCATTCGCTGTGTGCAATGCCATCCTCGAGAGCAAAATTTAGAACATGAGGCACTCAAAGCAAGCAGGAGAAGAAAAAAAATGTGCCAAGATGGAGATAGATGCAGCTTCCCTTCATTTATGTTTCAGCAGAAATGAAGCTCAATTACTCCTGAATATTAAAGTTTCGTATCAGTAGAAAATGAAGTCGAGCACATCTCTACCTGAAGGAAATTACTCATTGTTGCAATGCGTAAATAGGAGGGGCAGACGCTTGATCCACCCATTTTGCCCATTGCAGTCCAGTCTCATCTGAAGGTCTCCACAAACCCCCTCTGTCAGGTCTTCCTGCCTCCCCGTGAGAATAGGCAGCCGCCGTCACAGACAAACGGTGGGAGTTCAGGAGATCTGAGGCAAAGCAGCAGTTGCCTGTTTTTTTCTGGGAAACCAGATGACCCTTCTCTTGCTGATAATGTAAACAGTCATCTAACTGAGCCTGGAGCCGTGGGACTTGGAAATAAAACCCAAGGAATTTTGCAACAGGATAAGTGTGAAAACAGCCAACTCTGTAAGGTGTGTTCATTTCACTTGTTGTTACTCTTATATACAGAGAGTGTACAAGCATGCAGGAGCTCCAGTGATAAGTGAGGATTGATGGTTGAGGAAGTGCTGACAACTGAAACAAGACACAATATATGTCAACATATATTCTTTTAGCACATTGTAAATTATAATAATTATTTTCTAGGTTTGGATGAGAGAAGAAAAATAGGATATATGCATTCATTCCTACTGTTTTGTTATCATTATTGTTCAGCACTTTGCTTGGACCTGGTTGAAATTTAAAAGTACCGCATAAATAAAGTGTTATGTGTTGTAATTCATTTGTTTATCTGTTTAGCCATTCATGTATCTGTTGACCTTTCTGGTCATCCATCAAGACAAGTTCCATATTTCAGACTGGTCAGTGTAGAAACATCAACAGCAAGTTACACTATTGTATTAATACTTTAAATTGGTATAATATAGACAGCGAGCTCATGTAAACGGAGTCTGGAAAAGTGAACATTTTTTTTACATGAAATGTGTAGGAATCCTGTTGGTTTCGTCTTACTTTACTGGACTTTTAGATAACACCCTGGCGCTGCTGAACTCCACTAAATGGACTGTTTGCAGCTGCACTGTCAACTCCATCCGCGGAGGTTGCAAACAGCTGGTTTCAATAAACGTGGGCCAGCAGAAACATTAGTCTGAGTGAGCATTTGTTGACTTTGCATGTGGAGCTGGGGGAGCACAGGGTTTCATAATATGCGCGTCTGGTGATGTAAGTTATAGGCTCCCATAAAATCAAATAGGCAGGTCATGACCCAGATCCTTTCACCCACGCGATCGATTGTTCTTTGGACAGTTCATATCTCTTTACATATTTTGCGTGCTACGAATTTTAGCTCAGATTAAGCTGACTTCAGTAGCTTGCCAAGTTCTTTCAAACCTGCATTCATTCATCACTCTGGTCAAATCGTTGATATTTTATTAAATGTCAGCATGTAGTTTAAATGTAAGAGAGACTTTTAAGACATATCAAAGTGAAAATGTCCTTGTTTCAATCAGTTTTGACTCAAAAGCTACAGCCACACCACCTCCACCCAATTTGAACTGAACCACATACTAACCACTGGAGGCCATCCAAAGACAACCACAGTGGGGACTCCAGCCAACTCCTCCACTTTTGTAAACAAGTCTGCCTTTTACCACACAGCTGCAATCTGTGTACGTGTGTGTGTGCGCGTGTGTGTGTGTCTGACTGTAATTACGAGCATGTGTAAGTTGCCGAAGAGGGAACCATTCCAACTGTAACAACGTGAATTATTTCAAGTTCAAAGTGGACTCTCTGTGGTACCCCTCCGCCCTCCCACCACCCTACCAGCACAGAGGGGTGCAGCCCAGCCATTTTCAACTAAAGCTGGAGTTTGCACTCTAAATAAATCCAGACAATGACACTGTTAAATTTTATTGTTTTTTGCAGAAATTCAAAGTCGCTTGCACAACACTTCCCTCTAACAGGTCCGTCCTACTTGTCACGGTGTAATTGCACGCAGTGCATTGCTATTCCTTCTTTAAGTCATAAAGTTTGACCTTGGTGTCAGTTTCTGATTTTCTGATTTCTTGTAGCTCACTCAAAGGTTCCCTGAGCCGTGATAATGTTGCATTCAGAATGAAGAATGCAGCATCGGTGCACCGTAGGACGTCCACTCATGAGAAAAGTAGTGATCGCAAAGTCTTCATCTGTGTTTACTTCCACCGAACACCCAGATTCCCAGCACATTTGTTTCCAAGTGTCTTGCAACATCCTTTTTCTCTACTGCCAGTAGGTGGTTGAATGCATTTGAAATATATATATATACAAAAGCTTCATGAAATGGTCCTTTTTAATCAAGAAAAAGTAAGTATTATATGCAAGACAGCAGTCAGTCACACACTCCAGATTCATATGGTCATTTAAATAGGGCACACACTTCCTGTTTTTAAGAGATTTGTGGCTGCAAAGACGTGTTTGTTGTCAGAAAGTGGTTTTAAATTATTTACCTGCTTTGAAAAGATCAGAATATATTTATGTTTCGTATTTTTAAATTTATGGGTTTTATAGCTCTAAAATATAAACACCTTCAAGTGTAGTACATTTTACTTCTATAGTGGGCATACTCTGTGCATGACACAGAGTTATGTCATGTCTATATAAAATATGATAATATATTAACTGACTTGAAATGTTTAAAGTTTTGTCAAACTGAATCTAAAGGCATCCATTATCCTTTTGAGCTTTAGAATTTTTAAGGCTAAAGTTTTATCAAGAAAAACTTGGCTGTGAAATCGAAACTTGAAGAGTCCCAGATCACCGTACCGTCAAGCCCCAAACAGCAGCCAGTGTCATTTAGCTTGCTCTCAGCGATAAAAGCGATTGCGCTGACAAAAAGGGAAGGGTTGAGAAAACCGTGGTCAATATTTCATGTTTTTTTCTGCAATTCAGAAACAGTTGTGATCTCAAGAAGACAGAATGTCTTTGGTTATTAAGAAAATACACACTCCCTTTTCCACAGGCTCTAATTAAAGAGGAAAAGTTCAATCAGGCAGCATTAGCGGTGATATTGATGTACTGCTTATGCTTTGAGATCCTTACTTGTGTTTACTTGAGCCGTTTAGGCCAAAGTGACTTATTCCTACACCAATCTAGATTAATTATCAAACAATTGATAATATTAAAATGCAAACCAGATAGCAAGGACCCACCTTAACAATAATTTTAATTGATGTTCAGCAAACAACAACCTATTCCAGTGCTTCAACTATTTTTAGTTAAGATGTATAGTACATTCTTCTCGGACAGAGTGAAAATGTGAACGTGGATACCTGTTCTCTAAGGAAAGACACATATATCTCTGTTTATTCCCCCATGTTTCATCATGTAGGGTAACATCATATGAAACAGACATAAACACCAGTAGTCTCATTTTTACTACAAGACAATTAGAGATGTACGAATAGTTTCGGAGAATGACCCAAAAATGGAGCTAAAGCTCAATAAATCGCTCCCTGAAATTCATGTCTTTCTTCAGCTTCTCTTAAGGCCATTCAAATAAAAAGAACACACAATACACAATAACCTGCATCATATTATTGTGTATATTTGGATGGGTGACCCATACTAAAACTTTAATTACAATGTTTTAAGGTATTTCTTGATAACATTTTAATAGGGATGATAAGAATACTTCATGGTTCCTGAGTGAAACTGTGTTATCAGTTCAGCTACGTTAAGCTGTTCAATGTTGAGGAAACTATATCAACAATTTGTCTCTCAGGAGTTTAAAATAAAGATTTTATGCTGACTATTTTTGATTATAACATCATCCTTGAATTGCAAGTGAAAAGGACAAGGAAGCAAGGATCCAAAGGCTCAGAATCACCTGAACCAATTGGCTTCCAGCACCAAAGACACAAACTAAAGAAATAATTGAGCGCCTTTCTACATTTCATTTCATACAGAGGGTCTGGGACCCTCGACTATTGAGAAACAATTGCTTACTGGAGATGTGGACTCTGTTTTGGTTTTAAATTTTACCCAGTCGCTCATCAAGCTCTCATGGGATGAGTAGCAGAAAACGTGACCAAAGAGCCAAAATAATAGTTCCTTAAAACTTTCCGGAGTTTTACAGAAACAATTAAGGGACTGCCGCTTGTTCAAGAAATATTTTAGCAAATATATTTTAAAAATTGAATGAATACTTTTAATGTTTAGTGATAGCTGTGCGTGAATTATTTGATGCATAAAGTGATTCATTTCATTTCTAAATCAGTGAATTTTTGGTGATTTTAGAAGCTAATGTGCATTGATCTAGCAATTAAATCGATATGAGAAGACGCATGATGCTGTATAACAAATCCTTTTCTTTTTTTTTAAACCTGTATTATTGTGTTCTTTTCTGTGTGTTCAGTCAAAGAAACCAAATTCTGCACAAGCCTCCACAAACCCATCACCAGCAGAGATAAAAACAAACTCCTGGGTGGGTCAAAGGTGGACTCAAGCTTCCCACTTTCTCAGTGCGCTGTGGTCTTACAGACATCCTTCTGAAAGATTCAGACATGACACGACTCTGACTCAGTCTCTGAGCCAAGGTCCCTCTGGATTTCACAGCAGCTCCTCATCAAGCATGACAAGCTGACAACTTTCAGATTTTCTATGAAACCCCCGATCATGGGAAACTTGTTCTTGTCTTTCATTTTCAGTGTCTTGAGTTCATTTTTCTGAATTTAATGTGGTTTTACTCGGCTTGTTTGAATTCTAACAAGCTGCTGGTCATTGGATACTTTCGAAGTCAGGTGAGAATCTACATTTTAATCTTTTATTTGTTCTCCTTTTTTCGTTTTAGCAAATTTGACCTTTCCCCACCTTCTGAGTTATTTCTTGGTGGCTCCAACGTGCCTGCCTCTTTTAATGAATCACAGAAATCTCTCCATAAAAAAAAAATTAAAATATTAGCTTTTCAATCGCAGGCATCCTGATGGCTGTCTGTGTGAACAAAGTGCCGGCTTATGCTAACTGAATTTCGGTCAGTAGTTTCCAGATAAAACTCCCTTCCCTGAAAAGTTCAAGTGGTCCGAAAGAATGTGGGGGCTGGACGCTGGGAGGCTGTTGTGTGTAGGAGTCTAAGCTTACATGTGGTTTCATTGGGAACTCTGCCAGGCTCAGGGGGTTGTTCTTTTTTTTTTTTTTGGTGGCGGGGCAGTGGGGTGGGTTGAAGGGTCACGTTGCTCCAGAGGGGGAAAGTTCTGCTTTTCATTACGTGAACCATTAGATCACATATCTGCTCCGCCTCTCTGACTCTGCTATGTTTCCTGAAATTTTCCTGTCAGTCAGCGATCCAGTCCTCCTCTGTATTGCGCCACAAGTAAAGATAAAGGTGTGAGTGTCTGATTGTGTTTGACTAAAGGCATAATAAGTTTGCAGGGATACGTGGGCAGTGTACAAAAAAAAAAAAACATTCCAGAATTGATTTCAGTTCCTATGGGATGCATCTGAATACTGCTGAAACTGACAAAGCAGTGGATACATAAAACAAAGGAGAGGCGATATATCTGGCCGTGCAAATGTGTTCATGTTTTCTCTTATAATTATCATGTTGCAACCATATGCTTCAATGTATTTTGTGTGGAAAAAATAATAGTAAAGTAGATGGACAATAATGAATGTTTTTATTATTTGTCACAATGTTTTGTGCACATTTATACCCTCCAGGTTTTCCCATAAGTATTGCCACGTGTGTAGCTCCATCTATTTTTCCAGCACAGTTAGTTTTCTACCCAGCATATTTTGAATTTAAGCCAAAAAGTTCCAGTTAAGTCTCATTTGACTGGAGCACCTCCCTCAATATGTTTCTTGTCTTAATAGCATGGATCAGTGAACTGGGAACAAGATTTATTAAATGTTTTCTTTTTGCCACGGTTCAATAACTGTCGTTGTACACATTTCCTAGTTGTCTCATATCAACACATTCCCCTACCTGAGCTGTGGAACTCTGCAGCTCTGCCAGAGTTACCATGATTTTTTATTTATTTATTTTATTTTTTTGCCTGCTCCTCCACTTCTTGCAGATTAGTTGGGTGGCTCTGCCTTGGTGGATTTGCTGTTGTGCCATTCTCCTCATTTTCACCCACCGTCCGTTTACCAGCTCCAGGACCCGACCAAAACCCCTCAGTGTCATTACCTTGAGAAATAATGAGTTTTGGTTAAGTGTAAAACTGGTCAATGATCAAATGTTACAAGCCATGCAAGTCATACAAATGGAACAGATTCACAGCGCTGGGCTCCACTCAGCTCACCTTAAGGGTGACAACAAAGTGAAGCAAAGATTGTAGCGCAAGTTCTGCTTTTATCTTCTTCTCATTCTGCACCCGCTCTAAGGGGGTGTTGGTCTGCCTTAATCAGTTTTTATTTATGTGTGACTGTCTTAAATGTTACGGTTATGCAAGCATGTGAGCAGATAAAAGAGGCAGAGGAAAGACAAAGAGCCATTTTATCCACAACTCTAACAAACATCCAAAGGCCTCATAGAACAGTGAGGCATATTTGGTTTAATAGAAGTCAAAGTATATTTTTTCTTTTAAAGTTTGCTGAATCCCACTAAAATATATGTAAAAAAGGTCAAGGGTTATTGATGCTCCTGCAGCAAACTGTATAGGCACAGCTGCATTCACTTCAATTTTACCTTCATTTATGTTGACAGCGTTGGAATATAAAGATATTTAGAGACAAGTATGCATGTAAAAGCTTTTGCAGCGAAACTTACTGAAACGCTTTAGTGGTGTTAGAACCTCTGTATTATTATTATTATTATTATTATTATTATTATTAAATCTACACGTGAAGTTACTTTTATTCAAATGGTAGACACAATTTGTTGGAGTCACTCGAGTTTTAAGTTCTTACAATATGGAAACTTTTTGGAGGGAAACATGATCTGTTTCGATACATTAGAGCCATAAACAGACAGCGGTCTTGAAATACAATAAGTGATAATTCACAGACACATAAAGGAAACAAACTTTTTTTTTCTTTAAAGGGTATTTTAGAATCCATCTGGCAAAAAAAAAAAAAAAAAAAAAAAAAAAACACGACCGAAATCAGGCTGAAAATTCAGACACCTTCAGTTTCAGCGCGCAGTTGTAACATCCGGTCCACAATAAGCAGCCCCTCTTTTGTCCCGCTCGCGGGGCCCCGGTGGTGGGTGGATAAGTGGAGTCACATGGTCACTTTTCCTTTTTCCCACACAAACACACCCACATCCTCCTCCACGCTGCCGCTCTTCTTCCTCACTCCTCGGCTCAGCACTGAGAGGACCGCAGCGGGCAGTCCCGCTCCGTCTGGATACTGTAAAGCAGCAGCGGCACAAGTTGCGCCTCGCAGGCTTTTTACTTTCTTTCTTTTTTTTTTTTTTTCCGCCCACCCCAACACAATGAATCCGAATCGACCATAACAGCCGCGCTGTTCCGCTTTATCCCAGTCCGTGTTGGAGAAAGTCGACATCACGCCGTCCTGGAGGAGTTGGGAGGACTTTTTTTAGAGGTAATTATTAATGCAAGGAGTTCTCCATTTGTCTTGTTTTCTTTAATTCGAGTTTCACTTTTATGTGCATCATCTTCTGTGTTGCTTTTTTTTGTGGTTTAAATGCTTTAAAGTTGTCTGCGTGGTCTGCTTTGTTGTAGTGCTGTAATCCCAACTTTTAAGCAGGCCTAATGGAAATGCTGTCTCCTACCTCCTCCACATCCAGGTGCAAACTGCTTTCAACGTGAGCTCGTTTACAACAGGCCCTTACCTTTGTTTATCCTGCACCATGCTTTACAGTTTTCCTGAGTGGGGGGGGGGGGGTTGCGTTTTTAAGCCTAACATTTGGGGGGTGAAAGAGTTCTTGGATCTACATGCATCAGTGGTCTTGTTGTGGAATTATAGTCCAACGAGTTCCCTTCTTCCATCATGTTCAAAGCATCTCTGACTAATGCAGCTTTGCACAAATCTGCCTCAGTCACAAAACAATGTTCTGGTCTCTTTTGTCTATATCACTGTAATTACATGAGTCACCGCTGCAGCCAGAACAGCTTCTTTCCCAGCTAAAATAACACCGGTTGCCTTGACAGCCTGAATCTGAATCTGAAGTTGAGGTGAGGCGATCCTCGTGTTTTTCAGAAAAAAAGGAGGTCACAGAGGAGGACCAGGAGGAGGACAAGACATGAGTCTGGTTGACGTGAGGCGAGCGGCCGGGGCCCTGACCCTGCCCCTGTCCGGCAGTGACTCCAAGGAGCACCACTTGGACGGCGCGGGCGACAGCGACCCGGAGTCGCAGCGCAACCGGACCCTGTCGCCGGACCTGAGGCAGGACTTCAACATGATGGAGCAGAAGAAGAGGGTCACCCAGATCCTGCAGAGTCCAGTACGTAGAGTCGAGCTGCATGAGACTGCTTTCCTCCTACACAGAAGCTTTCACTGTGTATGAGTAATGAGTGGTGGTGTTAGAGCCAGAGAGGCAGTGAGATGCTTTCTTTTTCCATGTTTAAAAAAAACCTTCTGCATTTACAAATGTTATACAGTAAATTTTTTTTTCTGTGAAATGCTGCCAAAAAGGTTTAACTTATGATACTGTAAAGGAACAGCTACCTTGCAAAACATGAAAGTAAAGTCCTGTATCAGAATTTAGTTTTATAGAGAGAAGGAAGATGTAGCATCTCCTACCTTCCCCCACATGTTGCTGAAATCACTTTAAAAAAAAAGGGCTAATACACTTGTTCAACAGAAAGGTAAATTTGACTCCTTTAAGGTCTATGTGGTTGCTAAAATCATTAGTAGTCTTGGCCTGAAACGAAAGGAGTGCCACCCATCATTCTTTTTAATGCAGCACTTTGAACTATAGCTAGCAGGATACCTGCTAAGCATCCAAGTGCAGATTGTACCACATTTAATATGCTGACTAACTGGTTAATTTCAGCTTGTCCTGCAGGGTTTTCCATACAGTGGGGAAAACTGTAATATATGGATGTAGTTTTTTTTTTTTTTTCTGTTTATGTAAAAGTATCAAGAAGTGACTTTTGATGTTTATATGTCCATCATTCCTTGGTCCCACCTTGCATCCCTTAATCTAATCACAGTAAAGTTGCCATAAACTCACAGTGAAGTTTGTATTTAAACATTAAAAACAGGCTAAAGCAGATGGAGGACTCTAGAAACGTAAATCAGGACAAGTATGAAATTGTGGCATGAAAACTGCTTAAGCCTCTGGGTAGCAATACTCAGATTTTTTTTTTTTTTTGGAAGGAAATGAAGAGACATTAAAATGGGATATACCTTTAAAACTGATGTGATTCTTAAGTTAGATCTCTTCATCAGGTGTTTATTTTACTTTCTGCTAGTGTGCTATCAAAATAATATTGCATATAAATATTTTACATAAAATTATGTTTTATTTTTTCACTCATCCTATCACAACATTTCAGGCGTACCACATGAAAAACAATGTCGCCTACATGTTCCAGGGCCAGAGATAAGATACTATCTACAACAATCAATATGCTAAAGTATTTTAGGAGCAGCAGGAACACTTTTACCTATTCTGTTCTGTTTTAAATTAAATTATTTATGTAATTTTATAAATTTTTATCTAAACATTTTGCATAAATACAGTAAAATTATGGCATTCTAACCTCATACCAACTTAGTTTCTACTTGTTGGGTTATCGTCTTCAAAATCTTCACTCTTTACCTGCATTACTTATTTTTGTTTTTATAGGATCACAGTTTTAGGAAATCATTCATCATTAATTGCTAAATATTGCAATGATCATGTTATTGTGGCAAAGCCACATTTCCTGACGGCTCTAATCTGTCATTACAATGCTTCAGCCACTCTCTGTGACTCTCAGTATGTAGAGTTACCTGCATGATGTACGGACATCAAGTACAGCAAACTAATTATATAATCGGCATGCAATGCATGAATATCATGCCCACAGTGATATATTCTGATGAGACCCAGTTTTTCTCTTTGTATTTTGATGAAATTCAGAAAGTCTTCCCGAACTGCTTCAGAAGGCTTTTTATTTCTGTACAGCTGAAAGCAGCACCGTCTAAAGCACCGGGAGGTGTAGTGCACAAATTGCCAATGAAGTGCATAGAAATAAGACGAGCCCACACTCCTCTTTCATTGCATAACAGGCACAACAAGTGTAACTCATCACCATGGGAACTGTGGATGGATGGAGCAGAATACCAGAGCTCAGCTGTAGCCCACAGAAATAAAATTTAAAAAAAAAGAAAAATATTGCTGTTTCAGAACTCACTGGCAAGTTCTTCATGCAAAAATCGATAGTCGGGTTTAATGTACACCCCCCTTCGTCCCCTCTTTGCTTTTAATAAAGCCCCCTTTTCACAGCCTCACAAAGAGCCTTTTAATAAGCTTTGGTGATTTGTGTACAGTGGTAATAAGGAGAGCCGCGCTCCCCGGACGCATCCTCTGGAGACGCCGGAATGAGGTCAAGGTTGTGTTTGTCCCAGTTGTCAGGGTGACGCGAGATTTACAACAGTGTTTTTCCTCCATCTCCTGCCTTGTTTACAGGTGTTCAAAGATGAGCTGGAGGGCCTGATTCAGGACCAGCTGACGAAGGGCAACAACCCCTCTGGTCTCCTGGCTCTCAGGCAAATTGCTGACCTGGTCATGGCCAGCACCGTGGGAGGAGCTGGCCCTTTGACTTCACCCATCAGTGAGTGGCTGTGTTTGCAAAAGAGTCTGTCCTCGTCCCTGCGGGCCCGGCTGACTCTAAGCGCGCTACATGTGTACGAGCGTGTTCTGCACCCTGATTAACCTCATTGTTAGAGGGTAAATTCTCAGACTCTTGTGACGCTCGACAGCCCCGAAACTGCAGAAGAGGCACAAAGTTGTTGACAACGTCCTTCATTGTGTGCGTCTCTCATGACCACTCTTGGTAAAGAATTATAGCAGTTTGCAGTGGTAATTATGTTAGTGTGACGGTTTGCCTCAGGGGAGTTTTCAAGAAGGTCATGGAGAAGTTATAAACATTTGGATCGTGCCATGGAGGAAGTGGCTGTGAAACTGCTTATGCAAACCTTTCTTTCAAAAAGCCAGAGTGGCTGTAAAAGAAGGCCGAGTTCTGTATCATTATATGTCCTTATATGGAGGTAAAGGCCAAAAATATCCTCCGGTTTCACGTTGGGAATCGTGAGACCTTTTTTAGCCTTGGAGCCGCATTCAGCCGTGGAGACTCCAGTTTCCTGTTTGTAGGAAGCTGGATATAAAATAAAAGCAAAACCCTGCATCTGGACCTCGGTTACATGGTTTCCATGTCATCTGGACAAGTACGGAAAAGGAAGAGTTGCTTTGTTTTGTTAAATTGAGTGAGTAAACACTGAATAAACTAATGTAGACCATGAAGACGTAAACTCTGATTTGCAGTCTTGAATCGGACCAATGCACTGAAGCTGTTATGTCTCGCTGCAGGCTTTGGGATGGTGACTCCAGTAAACGACCTGTACAGCATCGAGTCTCCGTCCTTTGCCAAAGGAGAGAAGCAGAGCCGCTGCAAACTGGCCACCCTCTACAGGCTTGTTGATCTCTTCAACTGGGCTCGTTTTACAAGCTCCTACATCACTGTGAGCACAACTTCACTGTCACGCTTCGGTGGACGGCTGCTTATTTATGCAGTGGTTTGCATTTCTTTATGTGAGCTTGGCGTTGTGACCTCTTTAGCGGTCTACAGAGGGAATCCCTCTTTAATTCAGAAAGCATAAATGATAAATGGTGTAGATATCTGAGATCTCGAAGTCGAAACGGCTCTGAGAAGCCAAGTCACATTTCTGTCTATGTGTAGAGTTATACTTCACTGTTGTCAATGCAGATCGGCTTTTACAATGTTGGCCAGAGTGAATTTTCTCTCACATGGTTGGAAGTGTTGATATGCACAGCCCGAGGAGTGAGCTTATAAATCTCTCTGCGTCTCAGGTGCGTGTCAGCAAAGAGCAGGACCATGTCCTCATCAGTCCACGAGGCCTGTCATTCGCTGAGGTGACGGCAGCAAATTTGGTAAGAACAACGCCCGAGCAAGACGTCACTAACCGAATGTTGCCACCGGTGTTACAATGATCTTGTTTTCCGTCTTTTGCCCAAATTCACTGAAACATCAACATTTGCTATGAATTCATTCAGTTCGAAAACTGGATGATTGTGTTTAACTAGGAATGTCGAGACAACAATCTTACTTCGGACTGTAGGGGGAAAGACCTAAGGCCAGTATTAGAACCCAGAACCTTTTTGCCACGAGGCAGCAGAAATGTCGTCGGTGTCACAGTGCAACATCTTTGAACTCAAACAGTAAAAGCCTATCTTACAGAAACTGCTGGTGTTTTGTCGCCATTGCTAATAAGCCTTAGTAACATTGAGTGTTCACAGTGTGAAGGGCAGAATGAAAAGAGCAGGGTGTCTGTTACTTGTATTGTGGAAGTTAAACTCATTTAGTGAAGGATAGTCTGTAGGTGCCTCATATTGTGTCGATTGCTTTGTTTTACTTCCTTACCCTTTTTTTCAGAAAGTTGCTAGGACAGAATTTGTACATGTTTTGCTCAGACTGTCTGCAACGGTTCAGGATAGTTGTCACAATGGAAGCATGCAATGTGGGAACAAATGCCCTAATTAGTGTCTGTGTGCGGGGCTTTCCTTACACAGCAATTTGTGGTGGAGGCACATGTGCTGCATACCTCTCTGCTTAAGCTAAGGATCTAGAATCAGAGCACATATGGTTTCATGTGTCGTCAAAATTTCTAACAGCCACAGAAACACCTTGTATAATGAGGCCTTTGAAGGGTTTCTAAGAATGATTTTTGAACTAAAATGAGCCAAAGGCGTTCTGCAATAAAGAAAAGGCACGCAGAGTCTTTTACACTTATGAAACAGAATACAACACAATAAAAATAATATCAGAAATAATAATAATAATATAATTTCTTCCTTTTTACAGTATTTTTGAATGTGAGTACCACATTCAAAAATAATAACAACTTGGTTATTCTAGTTAATGGTAAATATCCAGCTAAAACCCTAAATATTAGGTATATTTCAGTGACTTTTCATCATAAGTAACTTGATTCTCATTTTCAGATAAGAATACATTTTCTTGAGGACCTCCTAAACTGTAAATAAAATATAAACGTTATTCGTTATGCCTATTCTTTCTTGAACAGAGATGACAGAATTATTAAAACGCTATATTCTTTACTTGTACTTTTGTGAGAGATTATGCTTGCTTTTTAACGTGTTTTAAGCCTAATAGCTAAAAATAACTTCTGAACAACCTGAGGTAAATATTGGAAAATAATATTATCAGTCTTGGTTTTATTTTGCTACAAAGCCTATGAGAAACTTTACTGGGAGTTTTCCACTGGGCTTACCCAGGGATAGTGGTTGCTTAGCAACAGTCCATACGGTTTCATGCATAAAACCGGTCTTAGCGCAGTTGCTTGCTTGCTGTGATGAATGGTCTGTTTTGATTAGCAGTGGGAGGATGGTATCATGGAGACCAAAAATTAAAATACATTATTGCGAGAGAGCATTGTTTAGAGTTAATTTCACTTTAAATCTGTTTGGTGCGAGATAAAAAACAATTAAATGTGTGGCAAGTACCAAATGAATTATCACTGCAATAACAAAAGCTCAGTTTGCCATTCTTTCTGCTGTTTATGTTAATATTGTATGTCACATAGTGAATGTACTGCAGATCAATGCGCTGCACAGAGGTGGCTCTCACTCAAAAACTGCCAGTTTACATACCCTGTTTGTGACCATGCTTATAAACGCTGCAATGTCTGGTTGTTTTGTAAATCCTGCTTGAAATAACATGCACACAGTTTATACTGCACAAACACAAAAGTGCTGTTTTTATAAATTATGCTGGTAAGATAGTATAGCACAACTGTTTCCTGAGATACCAAGACAAATGCAGTGATTTTTGTTGATAAACTATCGTCTTGCATTGTGATCCTTGAAATAAATTTAAAACACAGCAGGGCAAGGATAAAATATCTAGATCTATAGTGGATATGTGGCCATGGAAAACTTAACCAATCCTTGTGTGCGCTCATAAAAACCACTAAGGATCTGATTCTAGTACTGAGTACAAGAAAGAGCTTCATTGGTTGCTCTGTTGATTCACAAAATGCAAAAATTGAGTTTTAGATGCAGCCTTAAAGCTGGTGCTGCCAGTTTATGTTTCCATAAAAAGCCATTGGAAACAGCTGTTATCTGTCTGATCATTTACATTTTTCATGTAGTCACAACTTCCAGATTTTTTCTGCTTTATATTTTTTTTACTTTAAATACTTCATATAAAAAAAAAAAAAATTCCCCTCTCACCCTCTGTGGGTGGTCTCTTTCATCCTCTGAGCTCGGGTCCTCTACCAGAGGCCTGGGAGCTTGAGGGTTCTGCGCAGTATCTTGGCTGTGCCTAGAACTGCACATTTCTGGACTGAGATGTCTGATGTTGTTCCTGGGATCTGTTTGAGCCACTGCTCCAGTTTGGGGGTGACTGCCCCGAGGGCCCCGATGACCACAGGCACCACTGTGGTCTTCACCTTCCAGGCCTTCTCCAGTTCCTCTCTGAGGCCCTGGTATTTCTCCAGTTTCTCATGCTCCTTTTTCCTGATGTTGTGGTCACTTGGTATTGCTACATCCACCACAACGGCTTTCCTCTGTTCTTTATCCACCACCACAATGTCCGGTTGGTTCGCCATTACCATCTTGTCTGTCTGGATCTGGAAGTCCCACAGGATCTTAGCTCGGTCATTCTCCACCACCTTTGGGGGTGTCCCCCATTTTGACCTCGGGGCTTCCAGTCCATATTCTGCACAGATGTTCCTGTACACTATGCCCGCCACTTGGTTATGTCGTTCCATGTACGCTTTCCCTGCCAGCATCTTGCACCCTGCTGTTATGTGCTGGACTGTCTCAGAGGCCTCCTTGCACAACCTACACCTTGGGTCTTGTCTGGTGTGGTAGATCTGAGCTTCTATTGCTCAGATATATATATATATATATATATATATATATATATATATATATATATATATATATATATATATATATATATATATATATATATATATATATATATATATATATATATATATCCAATCAGACAAGTTTAATACAAATAGATACAAAAAACAGTTTTTGTATCCAAAAAATGACAAAAAACACTGTGGTCCTAGATGAAGATGTATTTGTCACCATTACTGAGTCAAGAATAAATGGGTTTTATTCACTTTTTTTTTTTGTTTAGTTTCGCTGACCATAACGAGGCTTGATCACTGCCAGATGGTAGAATAAAAACCCCACCTAAAAATAACCTCTTTGGCAGCATAAAGCAGGCTGTATGATTTTTTTTTTTTTAAAAGCACATCACACCCCATTCTAACGAAATTAAAATACAAAAGAGAAACATAGCCGCTGACATCAATCCGTGACTTCAATAATTGAAATTCTTTCTCCAGCTTGAACTATTTGTCTTACATGCAAAGCTCTTGTCAGAAAATTCACACTGCACATCACCTTGAACACACCGTGAAACACGGTGGTGGCTGCGTCATGCAAAGTTGAACCTACAATAAATCACCATCCAGCAGGTGAATAAAGACCTGAGTAGGAAGGATGGTTGCCGCAGATTTGCTTTTATATATGGGCTTGTGTTTTTTTGTTTGTTTTTGTTTCTTGCATCACATGTAGGTAAAAGTGAACATAGTGGGTGACGTTGTGGACCAGGGTTCCACTGACCTGGGCCCTGACCACTTTGGATTCGCTCCTCATGCTGCCATTTACTCGATGCGCCCCGACGTGAAATGCATCATCCATATACACACCTCAGCTACGGCTGCTGTAAGTATGCCCCGGTCATATTTTAATTGAGTTTTTTTTTTGTTTGTTTTGTTTAACTCTACATAAAAGTTGCTGCTTTACAGCTGAAAAACATGATCAAGTGAAAAGCAGCCTCTCGCATGCCTGGTTGGCTCAGGTACAGAGGCCCCTGTAATGTATTTTTACCATCCCTTTTGAAGCCTCACTGTAAAACGCAGAGCACACTGCAAGCATCGCTATAAAACTGCGTTTTTATTTGTGCCCAAGAGCAAAAAAAGAAAAGAAAAAAAAAAAATCAGTGCTTCTGTTGAAGACGCTGGCGCATCACAGTCTCGCTTGTTTTCATCCCACGCTAACAGGTGTCCTCGATGAAATGTGGAATCCTGCCCATTTCCCAGGAGGCTTTGCTGCTGGGAGACGTGAGCTGCTTCGGTTACCATGGCTGCCTGGATAATAAAGAGGAGAAGGTGGAGTTTCAGAAAGCGCTGGGCCCGACTGCCAAGGTACCGCGAAACTGAAGCACCTCATTAACAGCTTGCTCGCATTAACATGAGGCAGGCTTATTATATCATAATGTTTCACACACAAGGGAGTCTGTGAATGTTTTGTTGAACCGGTTTAATCATGGCTATACGTGCCACTAGGCACGGCTTAATTATTAGAGTCTATGCATAGTTTCTAAAAAGATACAGCCTCAAAACTTTTTCAGAGATGTTCCACTATAAATTTCTGTTTTGAAAGACTACATCTGTTGCTGCACACGGATGGTTATTGGACCGAAAGAGGGCTATAGCAACAAATTTGAATGTTAAAAAATATGTGCAAAAAACACATGGAGTCATGGTATAAAAACTAAAGAGGGTACTTCTAAAATGTAGCAAATATGAATATTGCCGGTATATTGACCTAAAACATGTACAGTTTTGTTTTGATGTTTACTGGTTAGAAAAAACATAATATGTTACATTGTGAACCATTGTGTGTGGGAACTATGCACAACATCTTAGTTGTGCCAAACACACCATTAGAGATTTAAAGTAATTAAGAGGAGAACACAACTAATTTTGAAACATGATGAAATATAAAAGTTTGCTTTCATAGTTTGCTCCCATTGCATGTTACACATTTCAGATTCCACACCCATGTCATTAAACCATTTAGTGTTATTTTATTTCTCTTTGTGTTTTAAGTATTTTTCATGAATTATGGAATGAAATGTTCAGTTAACGTCATGCATATTATTTTATGAAAACTTTATACGGTTGGTATTTACCCTTCCAGTGTTTGTAGTTGCTGCCAACCCCTAAAACAGCGACCTTGCAGATTTCGCTGCCAGTGCATAAGGCTTCCCACCCTCTGAAGGCATGATATGCATCTGCAAAAGCAGTCAATAGAAACTGAGCAGTTTTACTAAAACTTCAAAGCCGAGAACAGAGCTCAATTTTCGTTTTCTTTCGGAACACATAGATTTATGTTAGCCCGGGCAGAATATGGAGCAATTTTGTTCACAAGCTTCAAATAATCAAAGCTTATCCAGTTTTTTTTTTTTTTTTTTTTTTTTTTTTTTTTTTTTTTTTTTTAGAACTCAAACAGAAAAACAGAAACTAGTGCGAGATCTATGAAGTAGCTGGATCACGTACCATGATCCCATGATGTGTTTTTCAGGTGATGCTTCTGAGGAACCATGGGCTGCTCGCCTTGGGAGAAACAGTGGAAGAAGCTTTTCATTACGTGTACCATTCACAGCAAGCCTGTGAAATCCAGGTACGCAAATGATGCTCTTCATCGGTTACCCTCTGCTGCACCGTCGGGCTCATTTCAGCCCAAGTGTGTCCCTGTACTCATACTCGCCACCGTCTAAGGTAGCCGAGTTATTGTTCATCATACGTTGATTAATGAGTCAGACGGATGAGATAAAGCCAGCGCCTAAAATAGACACGCAGCAGATGATGTCTGGCATGCAGGATTTCCAAGCAAATCTAAGTCAAATATGAACTGGGTGAGGCTTCTCTTGGGTTGGATTGTTTTGTTTTTTTGTTGTTCTGGTCACAAATTTGCAGTGAGAGCTCCTACACAGTCTAGTAAGTCTGAAAATGTGCAGAATTAGACCTTTGTATTCTCCAGATCTGGATAGGTATAGAGAAAGAAAAGAAGAGGATGGACAAATATGTAGCATTTGTGGAATTTATTCCGTTTCCTTTTTCTTAACTCTCTTCATCTCTTTGTTTTCTTCCTTATTTCCTCTGTTCATTACCTCTGACCTCAGTTCCATCTTTTCTTGCTTTCTTCTGTGCTTCGTACCTAAATTTCTTTTTTCTCGTCTTACTTCCTGGCTTCTTTTCCTTTTGTCTAGCCTTTCTTATGCTGTGCCTTACGTCCGTCTGTCCCTCTTTTTCTTTCTTGTGTCCTTCCTTTCTCCCTCCTGCCCTTTTGTTCCCACGTTTCCCACTCCTATTGTCTTTCTCTGACCTTCTTTTGTCATGTAAAATTTCTTTTTGTCTGTTCTTTCTTCTTGATGTTTGTTCTTTTTTGTTTCATTGCAAAGAAATGTCCCTTCTGCCTCTCCTTCTTTAATTCCTTCTTACTTCTTACTCCTTCCTTGTGCCATACTTTTCTTCCCTACATGTGTTCTTCCTTCCCTCCATTATATAGTATAATAGTATCTCTGAGTTGCTTTTGAGTATTTTTGAAGTGTGTTTTATTGTACCCATGAGGGAAATTATAACTTCACGCAGTGATAATTTAGCTTTTAACACTCTGCAAACACAGAACTAGCAAAATGAAATCCCATGTCTGACGGCTTCGTTTAGGTGAATTCTCTGAGGTGTTCAGGCACCATGGACGACCTTGTCCTGCTGGACAGGGACAAGTTTAAGCCCCGCACCCAGGGAGTGGCTGCCGCCGGGGTCGTCATTGACAACGAGGTCAAGTGGAAGGTGGGCGAGGCCGAGTTCGAGTCCCTAATGAGGATGCTGGACAACCTGGTGAGTGAACCCTCACCTCACCTTCCCAAAGGAAGCGACTGATTAGAGAACACAATGAAAAGACTACATGTGTTTGTTAATGTAATATTTTGCGTAAATTAATCATATTGTTATGTGATTGTACTCCCGTTCCCCTCATGGAGCGTGTTTGTATTTTTAAGTTGTTGAGTCCAGTGAACCATTTCCAGGGTGTGTTTTTTTTTTTTTTTTTTCTTTTACCTCTCTAAGGATTTCTGTGGGCTGATTGCAGCCGCTGTCTTTGCACCGGCTCTGATAATAAAAAGCATCCGGCTCGCTCTGTGGACAGACGAGATGTCAGGCTGTAAGTCTGAGTGGACTTCTCGCAAACAGCTGCTGCAGCTGTGTTAACTCTGTGGAGTCATTACCCGCTCGTCCACTCGATCACAGCTTTTCAGACGGGAACGAACGCTGTGGGCAGCTAAGAGAACCACAGACCACTTATTGGAACAGCTGTATTTCAGCTAGTTTATATTTGGCATTTCTTCAAAGGCTTTTAAGGGCTACCGCGTGAAAATACGAGTTCATTAAGCCTAACTGGTGGTCTGACCTTTTAAACCAGAAGGGGAAGTGGGCTAGTTGTGTGAGGAATGAATCATAAGCAACAGACCCTTGCAGAAAGAATAACAAATTAGGTTGAGTGCATTAGTTTTCCGAACTAAGAAAAGAAACTGAGACGGGTCAGAATTTCAGATGGGATTTATGATGTCTGGTTTTTAAAAACCAAATATTAAGAAGTACGAAGAACAGCGTTGAAGCCGTCAACTGCTATCCATAATTATTGTCACGGATAACACCCTTTAGTGTTCTTATGTTAGCGATTAGCGTGGTTAGCATTAGCAGTCCTATAGACAGAATGTAGATTGTTACTTTAAATGTGATATTTGTAAAATGCTGGCAACATTTCCCAATCTTGCCATTACAGACAGAAGTGAAATTCTCATTTTATTCCATTTAGCCTTCCTGTTATCTGCTATCTTTATTGCTCTCTCGTAACCCGAATGAACACACTAAGGATGGGCAATTGTCATTACATTTATAATTATTAAAAGATACATTTATCTTGATACAAATCAGAACTCATTGTGAGCTCAGTAATCTCTGATGATGCTTGCAAACCCCAGAAACGGACGCTTTGATTGGAATTGTTTCTTTTTCCTTTTTTCAGAACAACTTCTTTCACTGTTTGACTGTTTCAGTTACATCTACGAAAATTGGTATTTTGTAATGCCCTTTTTATAATAATCAATAATCAAGATTTTGATTAGTATTACAGCAGGCAAACGTTTTTATAATGGTTGACCAGCTTTTTTCCTGCTTCCTGTGGTATTTTACTGACAACTTCTACAATAAAGAATGCCACATCATGTTTAAAAACTCCTTTGCTGTCACGTTTGTATTGACATTGTCATGATTATTATAATTTCATATGTATAGTTGGAATGTTTGAACGTTTCTGCTCGTCTGAAAATTATCTGATTCTCAAGTCAAGATCTTGCTGCATCTCTAAATGAAGCAGATTTGAGGAATCCCTCAGATTGTGAATGGAATATACCATTAAATAATAATTCATTTTTTATGCGTCTTCAGTCCTTGCATGTTAGTGAGGACGTGCTGGTTAAAACTGTGTATATATATATATATATATATATATATATATATATATATATATATATATATATATATATATATATATATATATATATATATATATATATATATATATATAATAGATAGATAGATAGATATGTTGGGGGTTTTTGTGGGGATGGTGCACAAGCAACCTCAATCTAAACATTTTAATTAATACTCCGCTTTTGATGTGTTAACAAACTGAAAAAAGGTTTGATCTTCTCGTTCATGGACTTTGCAAATCCATAAAAACAGTTTGTTTATGTTTTGGTCTGTTTAAATATTTAAAAGCTAAATGGAAACGACTGTTTTGGGGCCTGTGGATTGTTTGCGTTTTAAATGTTTTTGAGTGCAGCTCTCATGCCCGGCTAATGTAAATTGTTCCATTTAGTCATTTGTTTGTCCCTTCTGCACGCGACCTGACAGGGATACAGAACAGGCTACTCTTATCGGAACCCGATTGTCCGTGAGAAGCCCCGTTCCAAGAACGACGTGGAAATCCCCGCCACGGTGTCGGCGGTGCCGTCGGACGACAGTGACCCAGGTCTGCGCAGCCCCTTTAAGTTCATGGCACAGAAACAGCAGAGGGAGAGAACCAGGTGGCTCACCTCGCCTCACAGCTACCTGAAGGTCAACGTTCCCGAGCAGTCACCCAGCGGGGATGTCAGCCCCAGGACCAAAATCATGGTACACTGATTTTTAAAAGCTCCGCCCTTCACAAGATACTGAGTTGTTCACAGTTACGGCCTCTGCTTCTGGCTGCAGAAACAAACTCTGCTAAGTACATTTTCTTTTTATGTAAGCCTGCCCTCTTGTGGTTGGTTTGGAAAAAAGCATGCGTCAGATGCGGTTGTTACTTTAATTTCTCTAATGAATCTGCTTTGGGTTATTTTCAGTGGATGAAATCATCACAGCCAGGCAACAGCGTGGGGACCCCGATAAAAATTGAGGACCCTAACCAGTTTGTCCCACTGAACACAAATCCCACAGAGGTGTTGGATAAGAGGAACCGGGTCAGTTTTTTCTGCGCAACAAAATTTCTCTCGGTTTCAGGATATCACTTTCAAAATAACAACCAGACATGTTATTTAAACAATTACAGATCGTCAGTATCAGGTAATCTGACTACAAAACACATCATGTCGTTATTTTCACTGTTTAGTGTAACCAGTAAGAAAACAACCAGTCAAAAAATGTTTAAGCTTTCTTACAAATAGTTGGGCTACCAGCTAATTAAAGGAGGGGTGGGCTCTTTATTTTTTATTTAAACATTTTTTTTAACTTAAATTATAAACAAAATGAAAAATTTTAATACTAGCAAATAAAAAAACCCAACTGTAAATTTGTATTTTAACACTAATATGAATATATGTGACTATTTACTTTTATAAGAATAAGTGATCATTTAAAAAATCTATATACATTTTTATGTGAACACAGGAAGTAAAAAAAATAAAATAAAAGATGCATCTTAACACATTGAAAAGCATATGCAAACATAAAAAAATCTATATGAAGTACGTTCGTTTTCCTTTGACGTTCTGATATAATTGCTGTTCTGAACAGTGAACTATTCATATAAAACAGATTAGCTCAAACTAACACATAATCCACTTGGTCGATTTTCAGGCAGAATAATTCATCAGTCTCTAATCCTGATTTTGGCAGACCAGGTTTTTCAGCTAAATCAACAAACTGCCTCGTTAGAGTAGCATTGGAAAGCCAAACAATGACTTGAGACTCGTAATGGTTCTCTGAGACGTCTCTATCCCAAATAAAACGAGAGAGAAAAAGAGAAATGTCAGCTGATTCTATCTCTGGGAAAAGGGAGGTTTGGTTACAGAATCTCATTTCTTGAGTGAATAGAGTCCGGAGATCTTTTTACTTTGAACTTCACAAGAAGTAACTAACACAAATTCGCTCAGTATGACCACATCGCTTCATATTAACTAGAATACATTTTGGTGCCTATAGCACTTAGAAAGTAATTCAAGATATCCTTTGTTTTGTATTATTATACTAACTGGGTATCCTACATTTGCTCCATAGTTTGTGAGCTGAATAAAACGTGAATATTAACAGATATTTCTCTCGACTTTTATATATTACAAACATCTGTATGACATAAAACATATTTATCCCAAGTATCCAAAAGGATCTATGTTGAGTTGATGAATCCACTTAGTAAACAGCTTTATGTTCCTTGTTTTTACCGGTGTTGTATTGTTCTAAAATCCTGTCAAAATGTTTGTATATGCATTTTTTTTAAAATGCGTTTTCTCAGATAAAGGAACAACACAGGGGTGATCAGATGACTCCAGGACCAAAATCTCAATTACTGGCAGGCATTGTAGTGGACACCAAACCTGGACCAGTGAGTATACGCTTATGTGATGTTAAGAGTTCAGTACCTGTAACTGCAGTTTGCCAGCTTTTGTCCTTTCCTTATGCATGTTGAACATAGCTTCATGGAAACGTAGTTCTACGTAAAGGAGTCCTCTTAAGGAGAACCTTAAATTAAGATAAGCGTTTAAACCTCAACATTAATCTAAACCTGGCCTAAAGTATTCTGCACTGACAGTAGCATTTTGTCTCCTGCTATTTTAACTGGTACTGCACCATGTTGACCAATAGAAGCTGTAAACTATCATGTGTACAATTTTATGAAATCCAAACAATTAAGAACTGCAAATACATTGTTCACCACAGCAGATTTCACTGCATTGGATTTTGATGTCTGCTCGGTGAGAAATGTGCAACTTTTAACGAAATACGTACCAGTAGCACAAATATATATCTTAAATGCTCTTTCCAAACAGTGTCTGAAACACGGCGGCTTAAAACAAAAATACAGCAGCCTACCAGGAAAAATCACAGATTATTCTCTTCATATTCCTCCTTCACGAAACCACTGGAATCGTCGTCTTCTGTGTCGGATTTGAACGGCCTCTCCCACACATCCTCAACCTCGCGTTCGATTTCGCTTCCATCTTGTGGCAAATTCACTTTTCGCTTGTGCTGTCGTCTTTATCACGCCTTTGTCGGTCCAGCCTTTTGAAACCCGTTGGTGAAAAGTCGCATATTAACCGCATCACAGCTGTCCACAGGATGCGGGGGGGGGAAAAAGTAGCAGCTTATAAGTCTAGAAATTACAGTGATAAAATTTGACTTCTCTTTCCTCCAGGCTTTCATCATTGAAGATGAGGAGCTGACCCGGACTCTTCCTCCCAACCCCTTCAATGATCTCACCGAGAAGGAGCTGGAAGAATATAAGAGCCTGGTGGAAAGAAAGCAGCAAGGGGAAGAAGGTATTATTGTTGTTGTTGTTATTATTATTATTACTGTTATTATTAGTAGTAGTATCAGCAGAAGTAGTAGTATTGTCATTACAGTGATCAGATTGTGTCTCCCATGGCAGAGCAAAAGGGAACAGTGTCTGATTTTCAGATCTTTCTGACGGTAGATAAGATTGCTTTCATTTGTAAATATCGCCCGATCCTCAATCACCCAAAATGTAAGAAATCGGGGCTGATTGGTTCACCGCCGCTCCCTCCAATAAAACACAAGTGTCACTGGAGGGTGCCTCTGTCTCTGTAATGAAACAATTTTCATTGGGTTCATGTAATATAACCTTTTTTTTCTTAGGAACTAAATTATGACTTTCCATTAGCTGTAAGCGCCAACTATCAAAATGAGCAGAAACCAAACCCAGTTTGCTATGTAGCAAATCTACATAACAAACTGAATCGCTAAATACATAATTTTTGTAATTAATATTGTAATATATTGAGATGATATTATAATACGTGGAGATGCACCTGCACACAGCAGCTTATTAGATTGTCTTCCAGGCAGTTCATTAGTCCACCCCAGAGTGGGATCATTTCTGTCGGGGGAAACTTTAAGGCAAGATGAGCAGGAAACCTTGAAGTTTCCTGCAAACAAGCGTTGGGACACACAGCTGTCAGCCTGTGCTCGGCGCTGTTCAGTCGGCTCACAGGACGATGAGGGACGAGCAGCAAAGACTTCAATCTTGTCAAACCCTTCATGTCTCGGTTGTTACTGCAGGCGGGAATGAAATGTGCGTGCAGGAGAGGAATGTGTTTACGACTGTGCAGCAGAGTGTCACCTTTATTTCCCTTAATAACGTGTCATTTCTGAAACACGTCAGCTTTAGCAGATCTGTGCAGCTTGTTTAATAATTTTGGTTTGGGTTACTTTGGTTTGTGCGTTGCGACGCTGACAGCGTCTGAGCAGCTATCAGACGAAGGAGAGGCTGCCACGTTGGATGGTTAACCGCCCTTTTATGATTTCATGTCTTTTGTAGAGGATGAAGATGCAACTGATGCTGATGAGATGACCACATTCGATGGCTCCACTATCTCCCTGTCACTTTCTCCGATAATGACACCAGCGAAACAAGGTAACCGGAAAATCAGCTGTCTCACAAAATGATTCATACTCCTTGGTTGTTTTCACACGTCAACATAGTAGGATCGTATGTGATTGAAAGTAGAACGTAGCTGTGAAGTAAAATGGGAAAGTCCTAATAAGTACAAATCAGAAACATCCCCCCCCCGCTTACTCTGACCCCACCATATAAAATGTATAATCAATCTGTCTGTCTATCTAATTTTACTTTAAAATATGATCAAATCCAAGTCACAGTATAGCAAATTGATGGTTTAGCTCGTGATTAAATGAGGCGCTTTCTGCAGCTCGTCTCCGACTCTGTCTTATGTGTCAACAGATTCAATACCCAACGGTAAGGACCACTTGTCTGAGCTGGAGGAGGATCTGAGCATCGAGGTATCCAAGCTGAGCGTGAGCACTTCAGAAACAGTGGAAATCTCCATAACAACGAGGGAGAAGACGGGGGAGGCCCAGACCCCAGAGAGCCAGAGCAAGTCCCCCAAGAAAAAGAAAAACAAGTTCCGCACTCCCTCATTCCTAAAAAAGAGTAAGAAAAAGAAGGAGGAGAAGGGAAAGACGGAAGCTTGAGGTTTTTTTTTTTTTTTTTTACATGACGGGGGGGGGAGAAGCGTGAAATGAAAGCCTTATTTTCGTTGTGTTGAAGGGAAGTGAAATAAGAGAAATGGTCTGATAGGAGAGCCTTCTGTGTGTTTCCCCTTATTCACAGCTATCTTTCCAAGTTCTTTCAATATATTTTTTTTTTATTAATTTGTGACTGACCACTGAGAGCTTCAAATGAATCGTAAATCAGATCACGAGCGAATGCAAAACGGCATTCCTATACTTCTTACCCATGTTTATAATGGGCTGTCATCTGTATCATAAAGTGTAGTTCATACAATGAAACATCAAGGTGGAATCCCTTAAACTGTCGTGTTTTTCTTATTATTGCACAAATTGTTGAATGTATTCGGCAATCTAGGATTTTCTAAAACATGTTTAGCTAACAGTGACAGAAGTAGTTAGAAAAGTTTTAACGTTATAACGATGTTTAACTTTAGAAACAGTATGATTTGTATTTGATCTTTGAATCTAATCGTAGTTATATTTACATGTAATAATATACGTGGGTTTATATGACATGTATAACAGTATAGTGTTTGGTAGTAAATGATTTGATGGCCTTTATTTACTCACACACTAAAACATGCTGTGATGAATCGGACGGTATCAATCCATGTCGTTTTCTACACGTGTTCACATGTTTGCTGCTTTTACGGTATTCGTGATGAGGAATCGAACTGTGACTAATAGAGGAAGCTGATTAAGTGACTGTTTATGAATTTGACTTTTACTAATAGCTACTTTTTTATATATTATGGGATGGCAGTTATGTAAGTGCCAAGTGTGGATTGCAGCAAGTGGATTGGAGGACTTGGTTTTGTTTGTTAAACTTGTCAAAATGAAGGTATCGGGCTGTAAAGCTTTTCTTCTTGCTCACTGTTGGAGTTTTCCATGAAGTACAATGGAGGATTGTATATTTTTAACCCAGTCAATAATGTGAATGATGAGTTTGAACCCAAAGGGAGTGAACTTTTTTTTGTAAATAGTTTTGTTTTTGTGCAGTTCCTTTGTTATGCTAAGCCAAATGGAAATGACTCTTTAAAAACGTGACAGAACAATCTAATATCAATATTTTAACACTCCCTGTATTACAATGTAGCTTTACTTACTTTGATTAAGCTCCATATTTTATTTTATTTTTTTTGCGTTTTCATTTGTGTTGCTAGTGTGTGCTTGTGTTTCCCCTTTTGTTTACATTGCTCTTTGTATTGCCTTATTTCAGTGTTGGCCTTTTTAATACTGCCTTCTAGCTGAATAAAACATTTCTTCCGTAAGTTGTTCTCACTTCTCGTCCTTTTCTAATAAGATATGCAACTCATTTTTAAAATCCAAAATCCACTGACATGCAGAAAAGAAAAAGATGCAATTTGATTTAGTTTTTTTTTTTTTTTTTTTTTTTTTGGCTAGACAAAATTACACTTCCCATTTAAAATAAAGCTTTTCTCAACAGTCCCCCCCTTCTTAAAATGCACTAAACTCTCCCCCCCAACCATCAGAAAACAACGCATTCATTCCGTCTGGTGATAATTGCCCACGTGAAGCTGCATAATCAGCCTTCAGCCATGATATGAATGAGCGTTGTCATGGTAAAACCCTGAGTGTGGGGGCTGTGAAGACAAAAGAGGGGATTTGGTGTCTCCAACAGGTGTTCGTGGTGGGGGAAGTGACAGGATCTGCACCTTCACGACCCCCTTAAACCACACACACACGCACACACCTCCATAAAACACATGGAGAGGAAGATTAGTATTTTTTTTTTCTGTTAATTAAGGCTGTAAATGCATCTTTCCATTTATTAGATTTTTACCATTTTTGTGCTTGACCACCATCAGACTCCATATTTGCTAAAATGAGCATGTGGATAACAAAGCTCAGTTTAGTTTCTGCCCTGTCTGCAGCAGGCTGCAGAGGGTAAAGAGCAGGTGACAAATGTCTGACCTGTAGCAGCGCTGAGCTCTGACCTCTGGACAAAGGGTCTCTATTGTCGAGAAACAACTATAGAATCAACAGACCACCAGTATGCTATGGTGTTGAACCTTTTACATTTTTTCACATTGAACTACAAATCTTAATGTATTTCGTTGGAATATTATTTGATGGACCAACACAGAGAAAATGATACTTTTACAAACATTTTTGAACAAAACAGTACTTGGAGAGCATTTGTAATAACTTGACATGAATAAAGCTGTTTTATGAAGATCTTGAGATTTGAAAGAAAATTAATTAAAGCATCATTGAGACCAAGAACTAAAGTTAAAGAAGACAACAGTTTCCCACATGTTGAGCACCTCAAAATCCCGTGTTCAATCTGTAGCCCAGAAATCATAAAGAGTACAGCATAAATGGAAAGTTACCAAGACGGATCATTAATGAGAGAAGCAGCCAACATGACTACAGTGACTCTGGAAGAGCAGCAGAGATCTATAAGGTAAGACGATCTGTTGGGGAAAAAAAAGCCACAATGCGTCTCATTTGTAGTTTTCCACAAGTCGAATAGTAAACATGTTGAAGATGATAGATCAAATCAAGGTCTGACGTTTTAGCCCAACATGCAAAACACCTTTCCTTCAACACGCTACGCCTCAGTATGGACAGGGAAGCTGTTCACAACTGATGTGAAGATGGCAGTCCTTGAAGAAAACCTTTTTTTTTTTTGCCGTTACTTTATATTCTCAAAGCACCATAAACTCCTGTAATGGTGGCAAGAACATAGCTAAGTTGTGAAAGTGTATTTAACATCTCAATGAGCACAACTCATCCTTTGTCTCATCCTAGGTAGGGACGACAACCATCAAAGTTATAGCATGAGCCACAGTGGAATGGGTTAAAACGGAGCTACACACGTAACTCAGTTTATCTGAGACCAGATAAATAGATATCTAGATAGCTAGATAGATAAAGTGTTTTTCAGTTTAAAAAATAAGCAGCACCGTGTGTCTTTGCCTCTGCTATGATGACAGGAGAGCCACTGGTGTAATCCTCAGGCTTTTCAGATTACTCCAGTTGGGGTCACATTCTACACCAACCTACAGCGGGTCAGCTTTCCACTCCCTGCTATCACTCAGCCAGTCGGCACACAAGCCTCACAGCACAGATGAAGCTTTTTTTTTTTTTTCTGGTGAAACACTTTTAGGTTCCCTCCCCCACTGATCTCTCAGTGCAAATCTGTCCTTTTTGAGCACACTGGTTCAGAGAGCTATTGGAGCAGAGGGTGATGTCTGAGTTGCACACATCAGAGCTGCTGCAGCAGTGAAAAACTCGGTAAAGTGGAGTTTTTAAACGTGCAAACCGGCAGAAATGCAAATGAGCATCTTTGCCTCTATTGACCAGATTATGAGGTATCAGGGCTCCAGGCCTCACCAGGCGGCTGATATAAGCTACATGGGAGGGTGAACTCTCTTTCACTCGGTCGTCCGTTACAGGCCTGGCCACATCTGCAGCAGGCGAGCCATCTGCACCTATTGTCTCAGAGCCACAACACGGCGGCGCACGCATGGCTGGCCTCGTAAAGGCAAGCGAGCTCCTTTCCCCTCTGTTCTCCGCCATCTCTTGTAGCGAAGGGGGAACATGACTTCATCGTCTGACAAAAGCAGCAAACAGCAAACAGACGTCAAACTGAAAAGAGCTTTCGTTTCAAGGTTAGCTTCATTAAACAGGAGATAACATTAAACATCAGTGAGGTCATTGTCACCACCAGACACATGGAGATGACAGAAAGGATGGGTTGTGCTCATTGATATATTAAATATACTTTCACAACTTTCCTATGTTCTTTCCACCGTAATGGGAATTTAAAGTGTTTTGAGGACATTAAGTGAAGCGAAAAATATTAGCACAGGTACATCTTTAAAAATGTGAAAACAGTGAAAAAGCTTAGTGTATTTTGTCACTTCAGAAAGTGGAACTCATGTAGTATTTATATTAATCACACAGTTACCTGTTTCAAGCTAACAGATAATAAAAACCCTAAATTCAGTGTCTCAGAAATTTTAACCTCACACACAGCCAATAAAAAAAAAAAACATTTTCAATGTACAAATGTTACGTAATTGCCATAATTCTCTCTGACTACAAAGATGTCCAGAAGACAATCACATACATCGTCCACAATGAGAGTAAGATACAAAACGTCACTGCTAATGAAGCTGGATGTTCACAGGATGCTGTATCCAAGCATATTAATAGGAAGTTGAGTTGAGACAGGGAAAAGTGCAACCAGGAGAATCACAGCCATGTGACAATTGTCCAGCAAAATCCATACCAGAATGCTGAGAAGCCTAATAAGTACGGTTGGGGCCACTCAGCATAGACCAATCCACATGTGGGACACAAATGTCACAGAGTTCATATCAAGCCAGGCCTAAACCTCAAACCATCACCAACTGCGACGTTCTGGGATGCCATGTTGTCTGGTGACGTTGATCCACTGTGTTTCATGAAAGCCACGGTCATGGCCATCAGCCAGGAAATTCTACAGCACTTCATGCTTCATTCTGCTGATAACTTTAATGGAGATGCTGATTCCATTTTCCAGCTGGACTTGGTGTCTCTCCCACACTGCCAGTGCCAAAGATACCAAAAGCTAGCTCAGTGTTCCAGTTCTTGATTAGCCAGCATTAGCAAGCTCCTCTAACCAAACCCGCATGGTATGTTCTATGGCATTCTGTCAAGATTCAAGTTTTTTCAGCCTTGTAAAGAATAATAATCTGCTCTGAATGGATCAAAGGTTTCTGGTTTGAGTCTGAGAAAGCAGACTCAATGCAGACTCATTGCCTAAAAATCTCATTGATTTTTAGGCAATGAGAACACCTAGGAGTAAAAAATAAATTCAATGTAGCTACTAGGTCTTATGGGCAACATAGTTGCGTGGATGTTTTGAGAGGACTGTATTTCATACAAAGAATACATATAAAACCATGCCACTTTCAAGTGTTTCAATTTGTTGGGATTTTTAGCAAACAGCTAATAAGCCACTATTTTAAAATGGTGATGTCACAAACTTAGCCCTGAGCGTGATAAGCATAACACCAGTAAGTTTCAAGCGCTGTCCCAAGACTATGTAGGGCATAAGGCTGAATTTCATTTGGATGGTACACTTCTATCTGTGCCCTTTACAGAGAGACTGCGTTTGTTCGAAAATCACACAAGTGGATTGTGTTCCATTTGTAAGTTGGAAAATATCCCCGAGACTTGCAATTAATCGCAGCAATGATTTTTAGCAATCATCAATAGGCATGTATTTGTCTCATTTTTGTGAAGTTAAATACTTAAGGGATTGAGCTGCACTATTTCCCACTGCTTTAATGAGATAACAATCATCAGAAGAGCTAATAAATAGTTTATACCTGCAGCTTTTACTGCACCTTCCACAGCAGCCGTACTGGATTCAATGTCAGCGCTGCTCCTGGACCTCCAACTCCACCAGTCAGAACTCCAACTTTAAGGGACCCTTCTTGTTTTATTCTGACTAGAAACTTGGAAAATCCAACTCAAAGACACAAAGAGAGCACACCACTGGAGATTGGTTCTATGCTTTGCAAGTCCTAAAGAAAAAGGCTAATACTTTTGTTTTTTATATTCTTATAAGCAGTTCTAGAAAGTTTGTGGCATGAGCAGAATTTTTTTTAAAATTAGTGATTATAAATGACTGTTAAAATATTAAAATATATTACATTATTTTGTAACTATGTATAAGTTGTGAGTAACTGGTGCATTAGCAAACCTGTCCTAGCTGAAACCAAGTGATCCTGTGGTTCTCAGCTGGACTAAGCAGTCACAGTGTTCACTAACACCAGCCGTGGTTACAGGCACTTTGCTTTACAAACTCCACAAACGGGCTAAGCAAAGTCAACAAAATGTTTGCTTTCTTTTTGCTCTTGTATAGAGCTTAGGGTATTTCTACAAACAATGGTATGCTCACAAGTACGTATTTCACATGGAAAAATATGAGCAACCTACAATAAAAGGTACACTTTTATATGAATGCAACTTTTCTATGTAAACATCAGGTCAAAAAGAAACTTTTGAACTTTTGGACATATATTTGCTCAAACTTTCTTCAGGAAGTTATTGCTTAGGCACAAATTGGTCTTCCAAACAGACAATAACAATCACAAAACTACTCTGTATTTTTGAAATGTCTATCACAAAGCCCTGACCACTTATGGAGAATATGTGAATAGAGGTGATAAAGTTGTGTGAACCTATAAACTTCACTCACTTACATCGGTTCTGTCAAAATTCAAGCAAACTATAGAGAGAAGCTTGAGCAAGGACAGCCATAATAGTTCAGACAAGTTATGCAGTTTAAGGAAATTGGAACAACAGCAACAACAACAACAAAAAAAGTACATGTTTCAGGAATTTGAAGAAAGAAAATGTTTTGCTTATTGTTCTAATGTTTATCTACTAGAAACTAACTGACCAAAAATAGCAAAGGCTTTGTCTGGATTAATGTCAGACAAATAGCTACAGATCTTTTTCGCCACAAGGTATTTGAATACTGACTGTCATGGCTGCAGATGACATCAAAGTTGAACTCATACTATGGCAACAAATTACTTAGAAATCAGTGTGCACAAAATAAAAAATAAAAAAAATATATATATATTGTTTTTTTTTTCTTTTTACGATGTAATAAAGTGGCTTTTCTACTAGCTCAAGCAGCCTTTATAGTCGCATTTGCCGTTCTCCTGCAGTATTGATAATGAGGATTTATTATGGAACAGTTGACAATGAATGCAATGTGCATGCGTTAGTGGGAGGGATTATCCACCAAGTAGGGCAAGTGGCTAAGGCTAAGGACTGCAATTCCATCCAGCCTAGTTCATTTCAGTCATCCGCTCTGAGCACACACACTCACACACATACGTGCACAGGACAAGGGGAGCACATTTCTGCGCAAGCTCTTCCCCACAATAGTAATAATAATAATAATAACAATAATAATAAAGAGCCTTCAGTGAAAGGAAGAGGGGGTAAAATGGTAAAGTACATTCGACAGCATAGCAGCGAGCTGGGAAGCGAAGAGGTCCTGTCGGAGTCTGACGCGTCCAAGGAGCAGCAGGAGAGATTCGGAGAGATGTCCGGCTGTTCTTTCAGCGACGCTTTCTACTCCAAATGTTCCGCAATGGACCAGATCGGGACTTTCATGCGGAACGTGCAAGTGCTGCTGGATGCGGCCAGTTACATTGAAAGCGCTGAGAAGAGCAACGGAAGTAAGTAAACAAACGGGACATTTAATGCGCCGAGCAGACAACAATAGAGAGCGAGGGCGACAAAAGACGCGCAGCGGACAGATGCACTGCTGGCCCGAGCGGCGGCTGCGACGTTTCACCTGCTGCTTCCTATTAAACCCGAGCTCTTTTGAGGCTGACATAATTCAAACGGGGCTCGTTTGCAGACGAGTTTGGAAATGCATTGAAGTAGGAAATTGGGAGAACAATCGGTTCATCGGAAGCAACGTCTTGCAGCCGCCTCTCGCTGCTGTTTAAGATGATTATTTTTTGCCACTATTAGATTATTTCTAGTCTTTGTTTGTTTGTTTTTTTGAAATTACGTGCACAATTTTAATGAGCCTTCCTTATGTGCACTTGAGTCCACATTATTATAGTCTATTTGCGGCTTCCCATTTCTACACCTAGCATTTTTTTTTTCATTTAACAGAACCTATCCTCGGTTTATGTCCTTTAAGTTTACACATTCACTGGGAATACGTCATGTTTACAGCCCTTCTATCGTAACCGAGACTCCGATTTGGATTTTATTTCCTCTTGGCTTTCCAAATGATCAGCCCTGCTGCCCTGGTCTCTGAAAGCTGCTGCTTCCTTGTATGTGTTGTTCACATGGTTTACGCATGGAACAAATTGCAAAGTTTCTATTGGTCGGAAGCCACGTCCTCAACCCCTGGTCCACAGCAGCTAACCAATGGCAGGCAGGTTTTATTTCTGACGTCTTACGTTACCGAGAATAGTGGTTCATGGGAACTGTAGGAAACAGGATCCCAAACCAACACTAATTCTACTGTCAAAGGGGAGTAGGATAATGACACAACATTATGGCGAGGGAACAATTTAACAAGCTTTGCCCGTTTATTCTGACCTTTTGTAAACTGATAGATATATCCTCAATGGCCACTTTATTAGGTACACCTTTGCTGGTATTGTTTTAATTGTTTCCAGCATATTTAGGTCCATACTGACATGATAGCATTCCAGAGTCACCACATCCAAAATGTGCCCAGCTGGTTTGAGATTTGGTGATTACACACACTGCTCAAAAAAATAAAGGGAACATTTCACTTTAATTTTGTGTGTGGCTCCAAATCCAGGCCTCCATTGGTTAATAAATTTGATTTCCAATGATGATTTGAGCATCAAGAAAGCATCCCTGCTGTCACCAATCGCCTGAAATCTAGATATAAGTCAGGATGGAATCATTCTTTTATGTTGCTTATGCCAGATCTTGATCTTGTGTGAGCCTGTGTAAACTGTCGCTTCAGTTTCCTGTTCGTAGCTGACAGCAGGTCTTCTAACAGACTCATGCGAAGAACAAATATGATTATCATTATCAAAATGCAACCAATATAGCAGCTCCATGTAGCTGCTTGAAGGTCTCCCGCACCAACAGGAAGAACACCGGAATTGTTAAGAAGAGACGTTTGCAGATGTAGCTGACCGTCAGCCATAGAAAGGGAGCTTTCTGTTTGATAACTTTCACTCTCCGCTTGATTGCGAGACACTACAGAAATTGTATTAAAACATAGCATATGTCATACTTCGAGACTTTAAACATAAACTATGCATTATGTCGCTTGATAATTTTCTCATAGCTGTATCTATATTTGCAAAATTAGATTTATCATCAAGAAACATACATATTTGGTTGATCTATGAAAGAAATGTCTTCGGCAACGGTTAGCAGATGTAGTTGGAAGTTACTGAAATTTAGCTTCATACAACCCCGTGTCAGTTCTGGCAACAGAGCATCAACATTTTCATTTGCTTGTTTCCATAATTCAGTTTTTTATTTTTGTTTGTTTTTTTTATTGCATGGACCTTTTTGCAATTTAGTATGTAAACTTCAGGTCATATTTGGTCACTTTTATCAAGTAAATTCACCCTTCTTTGTAGTTGTGGCAGATTCAATAAAATAAAAATATTAATTCTCTATTTCCATTTATTTTTTTTCCCCCTCTTATCAGAATGTGAGCATGGTTATGCTTCAGCATACCCTGAAGCACAGATTGCACATCAACAAAAACATCGCAAATTCAAGAACAGGAAAGTGGACAATATGCACAACAGGTAAGTTAACACTATTGACTTGCTGCAAGATCCCCAATACTCATCATGTCATATTATCTTTGTTAACGACTGAATTATAGCTTCAGTGTGTTGGGTTTGGTGTTTGCACACAGTACGCTTATGCTGCTGTGGATCTGGTTTCTCTATCAATTAAATAATTGACAGTAAATGTTTTAATGCTTTCAACAGATCAGCACATAATGAGCTGGAAAAGAACAGGTGAGTGAAGCAAGGTCCTCTCAATGCACGTTTTAACTTTCGAGACAGCCACACTACAAACAAATCTAAATCTGGTGCATGCTTAACACTTGTGCATGACAGCGAGTATAAAACTTGAGAGAAAGGAGGAATAAATCAAAAATAAGAAAAAAAGTCTATTCTTATCTGCAAGTTTCATAATGGGAGCTCCAGGTGCACAAGCCCACAACGTTCCTTCCCTCAGCCACATTTGCATATCTTGGGCAAATGCTAAATACATCTGCCATATAATTTCAAAATAAGATGTGCTGCAGGACTCTAAATTAACTTATCGCCACAGCACCTTAAGGGAACTCTTATAAAGAAGAGCTTTGTCGTTTCCGTACCGGATATAGGCGTAGATTTTTGCAAGGCAAAATAGAGCACGGCCGCAGTGTAGCAACACTGTTCCTCGAGGACATGCAGACATTTCCCCAGTCAGCAAATGGGAAGCGTCCGTTTCCAGACAACAGGGTTCCTTCCTGAAAGATTTCCAGCTGCGAAAGCCGACTGCCGTTTGCTTTTGCTTCCCCCGTGATGAGGTTTCTGCTTTAAACGGGGAGCTATTCGAAACTTAAATCAGCAGCCATATGCATGTGTAAGTGCAACCTTCAAACAAAAAAAGAAAAAAAGAAAAGAGAACACCCTAAAGGAAGATTCAGAAGAGATTACTCTAATTTACAAAATGGAGGCCAATGCAGATATGACATCATGATTTGACCTACATTTTACTCCATTATTTGCAGGCATACTGAGAGTCCTTTTGCCAGTTATTGTGCTCACTCAGACTGCAGAGGAGTCTCTGGATTGCACAGCAATAGATGACTTCAGCAACTTTGAGATCTCGACCCACATTTATGCCTTCATTTGAAACACGATTAATAACATTATAAAATAGCAATTTTTCAAAGCCCTTTTCTTTTGTTTGTTTGTTGTTTTTTTTAGCGGTCATGTTCAGTGCGGGGAATGCAATGTACTCGTTGTGCTCAGTCCCTGCAGAGAAATTACCTGAACAATGTCTCCTCCCACAGGCGAGCACATCTCCGCCTGTGTTTGGAGAGGTTGAAGTCACTCATCCCTCTGGGACCAGACTGCAGCCGGCACACCACACTGGGACTGCTCAACAAGGCCAAAGCACACATCAAGGTGTGGTAGTGTGAGAGCTGTGGGAGAGGGGACTGCTGAAGGCTTCCCCCCTTTTTTTTATTGGCTTTTAGAAATACTTCTCATGAGGGTGGCTTTGTTTTTGTTCAGGTTTCACCACAAAGTAGTCGCTGGGTTATATAGGTTTTAGAAAAACTTCAGAAACAGTGGAAAACACGTCGTTTCAGGTTATGAAACGCATTTTAATGTTAGACAAGTATAGCTAGGGTAAAGCATTTTGTCACTCGTTTCAAACTAACTGAAGCCTGTGTGAAAATCTAAATGCCCCTCAAAGTTTAACGATGTATTATAATGCATTGGCTGTGCCTAACCATGTTTTTAGGCAGCTGAGTTGTATTTCACTTGCCACACCCAGGCCTGATTACTGCCAGACTTCATGTGGAGTAAACATGAAGCCTAAAAGGCTTAAAAAGCCAAAACCCATTACCAATCTAAAAAAAAAAAAAAAAAACAGACAAGAAGCTGGCACAAAACAAATAGAGAGAACACAAAACAATATCTAGAGCACTACAAGTGTTCAGGATTAAACAAAAAGGAAGAGAGGAGAAAACTGGAGGAAAATGGCATCATTGGGAAAGGTGCAGTTTGAAAACAGCTACTGACCAAAAATAACCCCAAGGTCTGTTTAACATTTGCCAGAAAACATCTTGATTGTCCTCAAACTCTATGGTACGTTTGCAGCTGTAGCACATTCACCCAATGTTCAGACGATGGATGATCCTTGAGATGTTTAAAGCTTGGGATATTGTTTTGTCATTTATATTGCTTTAAACTTTTCTCCAGCTTTCTTACTGACCCTAACTTGATTTTCATGATGCAGTTTGTCCACTAATATTTTCTGACACACAGATTGAGTCTATTTACTAACTGGGTGACTTTTAAGGCAATTTATTTTGGCGCTATCACGTGAAACATTTCTAATCGAACTAATTTGATTTTTGTAGCTCCAGCATTGACCTCCGGTATTAACACAGGTTAGCTTAGCGGACCACAGCGTCTAGGCGACACAAGACAGAGGAGCTAAATAAAACCAAATAAATTAAGCTTAAAAGCGTCCGCCACTTAGCACAGCAAATATAAGTCAAAATAATTTTTGAAGTGGAGTAGAGGTTGGAGGGAAGCCATATAAAAAAATACTATCCTGGCGACGGCCTACAAGAGTTCATCACCTGGAGGTGCAATAAGTGAGAAAGCTGAAATGTTTGCCATTGACACTGGATTTGTACAATTAAAGTCCAGAAACCGAGGCTTTCTAAAAGTTACTGTAGTTTTATTTTTAGAACGTGAGGCTGTGTATTTAAAGGGTGGAGCAGGTGCAGCTGGCAGAGGGACATTAAGCCTGCGGGCATAAAAACAAAGCAAACCAAAATCAACAGCTGTTTTGCAGAGAGCAGTGATAAAAGCTCTTCTCCCTTGTATGAAGGCAATAACGTGAAAAGCTCTGTTAGCGTTAGATGTTTGACACGTCTTTAACTTTATACAAGTCTTTATTTAAACAGTAATATTGGTCTCTGCTGGTTCCCCCCACACCCCTGTGAATAGAAAATTTCTTGATCATGTCCACATTTTGTCATGTTGAATTTATAAACTTCAAATGTAGCTTACTGGGACTATTGTGTTATAGACAAACACAAAGTAGAGCATATTGGTTGTAAGGGAAATGAAATGTGCCTCTCAAAGGCTTTTACAAAAAAAAAGAAATATCTAAAATGTTAAAAATTTATATATTTTTATTAATTTGTCGATGAATAAAAAATAAGAATGTCATAAAAATTTGTTTAAGTCACCATAAGACAGTTCCGATGATCCAGAAGTGATGCACACAAATTACAAGCACTTTCTTCACATTTCTTCAACGACAAGAGCTCTTTAATTAGGAATGAACATTCCTTTTTTTTTCTTCTTCTCTCTCTCTAAAGAAACTTGAAGAGGTAGACCGAAGGAGTCAGCACCAACTGGAGACCTTAGAAAGGGAGCAGAGGCACCTACAGAGGCAGCTGGCTCTGCTGCAGTCTCATGGAGAAAGAGAGAGGGTCCGCACAGACAGCCTTGGCTCCCGCATGGACTCGGACCGCTCAGAGTCTGACAGAGGTCAGTGTCGCAATGAAACCCTTCACTTACTCTTTTTTTTCCAATGGTTGATTACTTATCGATTGTAATTTTTTTAATTTTTTTCCTGGATGCAGAGGAAATCGAAGTGGACGTGGAAAGCACTGAGTTCTCCCATGGAGAAATGGACAGTGTTAGTACTAGTGGTGCAAGCGACCTGGACGACCACAGCAGCCGGCAGAGCTCGGCCAGTGACGAGGGCTACTCCACCTGCAGTCTGAAACTTGCCTTCTCTGCTTAAACAACCAGCCTATACCTACACTGAAGCTGCGATCTTTTTATGGCTTTCTCCGTTCAAAGTACCAGCCTAGAGCTCCGTTCTCCCTCGATCTTCTTCAAACGAACCAGCCTCCCCACATGAATAGTCAAATGTAACTCTTCCCAGAACCAGCCTTAACTTCAGTACACTCCCCTTCAAAATAATAATAATAATAATAATTTTAAAAAAAGCAGCAGCCATCTCTCTACCACATTATTACAATAATACAACTTTGGTAATGTACAACCGTTATCAAAACATCGTTCCCTTTACCTTTTGTAAGTTCAAGTGAACTATACTCGTTTTAAAAGTCGATCCCGTTGAGGACCGGTTATTTAACCAGTGTCAAACACTGAAGGAGGAACTCTGCTTTAAACAAGCTGATCTTTAAAAAAAAAAAAAAAAAAAAAAAAAACAACAACCAGCAAATCCCATTTTCACACACACACAACCAGCGAGGAGCTCACCATTGGAAACATCTGCGCCATATGCCTTGTAAGAAAAAAAAAAAGCCCTTCGTTTCCCCCACTGGATAACACATCCAGACAGCACTTCTTGTTAACGTACAAGCCGGCAAGGGCTAAAATATAGCTTGCATTCCAAAATACGCTCCACAAGTCTGTTTTCTCACGCTTTAGGATCCACAAATCAATCCTTGATTTCATGTGGCATCCCTCTTCTTCAACAAAACAGTCCAATCAAGACACAGGTGGCACGTGGTCCACCTGTTACTCCTAATATATTTTGCATGATTCTATTTATTTTTGATATATTTAATTGTACTTTAGTTGTGCTTGAATGGCAAACCTTTCATCACTGTTTCATCACTGTTTTTAAATGTCTGCCAAACTGACTTAGTAGGAAGCCCCACAAGAAGCATTTGCTGTGCTGAGTTTAACCCATTGCTCAGTGTTTAAATGCTTTCACACTGTGTGCAAATTCAATGAGTTTAGTCGGTAATAAGCTAATCTAGCACTTGTCCAAGCACAAAGCTCAAGCAATAATGTCTAGTTTGATCATGTGTGTAACGTTGGCTGGGTTTGACAATTTTTTTCTCCCCCCCCCCCCATCCGTCCAATTCCAAATACGAGGATATACACTTGCTTTTGGTAGTAGAATCGGCGACTAATAATCAGCAGTAAAATGATTGTAATTGACTTGAAACGCTATGGTGCATGTGTTCTTCTTGAATGTAGCCTTTCTAATATTGTAATGTATTTTGAATTGACAAGTCTCATAATATTAATAATAATAATAATAATGTTGGTAGCATGAACAGCAAGTGACAGAATATTGGTTTTGGTTTATACGTCAGTGTTTAATACTGTATCGTTTTTTGTTTGTTTTTTTGTACTGTAGCTGAGAAAGGAAAAATTGAATTTTTTGACATTTGAAGACTTTTCACTGAAATTCAGAATATATTTAATACTAAACTGCACAGCTGATTTGTTTCAACAATTGAAACCAAAAACAGATATTTCAATATGATCATTTATCTGCGTTCTTCTGAACAAAGTCCTAAGTAAATCACCACCAATTTGTGTCTTAACGTGGGGATTGTCCAACGCCTCGTCGTTGGAGATCGGTCCCCTACCCAGCACGTTTGGGGAAACTGCAAAAAATATAAAAAATAAAATAAAATAAATGCACTATTTAAAGAAAATGTCAATTATGTCGAGGCACAATGTTTTTTCTTATGCTTACCAAGCCGTCCAAGGTGACTTTTGTGCGAAATACGTGCTGCTGGTCCCCTGCTAACAATTTGTTACAACTCCTGGAAACTATTCCTAGAATCTTAATAAAACCTTTAAAACACAAAAACATGCTTATGTTGTGTTTTTTAAGCTTCCGGTGAGGGTTTATGTACAGTACATCACAAATGATGCAATTAAAAAGTAAGTAAAAATTAAAACTCACTTTTTCCTTTATAGTCACATTTCAAGCATTCATTTCTGTTAATTGTGATCGTTAATGAAACCCCAACATTCTGTTTCTCAGAAAATGAGATTAAGACTAATTTAAATAAAGGTTTCTTTTAAGTACAGAATTGCTATGGCCTAAATGAACACAGACAAGTCTGCTGACTTGACAGTTGTCCAATAACCAAGATTATTTTAATGATGTTCTATGTTACTATGATGTACCTTTGCCAGCAATTTTAAATCATACTGTTTTACTGCTTAACTGAAGTCAGGATTTTATTTTTGTTGGGCATCTCCAAACGGCTTCACATTTTAGCTTAATTGTACTGAGTGTAAAAGTCTCTGCTGCCATCTGCAGGGTTAACAGAACCTATACTACATTGAGAAAAAAAAAAAAAAAAACCGAGAACATAAGGTTTATTTTACGCTTTTATATATATGTACAGAAATTAAAATGTCAAGTTAGTCATTCCAAATTCTCAACATAATTAATAATCAGATATTGTTATTGATGAGAATTGAACAATCCAGCATCAAATGTACACTCCATATCAACACATCTTGGAGGAGATTTTGCCTCAAAAATAAGTACAAACAGCAAACTCCACAGGTTTTTCCACAACATACGTTCTTACGCAACAGGAGACTTTGTTCCAGTGGTGGAAAAATCCCTCATGTGAATCTTTTAGTTGAGCCTACGTAATATACAAGATAACTACAGCAATACTTTAAACACCGGTGTCCAACCAGTTCCTTTAAAAGCTTTCATTATACGAGGGACTTTAATCATGTAGAAACACAACAAAAAGCACCGATACAACTAGTATACAGTGGATTATTATGTACAGAGTGTGCGAGGTCATTGTGGCATCAGATGTCTGACGTTGTATTTGGATGTGTCGTTATACTGGGTCATAGGTTTGTCTGCAATGCCACATGTTCCCACTCCCACCTTTCCATTTACACTTTCTGGTGATGCAAATATGCTTCTCTTTACCTACAAGGACATAAAAAAATAAACTGGTTAGCTGGAGGAGAAATAATAATAATAAAAAAAAACAATAAGAGGTTAAAACTATCTTACCTGTCCTTTCTTGTTCTTTGAGTAAGCTTTGTTGTTGAACTGTTGCCACTTAGACTTCTGGTCCTCCCTCTCTTGCTCCAGCTCCTTCATCCTCTGTACCTTTTTCTGAGCTTTCTTCTTCTTATACTCTCGCTGCTCCGCTATTTGCTCTTTTCTAGAAAGTCACACACAAGATGAGAGAAAGTTAAAACAACAAACTTCACACCAGAGATCGGGAACTGCAATTTATGAATTGACTTGAAGTGGTAGACCTGTAACAAAAGTAGTAATGGTAAAAAAAAAAACATGAACAGAATATTGGCTTTGACTTCAGTTTTTAATACTGTATCTTTTTGAAAGGAATGGATGAGTGCAACGTTCAACACTGGCCGTGTCATTCCTGCCACTTGAGGCTCCACTTCCAGGTTTTATTGCTTTCTTAGGAGTCTTAATGGTATGGACACCTCCATATTTGTCTGGTCTTCAGTGTCCCCAACACTCCACCCACAGCAATTAATGTGCACAAATCAGCTCATGGTGGACATCCATAAATCTAGAATCAAATGCAAACTCAAAAACCTCCTGAGCGGTGGCGCCTGATCTGTGGAACAGGCTGCCTGGCACCTCATAGAAAGGCTAGTGTAGCTTCACAAACCTAAAGAAAACACTTCTATGGTCAGAGATAAGTCATATCTTACTTATTTGGGGAAGCAGAATGTAAAGCGTCAGTGATGCAAGACTTTCACAGATTTCAGTGTAGAAATAGTAGAAACAAGACGAGTTCGTTCATTACCTTGACTTTGACTTTAAACCTCCGTCATCGTCAGATCGTTTCCCTTCCTCCACGGCTTTGAGGTTCTGCAGAGGAATCACTTCAGCATTCCCGTACTCTGTGAACGTAACGGCCGCAGTGCCGTTCTCTCTGTCTATCTCCTCAATCTCAGCTTCATACACCCTGTCAAAAGATCACGTCTGTAAGCAGGTGAGTATGAGCCAAAGACTCAAGGTCTACTTAATAGGCAACGTTCAATAATGGCTCAGTAAGTATGAAATAATTCCATTTCAATGTTACAAACTCTAATTTCAATTTTAGAAGAAAAACTGTATTTTTTAAAAAATATCTCCCAACTACAAACTTGTATAAAGTTAAAAAGACACAGACTCTATAAAGCAACAATGCATTTCCTCAAGTTACATAAGAAGAATGAAAAACATCATTATATGAAATGAATAAAATGAAACTGAATGTCAAAATACAGTTTTGAGGATATTCACACTGACCTAAGGTTTCTGAAATGTTACGATTACGATTCGTCTTCATCAGTTACCATTTACGGAACAGAACTACGAATAAAAATATTTTCGTGCATCCAATGAAGAAGGTGCTGCTTTATGGTGACACACATTACACTGGCGAGTCATTTGTTTATTTAAAAAGGATGTTGAAACTCACTGGCCATCGTGGCTCCACGTTGCCAAACATCGTTCACCCACTTTCCAGCTTTTCTTCACTGGCACCGACTCTGAGCCGCTGGTGCTGGAAGACCCATCAGCGGGCTGCGAACTCAGGAGATCTTTAGTCAGATCGATGACTTCCTGCAAAAGAGCAAGAAAAAAAAAAAAGAATAATTACAGGAACTAAGGTGCTCTTATTAGGTTAGGCAACATAATGACTTCCTACTTCCTCCCTTTCAAATGCTTCCATGTCATCAGTTATTTTTAGGGTTTCATGTTAATACAATTCACCACGTCTATAGACTTGATCAAACTTATTAGACAAAGGTAAGAGTGTGTATTAAGGTAAACCGGAGATTTCAAAAGTTATGGCTTAGAATCTGCTTAATTGTGTAAACCTACAGGTTTAAGTCATTTTAATGAGAGGTCAGACACGCTCCTGGATTTAGTGGAGTTTTCTGTGGCTGAAAAGAGAAAAGATCTCCCAACCTGTTGCTCTGTCAGGCAGTTAGTTGAAAGAGATCAATTTTATACCATGAGATTGTCACACTGGCTCGTGTCTATATGCAATTTTAGATTCTATAAATATAAAAACTTGGCAGAGTTTCTCTTCAATTGGATTTCCTGCACTGCACACATTCCTGTCCTAGAAACTATGCATGTGTGGGGCTCACGTGATTATAGTGGACAATTTTATTCATTTGCAAACTTCAACACAAAGACTTATTACATATCAAAATCACAAAGAACTGCAGTAAATAAGTACCATCTAAAGCAGAAGGTCATCAACACTATTTGCTTAAACATAGTTGTTCATTTATCGATCATTTGAACTTTATTGATTACATGTTTCACAGATTTTGTGTAGCCCTAATTTTTATTATACATTTGGTTATCTTATTGAAGGTACTTTGTCTTTTAAACCTATACAAAAAGAAGTTAGATTACACAAAAAGTAATGGTTTACACGCCAATAAAAAAACTGCCCAAAAGTGACAAATGCTTTGTAACTTTATTTGAAATTTCCTAATAAGACTAATGAAAAGGCATACTTTTTAAGATTAATTTACTTAGTTTTACGGTGTTTTCAGGGTCATGTTATAAACGTACAGCAAATATGTATAATCTGCAAAAAACATAAAGAAGAAGTAATGGATGAAAAATATTGAAAATGTGGGAAGCACGGATGTAGAGAGCAAAGAATGAAGAACGAAAGGGAATAAGACTGGAAGGACAATGAACACAAGGGTTCATTATCATTGGGATGGATGGAGCCAGACAAGACCGCATATCAACAAACATGATGACCCACTGTATTCCTAGTAAAAAACCTTTTATAAATGCTACAGTGAAAACAATTTTCGGATGAAGGGAGAAAACAAACCTGCAAGTCCTTCTGAAGTTTTAGGAGGTCTTCATTATCTGGATCGGTTGATAAGGCAACTTCTACTTGCTGTAACTGAGCTTTATAGCTGCTCAACTGTTTCACCAGATCTTCCGACATTTGTGCGCTAAAAAACAAAAAGCAAAATGCGATGTTACCCAGTTTATTACGGGTAGCTGATAAGAGGGTGCAGTATAAAATACGTTTATGACTATACTACTAATCCCGCTTTATTAAAATCTGAATAAATTGATCCATAATGCGTCAACTAAAAAATTGAATGTTAGCACAGCGCTAACACTTAGCAAGGCCTTTTCTTCGACGTACGTTTACCGTAACGAGGCTACCGCTAGCTAACAGCCACAAAGAAGAAACAACAAAAGAGCGGCTATGTGGGTCTTACCTTTGTTCTAGAACCCTTGTCTAACCAGCTGAACAATAAGTACGATTCAAAGTCGACAATTTTTCGTAAATAGCTGTTCTTATTTTTAAAATGTGCTCTTCTTCTGTCTATCTGTGAATAGCACACCGGAAACCAGTATAAATCCCATGCGATGATACGCTGTTCTAGAGGTTCATCAGCGCCCCTATCGGCTGGACATAGCATCTTCAGTATCTCTTTGACTTTCGACTTAAAAACCAAGCTTGTACAGTCGCCACAACAATTTCCAATGAGCTTAAAGTTGTTTACTTATACAGTTTTTGTCTCTTTAAACATGTAAAAGAGTACTTCTTAATCCCACCCCATAATAAAGTTATATATATTTAACTTCCCACAGCTCTTAAGCAAAATCGATGGCTGCACAGTTGGTTTCTAAGTGGTCAAAAGTAAAACAACATTTTCTTCCACATCATTTCTCCGAAACACTAAAGTGTATAAAACCTATTTTGTCACAACATTAAACATATTGCCAGAGATATAATGAAATAGTTCAGATCAAAGCAAATGTATTAGTTAGAATAGCTTAATCACAGTTTTCCAGTTTCCATGCAAGACTTAACATTTACTTTGTTCACAATCGCTTTACATTCAGTCAGACTGAGCTTGCAAAGAATTTTAAGAATATCACTCTTTAAATTAGAGAAGCTGCTAGAAATAAATACTTGCAGCTGTAACTGCAGCAAAAGATGAGTTGACAGAGTACCAAATCAGAGTCGATATAAATGCACATGACCGTCTTTAGATTTTCTCTTAAAAAGAAAATTGGAAAGTCGTTTCCTTTCCACTTCACAAATATTAAATACTTTGTGTTAGTCTATCACATAAAATCCCATAGACGCTGAAGTTTGTACATGCAAAGTGAAGAATATGAAAAAGTCCAACAGATATGTACTCTAATGTAGCAAGGCTGAGCTCAGCAACAACAGCTTCACTCACCCAGAATGTCACACATTGGACTGGAATCTGATGTAGAGGTGTTGCAAAAAACAAAGTGAGTAAAAATGAATCGCTTATTGTGTAAAACTATGTGCAGTGAAAAATAAGCAAAATGTCATAAATTCATAGAAACTGTAGAAAAATTACATTATCAGATAAGAAGCACAAGAAGAACAAGGTTCCTAAAAACCTAAATTAAAATGACCCCATATGTGTATTATTTCATTGGACACAAGTAACAACTTTAAAATATAAGTTGTATCTGACTTACTTTATAAAAGTTTAGTATATTAATCAAACCCATTCATTTTGATTAATGCAGTTCTGCTCTGAAAACAAGATTAGATTAATCTGTGTCAGGCTGTATGTCAACAGTCTCCTCTATCTGGGCCTTAAGTGCTATTAGTGAACAACTGAATAACCCCCTCCTCTCTCCAAAGACAACCATTATTTCCAGCTCTTTCTTTTCTTTTTACTTTCAAGATATATGATTGGCTTATGACACAGGAGCTCAAAACGATAGCGTGTACTCGTACAACACTGTAATCTAATAGTGCACATAAATTGCTTCTATAAATCACCAACATAATTATCCTCAAAAATCAACCAATGACTTAGGCGTCTGGAAGCAGCACCGAATCACTTTTTATGTCTTCAGCAGTTGAACTCCTCCCATTCCTGTTCTCACTGTAGTGGAGGCAGCATCACAGATCTCCAGCGTCAGATCAAGCCCATTGAAAACACGAGCTTCACTACAACTGCAACAGATGAAGAGACCAGATGAAGACAGATGAAGACAGATGAAGACAGATGAAGAGACCAGGAATTGAAGGAAAATGGGTGATTTATGATATGGCTTCCAGGGAGTTAAAATGTGTAGTTTTATTCCTAAAGGTAGGTGGATTCATATTTCTTATTGCTATTACCAGCACTGAGTAAAAAAGAGAATTATGTAAAAGGTGGAATGCATTAAATCACTTTTAATAGAGCTTGTCTCTTTAACACAAAGAGATATTCATGGTTATTTTGTTTATACTTTTTTACTCTCAAAGGAGACACAAACTATTGACTTCTTCAGCAATCTCAGCAAAATGAAGAGACCGTTCTCTGCTGCTGTTTTCCTTTAGAGAATCCCCCGAACAGGCAGTGGGAGAGCACAGTTTCTCCTCGGCTCGCAGTGAACACAACTCAGACTATTATTTTGGACGCCACGGCTCGTCCTGATGGGCTGCCTCAACCTCACCAGCAGAAACGAGACTTTGCCTGGCAAGCAGCCCTTCTCTGTGCAGACCTCGGTGATGCTCACCACCCTGGTGGGGATGCTTATTTTACTAACCGTGTTTGGAAACGTCATGGTAGTGATCGCTGTGATGACGAGCCGGGTCCTGAAGGCGCCCCAGAACTTGTTTTTAGTCTCTCTGGCATGCGCAGACATTCTGGTTTCCACCTTAGTGATGCCCTTTTCCCTAGCAAACGAACTCATGGGTTACTGGTACTTTGGCACAGTGTGGTGTGAAATCCACCTGGCTTTGGATGTTCTCTTTTGCACTTCATCCATCGTTCACCTGTGCGCCATAAGCCTGGACAGGTACTGGTCTGTGACTAAAGCCATCGAGTACAACCTGAAACGGACGCCCCGCAGGATTAAATGCACGATCTGCTTGGTTTGGGCGCTTGCAGCCTTGATTTCATTCCCCCCGCTCATCACAATGACAAAGAAGGAGGGAGGAAAGGACAACCCTGAGTGCAAGATCAATGAGGTGAAATGGTATATCATATTCTCGAGCATTGCATCCTTCTTTGCACCCTGTGTCATCATGATTATGGTGTATGTCCGGATCTACCAGGTTGCCAAGAAAAGAACCAGAGCCTCACCAGGAGAGCGGCAAAGAGAGAACGGCAACTTAGAGAACACCCAATTTGACATGGACCCCGGAGAAAAGCAAGAGAAGGAAATGGATGAGCTGAAAGACGGGGAAGAGGTCTACGGGCTGGACGTGGAGGAAGAGCCGTCCTCCTCTGATGGGAATGAAAACATCCTGTGTTCCCTGATGAAGAAGAGGAGCGGGAGAACACCCAAAGCGACTCAGGTGAAATCTAAAGAAACTTGTACAAAGGCAGAGGACCTGTCCTCTGCGAGGGCGAGCAAGTGGAAGGGAAGGCAGTACAGGGAGAGGCGCTTCACCTTCGTCCTGGCCGTGGTCGTGGGAGTGTTTGTTCTTTGCTGGTTCCCCTTTTTTTTCACCTACACGCTTGCAGCAGTTTGCGACACGTGCTGCATCCCGGAGAAGCTGTTCAAGACCTTCTTCTGGTTCGGCTACTGCAACAGCTCACTAAATCCGGTGATATACACCATATTCAACAAAGACTTCAGAAAATCATTCAGAAAAATCCTTTGCAAAAGAAACACAGGAGGTTTGTAATTAAAATACAAAAAAGTGTGTATTATGCTTGTTTTGCAATCTGTATTACAATGTTGCAGCATGCCAGTTTAGAGTCTTGATATTGTTTAACTGTGACATTGTGGGTGGCTATTTATGAAAAATGTTACACATTAAATGTTCATGTTTATCATAATTATACAGGTGCTGGTCATAAAATTAGAATATTGTGATAAAGTTCATTATTTTCCATAATGTCATGATAAAAATTAAATTGTCATATATTTTAGATTCATTGCACACCAACTGAAATATTTCAGGTCTTTTATTGTTTTAATTTTGATGATTTTGGCAAACAGCTCATGAAAACCCAAAATCCCTGTCTCAAAAAATTAGAATATTATGAAAAGGTTCTCTGAACGAGCAATAAAAATAATCATCCGAATCAACAAAGTAACTCTAAACACCTGAAAAAGATTCCTGAGGCCTTTAAAAACTCCCAGCCTGGTTCATTACTCAAAACCGCAGTCATGGGTCAGATTGCTGACCTGACTGCTGTCCAGAAGGCCATCACTGACATCCTCAAGCAAGAGGGTGAGAAACAGAAAGAAATTTCTGAACGAATCGGCTGTTTGCAGAGTGTTATATCAAGGCACCTCAGTGGGAAGTCAGTAGGAAGGAAAAAGTGTGGCAGAAAACGCTACACAACGAGAAGAGGTGACCGGACCCTGAGGAAGATTGTGGAGAAGGGCCGATTCCAGACCTTGGGGGAAGCAGTGGACTGAGTCTGGAGTAGAAACATCCAGAGCCACTGTGCACAGGCGTGTGCAGGAAATGGGCTACAGGTGCCGCATTCCCCAGGTCAAAGGTCAAGCCACTTTTGAACCAGAAACAGCGGCAGAAGCGCCTGACCTGGGCTACAGAGAAGCAGCACTTTGGACCACTGTTGTTCAGTGGTCCAAAGTACTTTTTTCGGATGAAAGCAAACTTTGCATGTCATTCGGAAATCAAAGTGCCAGACTCTGGAGGAAGACTGGGGAGAAGGAAATGCCAAAATGCCAGAAGTCCAGTGTCAAGTACCCACAGTCAGTGATGGTCTGGGTGCCATGTCAGCTGCTGGTGTTGGTCCACTGGGTTTTATCAAGGGCAGGATCAATGCAGCCGCTATCAGAAGATTTTGGAGCACTTCATGCTTCCATCTGCTGAAAAGTTTTATGGAGATGAAAATTTAATTTGGTCTGGAATCGGCCTTTCTCCACAATCTTCCTCAGGGTCCGGTCACCTCTTCTCGTTGTGTAGCGTTTTCTGCCACACTTTTTCCTTCCTACTGACTTCCCACTGAGGTGCCTTGATATAACACTCTGCAAACAGCCGATTCGTTCAGAAATTTCTTTCTGTTTCTCACCCTCTTGCTTGAGGATGTCAGTGATGGCCTTCTGGACAACAGTCAGGTCAGCAGTCTGACCCATGATTGCGGTTTTGAGTAATGAACCAGGCTGGGAGTTTTTAAAGGCCTCAGGAATCTTTTTCAGGTGTTTAGAGTTACTTTGTTGATTCGGATGATTATTTTTATTGCTCGTTCAGAGAACCTTTTCATAATATTCTAATTTTTTGAGACAGGGATTTTGGGTTTTCAAGAGCTGTTTGCCAAAATCATCAAAATTAAAACAATAAAAGACCTGAAATATTTCAGTTGGTGTGCAATGAATCTAAAATATATGACAATTTAATTTTTATCATGACATTATGGAAAATAATGAACTTTATCACAATATTCTAATTTTATGACCAGCACCTGTAATATTGTCATGAAGAGTACAAATTTAAAATGACACAGATGCATCAAAACGTGACTTATATCTGCATGCTACAATGGTATAGATCTCCTAAAATTTCAAAGTTTGGCACATTATTTATTTCTGACGACTGTATGATATCCCCACTGCGGTACTGATTCAGTAAGGGAAATTAAATGCTAAAAAGATGCATAACAGATTTGTGACACTTTCATAATCACCTCGTCAGTGCTGGCCCAAGAATATACAGGGCCCTAATCATTTTAATTTGGGGATCCTTTTTTTAATTTGGGCCCCCCAGCCTCCACACCATAAATCTGCTATATATTAAATTTAACAGCAGTATACTTTCACAGTTCACTAGCAAACCGACAATTAAATTGACTATTTGTATTGATCTTGACCCTGATATCATTTGCTCCGTATTGGGTATTAAAGTAAAACCTGAAAATGCAGTAGGTTGCAAAACTTCAACATATTTCGTTAGGATTTCTTTTTGTTGTTGCAGAATTGATAAGTGAAAGGAATAAAAAGTACAAATAAAAATCTAAGAAAGTGCAGTGTGCCTTTTAACTCTGCTATGATGTTCATTTCTGAGGTGCAGCTATAATAATATAATGTTCCTGACTCAAGTTGACTCAGGGATTAAAAAAAAAAAATGCACTGTCAGAATCCAAAAAATATTCCCCAAAATATTTTATATCTGATCAGTACTAACAATTTCAATCAATATTTACTGCAATGATGCAATTTAGCGCTTAGAAATGAAGGCTGAATGAGGATAATTCACTTGTTTTTCACAAAAATAGAACTATTTTAATTTTTAATCTCCACTAGGAAAGCCGACACAGACAAGTCAACATCAAAATTATATTTTTCGATTTTTTTGTCAGTGTTCAGTCATTCGTCTGGTGCTATGACATCCAGTAATCGTGTTCAAGTTACCTACTCCCCCTTTGACAGTATTAAAGGATTTGTTTTCTGGTCCTTTCAGGTGATGATTTCAGCACTTTTGTGCAAAGTACTCAAGAGGACAACATTTTTTCCCTTTTTATTAGGACACTGTAAATTTTCACAGATTACGTTTTTCCCCCTGAGACCATTTGCCATAGTAAGCACCGCCCTTGTACCCTGATTCTTTGGAGAAGCTAAAGCTGGTTTTCCAATGAAAACCTACAAAGTCTATGTATAGCTAGTGTTTGGATCACATGCTGCTCATATTATTATTATTATTATTATTATTATTATTATTATTAATGAATGGGTCAATTTGACCCTTAACATAACAGGAGGGTTAAAAACATTCTTTAAAATTAGCTATTTGTGAACATTTGTAAAGAGCATAAATTAAGATAAATCTTTATAAAAGAACCACATAAATAAATAAATAAATAAATAAATAAATAAATAAATAAATAAATAAATAAATAAATAAATAAATAAATAAATAAATAAATAAATAAAAATGCTAAGAGCTCTGGCACCTCCCGCCCTACTTTTTTTGAGAATCAAATTTTGCTTTTTCTGGGGCCAGCCCTACACCAGGTTGCATTTCTTCAAGCACGTCAGCGATTTTGCATAAAAGCAGACATCTTTTTTTTTTTTTTTTATGAAAAAACCTGAAACTGACAATTTCCTTGATGGTTTCCATGTTTTCCACCTTCAACTTCAGGATATATATTTCTTCTCGTTTTAATGCAAATGAATTTGGACAGTAAAACCCACTGTTGTTTATTTCAAGGTGCTGAAGTGAAAATATGCTTCACATATTTAGCAGGCTGTAGTTTTTTAAAAAGTCTCTGCTGACATGATTAGCTGCGATGGTGTATGACACGAACATGGTCGATTGTTCCAATGTTTAACCCCAATAAATGACTTTTTGGCTTCTGTATTAGATGTGACTCTGCTTTTATAATTAGGCTTTGTCAAAGGAGCACAAAAAGAAAAAAAAATCATTAGCTCCAATTATCTGCTGCATGATATGCAATGATTGTGGCAGCCAGGCAACTGAGCGTCTTTCACTGTGAGACCGAGGAAACAAGCGACATTGTAAATTTTCTGAAAACTATCGTACATGTCTTTTAATGGCTATACAAACAATTGTGCCTCCTCCTCACCCCCGAAGCAATCTGTACAGAGAGGGATGTTATCTCCACCCCACCAGCTAGCTCACTCCCTCATAACAAGCCCTAGAACAAGACAATTATACGAACAGAAAATTATCCCTGGGAGGGACGAGTAACACGACAGTATTGAACACAGTTTATCATGAATTATAGCCCCTCATATCAGGATATCATTAAATCCTCCCCTGGAGTCAAACAGAACTCACGCATGGATAGAAATATGAGTGTCTTCTGCAAATTACGCTGTGAGGTTAATATCCAGCAGCTTATCAGTATTTTTTTTTTTGTTCTTTGAGTGTTATCAGTGTTCCCTGTCTCTTGTCCATTTTTGTGCACTTTTCATGCTGAAAGTTCTCATTGTTTGTACTTTTTTTCACTTAGTTTTTTAGGTTCAGATTGATTTTTTTTTATAGTCAATCATTTGTTTGTAACTTACAAAACATTTTTTTTAGTCATGTATTTTTTTTTTTTTATACAAATAACTGAGAGGTTCCCAGGACTTGCTTTCTGGGATTCTGGTATCGTAAGATTCCAGTGGTTCAGCCATTTCTCAAAGGCTTAAAATACAACATAATAGAATTTCCATAATATTCCATTATGAGAAAATTGTATTTGAGGTTTTGTGGCGAAGCCTAATCATGCAACATGAATGTATTTCTACAGCAGCATGAATAGATCTTAAGGTACTCATGCAGAGAAAAAAGTAGACATTTGGTCTGTTTTTGGAACAAGTTTAAATAAGCATCTGCTTATGAGAGTCTTGAGTATTAACAATATGAAATATTTAGTATTACGAGGATTTCAAGAGAAATATATCTTGTTTGGTTCTGGCTCATTGCATATCAGTGTGTTTGGAAGAAAAAAATTAAAATAAACTGCTGTGATTAGTTTCTGAATGCCTCCTTTAATTAAAATGACTATTCTCTTGGAGTCTGCTGCACTGCTTGAGCAGCTGCATTGCATAAATTACAATTTGAAGTGCCTCAACATCAAGCAATTGGGAGATTAAAATGCCAAAATGAACATTACTGTCTTCCCCAAAAAGATTAATGAAACAGTCGTAATATAAACGGACGCGCTCAGTTGGTTTGGCTCAAACCACAAAAGCACTGGCATTATTTCAAGCCCTGCATGTTTTTAGGCTGTTTTTTTTTTGTCTCATGTCAAATTACAGTAACTTATGCGACTTATGTTTGGTTACAAACTACAAACGGTGCTGTTGCAATAGCTAAAGTACACATGAGTCTACTTTCACTGTTTGCTGAGACAATGATTAATTTCCTTCTGCAAAGACCGCAGACCATCACGATTTATGCCCATGATGGCTCAACTTGTAAAACTATCTTTAACACTTACTCACATTTGGAGTTCCCACAGCTTTCACACAGTTTCCCTGTCAGTCCTCTTCCTTTCATAGTTCTTTTCTACTCAATTGCTAATAATGGGTCAAATTTGATCCAATGCAGATTAGGTTAATTTAGCTTGAAAAGATTGCCTTAGTATCATCAGATTTGACCTTTCACCTACATAATATACTTTTCTTCAAATTCCTTCAAAAATATTAAACTCTTACTAAATGTGTTTTTATTATGTTGACCACAGAAAGGAGTGGGCATTGTCACAACGACAGCTAATGGAGATCCTGAGCAAATCAACAAAGAAAACAACACACATTCTTTTTTTTTTCTGCTAGTCATTGGTTTAGATACTAATTTGTGTTTGTATTAAAATAGACTGATCAAATGTTTGCCACCTCAACTGTGAAAACCATTTTAGTTATGATAATACATTTCTCTACAGTAATCAGTTATCCACATGTTCCGTCTTCATAGTCTTCTGTGATTTACAAACAACGCCGTAATCTACTTCCTCTGTGCAATCGGACATGCCCACACACTTGTTAGACCCCACCTCTGGTTGGATGATCAGGACTCCTCTGGTGCATGGATGCAAGAGCTGGCTTGGACTGTCAATCTGGGTAGAAAGTTTGACTATCATAACCACAGCCCACTGACATTAGCAACAATGAGCAGATTTTCTTTGTTCTATCTTCATGTTGTGGAAGAAGTCATTGAGCGGTTCAGAACGGTAATCGGTGTGGAATGAAGACGATCCTCATGATCCAGTCCAACAAACTGGATCATGATTTTTTTTATTTTTTTTTTTTAGCCAGATGTTTGATTAAAAACCCCAAATCTCTGTCCTGACAGAATAAAGCAAACCATTTGCGTTAAAGAAATCACCCATACGCTTTTTTCTGTTTGCCACACTCTCAAAGAAGTAGTTAGAGAGACATCAGATAAACAAGAGTTGTCCAGAAGCCCTAACAAGTTTAAATAAAAGCATGAGATGAATAGGCTGTTTTTAATTTAATGGTAAGTCATCTATTATTTATTAATCAGAATGCGCCAGGCACACTGGGGTATATTAGATCTCCTCCATGATAAAGACACAAGATAATATCATTTGACTCTGAGGACTGCAAGAGGCAGGAAGACCCTGTAAGGTTTCATATTTCTTCCATTCCCAAGGGTTTGCTGCTGCATATAAAATTAACAATTAACCCGGTTTTTAATTGTGTAAGACACCTGTGAAACTGGAGTTGTTGTTGTTTTGTTTTTTTATTTAGAAATAACAGACATCATAGTGTGACTTCTAAAATATAGATTTGGCTATCTCCCCCTCTACGCCCAGAGACCCCCAAAAAATACATGATTTGCATAATATTTTTTCTTTTACATTTTTCATTTACCATGCACTTGGCCTCTGTTAATTCACAAAGAAATCTTAATTCGCCTTAGGTCATCTTCTGATTGACAATAACCCCTAACAGACCCAGTGGAGACAGTGTACCCCAGTGCTTTCATGTATTTTTTTTTTGCACCTCTGCATAATTTGAATATTTCCACAATCTTGAGCAGTTCTTACAAAACAGTTTCCCTGCAGGGATCAGCGAGGTTTTTCTGAATCTGATTAAATCTTCAAGGACTCCACAACCAAATGTTTCTTGTCTGCTTTGACTGGAGGCCACTCTTGATCTCCAGAAGAACACCTCGGGGACCAGAGGACCTCACTGGGAATTCAAAGAGCCAGAATATGTGGATGGCACAGAATTTGGAATAAGAAATCAAACATCTCGGCATTTTAACAAGCCTGTAATATGCTAAGTTAAAGGCTTTCAGTCTTGTTTTAGTTTGTTACGCAGATTTAAAAAGGACGGTTGTGTCCTCATGCTGCTATGGCTTCTTCTTTGCTCTCTGCCCAAAATGCTTTTTTGGAAAAGTATGGCAAAATTACAAAGACCACAGAGGTGATGTGGTTAAACAAACCTTAGTGCCACATAATCCCCTCCTTACGTTGTATAAACAAAAATAATGAACAAAACTCTACGCTCCTATGTTATGAAGCTGCGGTGGAGTTCTACCTACTACAAATGGCCACTAATTTCAGTAGGAAAAAGCTGATTAAATAAGGTAAAACTGCATAACGCATGCAGGAGTTATTTGAAAAAATTATACAAGCTGAGTACTCTTGGTTAGTTACTTAGCATAAAATGTTATAAGCACAGGAAGGCGTCCATTTTATATGGAGGAGAAACCAAATTACCTCCTGGGCAGCTGCGAATGTATTCTACTGTAATACTACGAGCCATAACACATTTCAATGACTCAAGAGCAAGGAGAAAATGGAGCAAGTTTTCCGAGAGGTGATGATCTACATGGTGGTGGGTGTGAAGGTAAGACTGCCTTAATCCACAGCAAAACTCACAACTTCAACTCCTTGAAATTAAAATGAAACTTGATATGTGCAACGCTAGCATATAGTTTTAACCAGGAGACACTTTACTAAAATATTCACTGACTAAACATGTAGTCAACAGACTATGATTAAGCAAGGGGTATACAAAACCCAGCCAAATCTGAAAGTTAAACTGAAAAGGACAACTAACGTATTAGTATAATCCATGATCTTAAAAATGGATTGACCAATAAATAAATAAATAAATAAATACATATATATATATATATATATATATATATATATATATATATATATATATATATATATATATATATATATATATATATATATATATATATATATATATATATATATATATATACCTGGTGTAAATTTATTGACGAGTTTTCTATCTCATTATATCAGTCCAGCCAATATTATCATTTCCGCTCTGTTTTCTCCCGGTGTTTTGCTCACAACATCCTCCCATATATGCACATGCATCTGGGCAGTGCCAGCATCCGTCATACAAAGCCAACATAAATATCAATTTCTATTTACTTTTAGTGAACTTCATCTATTCTCACCAGTCAACTGTTGGGGGGGAAGAAAAAAAAATCTATTGATGAGCTGTCATCTACAGCACACCCAGACACACAAAGAGTTAGCTGAATACAGAGACGTTTAAACAAGCTCTGACAGCTTCGGTAAAGGTGTCAACTTTACTTTATTTCATCTTAAGAGACTTCCAGAGAACAAAGTAAACCTACCAAGCTGGTATTGAGTCACACCTAATGACATTTTATTAAGTGATGTAAAGATGTGTCATAATAACTGCAACATGCAAATCAGTTGGCATTAATATTCAATGTTCTATTAGCCCATAAAATAAAAACATTGCAAAGACTGAGAGAGACATTTCTAAACAAGGTTCAGACTTTTTAATAAGATACTATTTTAATTATTAATTTGAATGATTATAAGGCTACATACTGTATCTTTCTATGATTTTCTTTGTTGTTTCTTTGGATTAATCATTCAGTATATTTCTCTTGAAGCTGTAAAAAAGGCAATGAAATTATTTCAGGTTATTATGGTAGGTAAAGTTTGGGGTAAAGTGACCATATCTCAAATAATTGGTATTTAACAGACTTTGAATTATACAGCTGTCTAAATCTTTCAGGTACTTTGGTAATTAAATGTTAAAAATGGCTTGCCATAAACAGAGGTTCTGCTGAAAAACACCCAAAGGAAAGATAAATACATTACATATTTTTTTTAATTGTCACATTTTGAGTCGTACTGATAAAAAAAAAGCGGTTTTCCTTTATTTCTACCATTTATTCCTCATTTTATTTGTTCATTCAAATTCAGCCACAAGAAGAATGGCTTCTTCCATTTTTGGCAATCGTCTTATTAAACAATAATAATATCAATACTTATATTGCTCAAAATAGCTCGCAAAAGACAAAATGTTCTGTATGATGTTGATGGCAACCTTTTATTTTTGCTGCACTTACACAATTAATTTAAAATAGTCTTAACAGTTCCCTCTGCCTAAATAAATGTATTCCTGTATGGAAAAGGAACCCACATCTCAGAATAATAAGAAGCTCTCTCTATTGTAGAAATAATTACATTTTTTTCAGGATAATCAGTCACGCTTATCTCCATGGGAGCTAAAATAATTACATTTGCCAGATTCAAAATTGGGCTTGCCTGATGAAGAACTAATGAACAATGAATCCGTACTTTACCTTTTCACATTGGAGCATACACTTGGGCAGTTCTTCAACAAATGTATGACAGGTAATGTTTCTCATTGTGTGTCTGAAAACTTTAATTCACTTCGATTAATAGGTCTGTCGCAGTTACATCAAAACTTAACTGATTTGTAAATTGCTTGGCAAAGGTATTCATACCCCTTCTTTCCCCATATGTTGCCACGTTACAGCAAACTTCAAAGCATTACATTGAGAAACCATGTGTTCGAACAACACAAAGTAGCAAATAATTTTAAAGCCTTAAGAAAGTGATGCAAGTTAATGTTCATTAGTATTCTGAGTCAGCGCTGCGTAAAACTGCCTTTGACAAATGGCAGCTGCTTTTGCAGTTTTTTGGGGGGTTCTTCTTGCAGCTTTGCATCTAAAACTTAGTTTTTTCCAGTCTTATTTACACCCCCCTCCCCACCTCCCCACCCAAAAGTTAAGACAATAACGAACGCATTGAAGAATATAACCTCTAATAATTAATATTTAATTAACAACTAACTTTGCTAAAACAATTGTTGAATTTTTAACCCCCTCTTTATCCCTCCCGCTCAAGTGTTTATCAAAACTCGACCTCAAAAAATAAGTTGTGACAGTTTGGAAAGTGCTAGTGCAGCTACAACTCTGAAGAACATGACAGTGATGAGTCATTGCTGCCATCTTCAGACGACTGAGTGGAACTGCAATATTTCAACAAACCTGCACAAATAAACCTGACATGAGCGAAGTTTTTTTTTTTTTTTTATATATTGCTACAGTGATAATTTACCAGATCTTAATATGCATCCGTGATGCTTTAAACTTAACTGAAAGGGTATTCAGAAGGCGTAGATGTGACCCTGCGCATGCGCACTGACTCAGATGTCATACTGGAACTTGGTGTGCGTTTTATACGTGCCCTCCTTTTTGGAGCCAATCCCAGTTCGGATAAACAAAATATTGCGTCACTGTTATTGTGCTAGTTGAGACTCCAGCTGGTTGGGGACATTTCGCCACCATTTCACCTACAATTCAGGCCTTTAAAGCTGTGTTTCCGATTAAAGTTCGTCACACGGCACAGCGCAAATGTCGCTTCAAAAGGACGCGTCATCTGACGAGAGTTTGCAAGGTAAAGTACTGAAAGCTAATGATATATAAAACATTAGAAACACGTTGTTGTCTCTATATTTAATGGTGTCTCCCCCCCCCCCTCAGCGTTTGAACTGTTAGTTGTTCTGCTGTGCACTTTACCCTTCGTGGGAGTTGTTACCAATACGCCTGTAAAAAATAAAATAAAAAAAAGGATAACAACGAGCATTCATGTGTAGACACTGTTTATCCTAAGGTTCCTGGGTAGAGCTGCATTTCAGTGGAACTGGCTCCCAAGGTACCAGTCATCGAGGAAGCCAGGAGCACATTCCCACGTCCAGTCAGCAGGGGGACGTGGAGAAAATGCTCCTAGAAGCGCAACACGAGTCAGGCAGGAGCAGCTCCAAAGGAAGTTCCCAGTGCAACAGGTTGGTTTGCAAAAAAAAAAAAAAAAAAAATGAGGAAGAAGAGTCAGTGCTGTTCTTTCAGCGTTGGTTGTGCAACACTTATTACCCAAGAAGCTGCTGTTCCGGGTGTGTTCACGTCTCTGTTATGTATTTTCTTCTCCGCAACAGCCCACTCAGATCACAGACTCCCCTTCTTCTGTGGAGAGGCTCAGAAGGAAACAGCTCTCAGGTAGAAGATGTTGGAACGACTTAGTTTTTTGTACATTTCCTGAAAAATGTATCAATGTTCTCTGATCTTTTTTTCCTACATTCAACTGAAAAATAGTTTTTAGAACCACCTTGTGCCGCAATTGCAATTGGAAGTCTTCTGCGGTATGTGACTGTCGGCTTTGCAAGTCTGCAGCCCGGGATTTTTGCCCATTTGTGTTTACAAAACAGCTCAACCTAAGTCAGATAGCATCTGAGACAGCTACTCCAGTTTCAAGTCTTTTAAAGCCTTTTAACTTCCACGCCTACCCTGTATTTAACTCCATCCATCTTTTCCATATCACCACAGCGGATGTTGCCTCTACCGTGCTTCACTTGGCGATGGTGTGTTCAAGGGAGGTGTCGAGTTAGTTTTCCACAGTGCACATCAGTTTGCTTGTAGGCCAACGACTTTAAATTTGGTCTCATCTGACCAGAACTCCTGTTTCCACATGTTTGTTGTGTCCCTTACACATCGCTGGTGGTGAAGTTGAAACAACTCTACTAATGGTTTTTCTCTCTGCAAATGCAGACTTGCTGTTCTTTTTTTTTTTTTAAATAAAAGTCAGATTTGTGGTGTGCTGCCACACTCTTTCCATTCTCACATGATGGTCTATAATAAAACCAATTTCTGTGGTTATAACGTAACAAAATGTTCAAGCGGTGCAATACAATATGGTATACATTTACAAGACTGTAGCAGCGCTATGTTTGACATGTCAAAGCAGGAACAAGAAAATATGTCCTAATAACTCTGGCATTCCTGTACAGGGAGGTTCTTATTTGTTGTGCATTCAGGCTTAGTTTATGCAAGTGAATCAGCCTTAATACTACTAACGCTAATCTTGGGCTTCATAGCCATTGTACACCCTAAAATCATCTGTTGCTCACGTTTCGTTTTAAAACGCAGACAGTTTTCATTGCTGTCAATTTTTCCAGTCAGATGAAGACTTCCAAGAGAGAAGACGTGAAGTGGAGAGTCTGATGAAGAAAAATGCCGACTGGATATGGGACTGGTCCAGTCGGCCCGAGAACAGTCCGCCAAAGTAAAGAGCTCTTTTTTTTTTTTTTTTTTTTTTTTATAAACACAAATGTTTGAACATTTAGGGCAGTGTTTCCCAACCCTTGCCCTCAGGGCACACTGCTCTGCATGTTTCCCTGCTTTAACATGCCTCATTCAACAACAGCCTGGCAATCGACCATCAATTAAAATGAGGTGTGTTGAAGCAGGTAAACATCTAAACATAGGGGCAGTGTGCCTTGAGGAGCAGGGCTGGAAAACACTGACTTGGGGAACTGCTGTTCACTGAGGTGTGTAGACTTGGCTGCTGTTATCAAGATATACAGAGGTTTTAAAAGTTTCAAAAACATTCGAAACCCTTTGAGATTCCAAGAGAAGATGCCATGAAAAGCATTGCCATAGCTGTAATAAACACGATTATAGGAGCTAGAGTAATCATTACTTTTCAGTTTTAAATGAAGTCACTGTAGTCAAGGCTGTCATAGCTCTAGTGTAGTTTTAACTGCAAACACTCGGGGCTCTAACCCGATTTAGATTGCTTATATTTCCCCCATACTGTCATATTTGTGATTTGCTGACTTCACGGCGGTATCTGTGTGAGCACGGGCGTTCGCATGACATTAAACCAGAAATAGCTGATCTTTAATCTATGCAAAAAGACTGAAATATTAATGTGCTGCTCCGCAGGGAGTTCCTGCTGAAGAACCCCAAGCGCTCGACCTCGCTCAGCATACGGAACACCAGTGTCATGAAGAAGGGCGGCATCCTCTCCGCCGACTTTCTGAAGATATTCCTTCCCTCGTTAATCATCTCTCACATTCTCGCTGTTGGCTTGGGGTAAGCGGTAGGATTTATATTCCGACTCTGGGAATGTCATGGAGCCTCATTAATTTTTACGCAGCACACAGGTGCATCTCAATAAATTTGAGTATTGCTGATAGGATAATGAATTTCACAAATGGAATTCAAAAAGCTCAGCTCATATATCCTATAAATTTATTAGACACAGCGTAGTGTATTCCAAATATTATTTCTGTTAAATTCGATGGAAAGAAAATGATTTTCCTTAGGAAAACGTTGTGGTATGGCCTACACAATCATGAAAAGACTTCTGTCTTGATAGTTGTCCAGCAGTTACTTACACACCCAACAAGAAGAGTAAGCCATGAAAGGTAAGTTTTAAAAGTGCTACATCCAAACATTTTATTAGGAAGTTGAGTGGAAGGAAAAAGTCTAGTAGGAATGGCTCCCTTCAGAAAGTTGTGAAATCTCCCTGGTTCAACTGCTGAGCGCATGCACTGTAGTGTGGAGTTTATGGCCATATGTATCAGTAGGGTTAACATTTCTGTTTTGGAAAATTTTATTTTTGTCTCTTCACTGAATTTTTTTTTTTTTTTTAATTCCATTTTGGTTTTTCATTAACTGTAAGCCGTAATCATCAAAATGAACAGAAATAACTAACTAAATTAACATTACGTTGAAACTATATCAATTTCATTTTTTTGACATATTGAAATAAATAAACTTTTTGAATATATTCTATTTTTTTTTTTTTTTTAGGATGCACCTGTAATATTTGAACTTAGTCATTTGTAAAGGACTACTTTAACATAAAAAATGTTTATCTATTTTCAGGATATTTATTGGGAAGCGCCTAACTTCCCACAACACCTACTGAGCGAGGTGCCGATGCGTTTAGGGACGGCGCGTTACGACCAGCTTGGCATGCCTTATTAAATTGGGACCTGTGCCATGTGACCTGTGATTCTGACTGATTGCCCGACGCCAGCATGAAGAGCTGAGGATCTCTCACTGCTGTGTTGTTGAATGCACCACAACCAATCGCTCTGTCCATGATGTGTTCACTGCTAACTGAGATGATCGTTTTGCTGCTTACCGCTCCTTGCACATGCATGCTATGGGACAAATATATATATTATATATATATATATATAAATAATATAAATCACTTCTTTTTTATTTAAATAAGATCTGATTTCATTTATTATGACGTGCTGAATTTGCTATTCTTCTTAGATCAGCCTTGTGACAAAAATTAATAGGAAAATCATTAGCTCAGTGTTGATAATCAGAAACAGCTCAGTGTAATAATAATAAAATATGTTAGAATTTTAAGGAAATTGGAAGTACATTTGATAAATAAATCAGCAAGTGTCTTTGTTATTCCCAATAATCTAACATATAGATCATTAAATGTTACACAGGTTATATGACAAAACCATATCTGTTTGATAGATTTCGTTTTGCAGTGCACTGTGAAATAACAGTCCAGGTTTGGATTCACACAGGAAATGTGACCGAAGTTCTAGATGCGTCTGTGTATGTCGTTTCTTCCATCCCTGACTCCAGGTGAAGTGAGCGAATTGTTAATCTCCAAATTCCTCAATAGGCTTTGATTCATAATTCTCTAAAGGCTGCAGTTATTTTTCTCTCACTTTTTCCCACCACTAAACTTTCCCACATATATGCTTGGACTCAACACTCTTGTCCAATGAGCAGGTAGTGACTCACACCAGTGACTCTTAATGGCTCAGAACCAGTGAAAATAATTACTGATAATTATGTTGTTTGGAGAGTAAAATGCAGCTTTAAATATATATTTCTTTTTATCAATATTTCATGTCTTGCATATTTAATGCTACATTTGCTTTTAAATGTGTTAGGATCTACTGAATTGTGCAACGTTTGGACCCCTGCAGTGTGGAGGCCTGTATTAAACATTTATGTGCCTGACGGACTTCCAACTCTTTACCACGCATAACAAAAAAGAAAAGGAAAACATGCAGATGAACACAATTAAAATTTTATTGAACTTTGGTCAAAATAATAAACAAGTGAATACATTGCCACCATGTTAGGAATCAATGGACAAAGACAATGCATTATTATGTGTTTGTAACGTCATCAGTATACGTTTTGTGTCGTCAACCTTCATGTCTGCATTCACAACTACAAAGATCCACGTTTGCAGTATGTGGTTCAGATCTGGGTGGCATCCCTAATCAAATGGAAAAAAAAAAACAAAAAAGGAAAAAAAAAAAAAAAGGGCACATGTATGAGGCCTGTCTTTGTTTTCTACTTATTACAAGATTTGGAGGCACTCTATCACATAAACTGTATGTATGGTGTGCAATTTTCCTCCTTTGTGTGTTTTCATAGACAGCCACGTGTAGCAGCAGTGTATGAGGACAAAACTCTATAAAATAGGATTTACAAATAATGCACATGAGGTTCGTATAACGCTCGGGGACGCAACTCGTAGCTGTCACTGGTTGAAGTAGGTATTAAGGCTGCAGATTCCCTTTGTCCTGGACTCTATTTTGTGCCATTCAGTTTCCAGTCTGCATCCTAAAACAGTGTCAAAAAGTAGGACTTTAATCTCTTCACGCAGACATTTTCTGACAGTAATTTCCAAACCGATTGCCCCAAATATAGTTTTTTTCCTCGACAAGTTTGACGTAGATCTGCTTGAAAAAGAAAGAAAAAAAAAAAAAAAAAAAAAACAGTGGCGTGACTGGACATTTCTCCACCTCTCTACAACATAAAAACATGCAAAGCAATAAACATGTTTTAATACCTTACTTCTAAATTTAAAAACACATCTGTAGTTTTAGTTTCTTTTATTATGTCGATGACAAGGTGTACTTGAGTAGATACAGTCAGTGAATTTTACGTTGCTGTATTGACTGGGGGATAAAAAGAAGAGAGCGGGGGAGGGGGAAGGGAGGAAATGAAACAAGTCCACTTTTCAAATTCATGGGCCTTTTTCCAGCAGTAATTTGGCCTGAATACGAGACCAATGGGGGAATGTTACAGTTAGGCCTACCGGCCTATTCACCCGTGCTTCTCAGGGCCCAAAAATCTCTGAAAGATGAATACAACCTTGACAAGACGTCACTTTAAGGACTTCCGAGAGTTCTGTCGTCAAATCGTGAAATGAAGGCTTAAAATGTCAACACAAATAGCAATGTTCAAGGGTTTGACCTCTAGGAAGTGCCATTCCATCAATTAGACCCGAATTGGGCTTTCTGGGTCAGGGGAGGGGCGTGCTGATTGCCCTGGTGCCAAAGGCAAAAAACAACCTAAGCTCAGACTCGAAAATAAAACAGGCCTATGGATCAACCTCCTGTGGCAAAAAAAAAGTAGACACGTGCTTTCAATTTCTTCACCAGGAGGAACAACAAGGCTGTTTCTTCTTATACAGATAGACAAGTAGTAGGCTTAACTACACAGGTATGGTAAAAGCCCTATCCTCTGGAGCCCCAAATATTTTTTTATTTTTTTTGTTTTTAGTTGATTTTGTCCTGGAAAATGTACAAGTTGTTGGTGGCTGCCACAGCTATCACGTTATCTTTGGGGTGCCAGGCAGTGTGGAGGATCTTCTTGTTGAAGTCCAGGCTGTCCACGCTGATCTCGTCCTTCTTCCTCTTGCCGCCGGTGGACACTTTGCGGGGTTTGAGCGTGGCCCGTGGTTTGCTGCTCTCCCGGGACGCCTCCAGTGTAATGTCCCGCCTGGTGTTGCGGTCAAACATTCGGAAGAAGTTGTTGTAGGAGCCGGTCATGATGGCACTGGTGGAGGAAGTAAAAACGGATTATCCCCATTGATTGTCTCGCCGTAAAACGAAAGGAGAAAAAAAAAAAACAACAAAAAAACAAAGCGACTCGTGGGTCGATGATGCTGAAAGATCTAAAGCGGCAGCAGGGGAACGATAACTGCTTGCAACAGGGAGGACGTTTGTTTACCTGTCACTGCCATTCCAGCAGCACTCAAACTTGTCGAAGATGCAGTCGTTTTCATACAAGGAGCAGAGCTTACTGCGAAGGTATTCGTGGACCTGAAACAAAGCATTTCAATAGACATGAATATTTGACTTAAGAAATACAATTGCTTTGAAAATCTTAAAAGTAGTGACACAAAACGTATTATAAATGCATAGCCCATGTCATTTCTAAACAACCATTTATTGCTTTTGTCTGCAAAGGCAATAAATGGAGAGCAGTGAATTGCATGTTGTCATGTGGGAATAATTAAGCCCAGACCTCAAGAGCTACTCATCCTGCAGCTTTCAGACGCATCCGAATCTGATGAAGGAATTTAGGCATTTGATTTAAGTGTGCATCCAAAAGTCGCAGAATGTTATCGCTCAAGGATTGGACTTGGGCACCAACGGCACCTGACAGTATTCCATCGAATGCTAATGTCATTGTAGCGAAATATAGCAAACACACATGACTTTCATAGTACATAGAACTTGTGTTAGGCAACATTTTGATGCATTGTAGCTCAATACATTCAATGAGCAGAGCTGAAAGTGGCTAACATGCACTTGTTAGCATATTAGCCAAAGACAGCGAATATGTACAGCTTTTAGCCCAACAGACAGGGTTAGCTAACATAACCCGACATACTATTAATAGCTTGTTAGCTTACACTAGCATTTTAGCTAACAAGGACCCAACTTCAGTGAAACATTGTGTTAGATATCGATAGGAACATGCTAGTGTTAGCATGTTTGATATTTTTTTTGGAGCACTTTTACTCTAGATTCCCAAAGTTGATACATTTTAGGGATAACATGGCTGTCCCCGTAAAACACCAGCATTTCTTCAAGACTTTTCTAGCTTAAAGTTACTTTGATTATTTGTATCTCAATGGAGCTGTCATCAAATACATTTCTCTAATTAAAAAAAATAATAATTCAAATAAATAAACATAAAAATCACTCTAAATGTGGCGGTTATTTACTGTTACTTACTCAATGTTGTTGAAATGATAGCTAAAAGTCATAATAGTCTTAGTGGATTTACATTTCATATATTTGTACTAAGTGCAGAGAGATGCACCTAAAATAGTTGTTTTGAACCCCTGCAGATGTAGATCTACGCACCTGATACGTCTCCACTGGTCTGTTCTCCATGTTGAGGTCCCAAACCTTGACGGAGAGGTAGTCACGTGTCATCATATAGCGTCCGCTGTGACTGAACTTCACGTCTGAGATGGAGGAGATAATCTCTGAGAAAAAGGATCGGCTGCTTGGATCCTCAGGTTCCTCAAAGACTGAAAATACACACACACATTAAAAGAAAAATTGAGAATGGTTCCCAAAACTACATTTACAAAGAGCAAGTGAGGTAATCCTACTATCCTCTATTGAGCCATAAACTTACACTTAGAGTGCCTATCGCAGAGTGCCGCTGCTCGCATGTCACACAGGCGGATGGTGCCTTTGCTACTGCTGTACACAAATACATTGCATTGGTGTGGATGGCACTCAGCAGCTGTGATTACTTCTGTCAGTTCTTCCATATTGGCGGGCTTGATGTCTACAATATCTGGGAGAGCAGCGTTAAAGGAACAAACCGCCTTCTCTTTTAGTAGAATACAGACTCCAAACTACAAAGCATGCGTCTGATATCTGATATGATCAAGAAAAAGGATACTAAAACTTCTGTCTGTGATTTCCAAGTGCCATAGATTTATTCTTAGGTCATCTGCAGAGAGGTAAGTTTCATGGTCACTATTTACAGAAATGGAATTAATGTGATAGGTGTGCGCATTTGCAAAGATCCTCCGTGGGCTTGCTTCTACCATGAGATCCATTGGCATCAGAACTGGTACCTAAAAGAAAACAATCACAGAACAATCGCTTATCAATTTAAAAAGTTTTAGAACTCATCACAGGCAAAAAAAAAAAAAAAAAAAAAAAAAAAAAAGAGGCAGGTTTGAACTGTTGTCGCACATACCCGTAAAGAGGTGATTCTAAAAGGATCTCTGAGTCGCCCATCTTCATCTTTTAGGTTGTAACCCTCTGCCCGTTTATCTCTTTCGCTTATTTTCCACAATTTGATAGTTTTATCTGCCAGAAGTTAAAGACGTCGTCAGTTTTGAAAACCAGGCGTGGGCATGAAGTCTAAAACAAAGTCAAGGCCTCTTACCGTTTGTTGAAAGTAGAAAGTGAGCAGCATTTTGTTGGGGTAGCCATCTTATTTTATTAATTTTTTCCTCAATTTCTAAACTTTTCAAATAGTCGAATTCTGGCTCATGACTCTGAAAAGTGCTATAGACGTTGTATTCCCCACGCAGGTGTGGACGATTCTTAGACTGAGGAGAACAATAAATAAGAGCACACACAAAAAAAAAACAAAAAAAACATGAGTCACCAGGTTTAAATCCTTTCACTGCAACAGAGGGAGGGAGGGAGGGATGGCACAGCAAATCATCCCTTACTGTACTCAACAAATCTTACCTCTTGTTCATGTTGAAAAATCACTACTCGCCCTCCCTTGTCTCCAGTTGCAAGTAAATCTCCAGAATAGTTGAACTCAACAGTTGAGATTATGTCAGCTGAAAAAAACAAACAAAAAAAAAAAAAAACACATATTGGGTGACTGCGACTTCACCCAACATTGCCCTTTTGACAAAATTTAATATGACAGTTAATTTTAAGATATCCATAAAATTATTCTGACTTCTCACACCCACAGTTATACGAATCTAAAATGATTTCAAATGTCATCAAGAGGTGCAAAATTGAGCGTGAGGTTGCTTAAGCACTACGCGGCTCTCTGGAGCGTTTCAAAAGTATCATCTTGAGGAGGAAGAACAATACTGATGTGAACACAGCAACAGATTTCCAGATTTCTTGGAGGCAGCGAGTCAAAAAAGGAAAAAAATAATCACTTGGTTTATGCTGTCTACTTGCTGGTCTAACACCAACATTTTTGCAGCAGCATTAATAAGCATACATTGTATTGCAGTGTATTTATATCTTGACCATTATACTTGCTGAAGCATCAACAACATATTGGCCAGAATATGAATCAGACACTTTTTTCCTTGATTGGCATGAACTTTTTATTTATGTGTATCAAAACTTAAGAACTATAAAAAAATTTTTAAAAAATCAGTCTAAAAAGAATCGACCAACAGCAACAACTTTGATCAACTTCTTTATTTTAATATATGCAAAAAAACACAAAAATAACTAAGGAACATTAACTTTGATTTTAAAAAATGGGAATAGTTTAGCAATTGCTTAACTGGGTTTGTTACATTTTAAAACTGAAACCTTTAGCACTTTTTTTTTTTTTTTTTTACTTTTAAAATGTAACTGGGATTAAATAACCTGATTGGCAGGTCAGAAATTAAACACAACTGACAATCAGCTTTGGCCTAGAAAAGATTGATACATATCTAAACATCCCTTCTATGCACGTCGACAGCAATAAGCAGTACGTTAGAAATAAGCTCTATGGATCTGGGACTCAAAGGTTGCACACTGGATTTCTGTCATTCACTATTTTACTGGGTTTTTCTTTTTCTTTTTATTGCCCTCGATCGATTCTACCTCAAAATCTGCAAACTTCAACTCTGTCAAATCTGTGCAGGATTACCTTGATCGATGATTATGGTCGATAAAACTTTGGTTTGTTTAAATTTAGAAAAGTGTCCGTTTTCAAGTTGTTGTTTTTTCTTACCAAGGACTGACTCAAGATTAGCAACATTTTTTTTTTTTTAAAGGAATGTGGACTACTCCCTTTTTTTACATTTAAGAAGCTTTAAGTGTTATTTATTTACAATAAAGTCTGCAGCTGCTGTTGATGCTCCAGTGGATTAACTTTTGAATATGCTAGTCATGGCGGCACTGTCCCATAAAAAGGACATTTTATTTGCTATTGTAGATTGTTGTTTTGAAAATTAACAAAAGGTAATTGTGTGCAATATACACAAAACAGAAATTATTACTTGTTGGATATAAATGATTGCTGTATATGGCATGATATTGAGCTTATTTTCAAAGATTTTGTCTTATGATAATTAAGCACAACACAAGTAGAATTTACAAATCAGCCAAATAGTCTGTTAACACTTTCCACGTTTCCCGAAACTAACAAAAAATAAACTTATTTGATACATCAGCACAAATAAATCAGCCTGTGCGAGGTCCAGAGATTCCAACAAAAATTAGAAATACTCTATTTTAGGATGCAACAGTGTTTCATTTGAACAAGAATGCATCTTTTTCATAAAGCAGGATTTTTTTTTTTTTTTTGCTGTTTTTACACCATTTTAAAATTGTGTAAATATAATTTGCTACCAACAGATGTCACCTACAGGCTGAATAATAAAGGACTATTTACAAGCCAATTAACTAATATTTATTGTGACCATTAAAAAGGCTGAAAGTTGATCAAATATCGTAAATAACCGCAAGTGTTTTTATTACAGCAAATCTGAATGCGTTTTTTTTTTGCCTGTAATTTTGACATGCGTTTAACTCTTTAAACGTATAGCAATCTTGTATTTATTTTTTTTAATAAACATTGCTGTTTACTTTTGGTCACCACCTTCAGCAAATTTCAGTATAAATTGAGGAGCACAGAATTTCAGCTTTTAAAGCTGCTGTAGCAGTTCTCATTTTTAACACGCACGATTTCAACACTTTAAAGTTGTGGGTTTGACAAACAGGTCTTATAACACACATTTTGCTAAAACGTCTAGCTTAATATTCTTTTAATAATGCCAGATGTCAAAAACGCGGTGAACTAGCCCTTTACCCTGCACCAAGATCAAAGGCCAACTTCGACATCAATGAGAAAATCCAGGAAAGCAGAAGACAATTAGATGATTTCTTGTTTGAAAATGTTCCATTACTCATACAACGGCGAAAGGCTCTATTAGAAATTTGCATAAGCTTGTAAAATAGCATTTCCCTGAATGACTAAATGTGTATACAGAGGGTGTCACTGAGGGAGTAACAGTATTGTCTCGTTGCTAGTGAATACCTGAAATGTCATTCTACCGACAATGAGGAAGTACACTTCAGGTACAGGCAGTGCAGACAAGTACCGAAAAAGGGAACGAGGGGCCATATTTCAGCGACTGACAGCTAAATACGCACAGCGACTCTTCATGTATGAATGAAAACAAGCCATGATGTCACGCCAGCAGCACACTGACATTTAGCTCCCACCTAGCTTACAGCTAGTTAGCGAAAACAGCAATTCACAGGGTAAGGGCGTTCCCACACGCACACAGAACGGGAGAACCGACTTTTAAAATAAATCATGCTTGCATCTGTGGCTACGTGTCGAGAATTTCCCTTCAAGCCCACAGAGCGCCATCCCCACGGTATCCGAGTAGCAGCTTTAGCTTAGCTGCCGAGCTAACGCTAGCTACATACCTTCCGCAACATCTTCATCTATCGCTCCTTTCACTTGGGAGAAACACCACTGGAAATCATTTCCTCCTGCAACTCCTGCGAAAAGAACGATGGCGTTAGTTTGGGTTAGACTGTCTCCTTATTTTAGTTTTTCAACTGGTGATGAGATGACCTGACAGGGACACAGTTTGACAACTTAGCTCGCTAGCGCTAACGTTGGTTCAGATTCAGGCCACACCGAGAGAGAGGTGGATCCTTTTTCCTCCCTTCAAAAGTAGCTTACCCGCCATTGCTTCATTTAGCAGCTTTTGTTGCACACAGTATCCGATACCCGATCAACCCAACGCGGCTCGCTCGCTCCGGGAAACGGATAGCATCCACAATCAGTGAGAAGACTCGGGTCCAGATCTGTCAAGACCACGGAAATTATCCGTGATTTTTTTTTTTCTTCCAAAATGGCGCACGGTACATGGAGAAACGACGTCATGCACACATGCCACATCCTGGCTCCATCCATCCTCCCGTGCATCCCTTTCTAACGCCTTACATTTCCCCTCTTTCTTCCATTTATCCAACTTTATTACACCAAACTAGATAATAAAACCTCCGCGTCTTTAAGACACGTTTTCCGCTCTTTGGTGACTGAGTCAAACATTACATTCAGAGAACAGCTATGAAAATGATTTCTAAATTTAAAGTAAAGAAAATATATCTTAAAGAGCTACCAGGCAGACTATTACATTTTTAAACCGCGTGTTCAACAGGCGGCATATTTTTTTTATTTATATTTTAAATGCGAAGGATTAGAAATGCAGAAATATTCTTTTAAAGCATATCATTAGTTTTGTTTTGTTTTCGAATTTTTGTGACATGATTACAATTTTAAAGTGAGATGTAATTTAAAAACGTGAAAGGATAGGGTACCAATAGTTCTATTTGACGGGCATTTAGTGACATCTAGTGGTGAAATGGTGGAAGTCCATGTTATTGAATAATCTGTCTATGGTCAAAAAGTGTTATATTAAAAAAACAAACAAAAAAAACTTAAGCGATTAAATAAACATTCGAGATAAATGTTTAATGAATGCATGCACAATTATTTAAATATTTCAATGATGTATGAAATACATGGCTATGTAATAAAACATGGTTAGTCCTCAATTACAATTCGAATTTGTTAAATGTCTATGTTGTATACACATTCCAAACAACTGCTGACATAATCAGGTTTGGCTGTTCAAACAAGTTCACCTTGAAAACAGATCACTAGGTGCTAAAAGAAGTCTCCGAAAATATCTAAAGTGTTATTGCAGAACCTACAGGAAGAGTTTGCAACCTTGCGAAACACACCAGAAAAACACCGCATGAGTTTTACTCCTTTGGAGATGTGCAAGGAAAAGGCCCATACATAATGCAGATAAAGACCAGGACTTCTGAAGTCAAGCTCGTTTGGCAGATAAGGCCAAAATTGTATTATGTACAACACCAGGGAAAAGCCAATTAAGTTGTCCTATTTTTTTTTTTTCTCAAACTAGATACATTTTGATTTACACGGTTTGTTTTATCAATGAAATTATGGTTATGTTTTAACACACACCTATAAATAAATCACTATTTTTTTCCAGCAGGAAAAAAAAAAAGATTAGAGATCAGTCCTTTTAAATTTCTCAATTAATAACCACAATTTGAACTATCCTTATTTTTTCAAATGGAGGAATTTGTGGGTGAAGAAAAAAAAATAGAGCAAACAAAATTTCAAGCAACAACACATTTGCTTTTATTTCATCAGTCGATCATATTAATGTTTCAATGAAAGCATTATGTTTTTTTAGATACACTCTATATTGGGCTGCAGTTTCCACTAAATGTATCTTGCAATATTAAGTATAGCATCACAGTGAAAGCTGTAATGCTCCACTTGTGAAAATAAATCTGTTGGCCTTCACCTTACAATTCTGAAACAGAAAGGTTCCGTATAAAAAGAGAAAAGAAAACCTATAATACTTTTCTTCCTTTCACTGAATGTTTTAAGATAGTTTCATTTAAACTTAACCCCAAAAATAAATAATAAAAAAAACAACAAAAGAAGAAAATGTGTATAAATTAATGCAAACGACTGAGTATCTTATGAGGCAGCCCATCATTTCAGCTGCATATTTGTTTATTCCACAAAATTGGCATTTTTCTCACAAAACAAACAAAAACAACTTTTCGAATGCTCTTCGTCTCAACCGGAATTTATGCTGCGCACTTATTTATTTAGCGTGCTCAATCAAAGCAGTGTAAGAACACACCGAGAAATAAACGTCGGAGCAGCAGAATTCATTTATAGTTTCATACTTGCGATGCTGTGTGAAGTGCTTTCTGTACAATGAGTGCTGTCATGAACTGGGAATACAATGATTGCCCACTGGGATTGATAGTGCTATAAAAAAGTCACATTCCAAAAAAAATATGAGGGGAAAAAGTCTCATGTAGCTTGGGAATGCTTGATATCTGGGCCACATTTGAGCGGATAAAGCAAGCACATTTGTTCCTTTGAGTGCACCAACTGATAGAAGCACCCTATTTAAGTGCATACTAATATATATATGTATTTTATTTTATTTATTTATTTTTTCTTTAAACTGAACTAGGTCCTCTTCTTTGTACATTTTCCTCTTTGTTATAGAATATCTCTGTGACTCGGAAAAACACTACTTCACAGTTAGTAACTGTGATCCATGAGCAAGATGTCTTACACAGAAACAGTACCTGTGACTTCTTTTGTTATACGTTTTCTTCATCTGCAGATTCTGCTGGAGGTGTCAAGACAATGGATAGGGGGAGTGCAGCCTAAAAGAACCGGACCAAACTTGACCAAAAATCTTCTCTCCAGTATCTCCCGAGCTACGCGCATCTTTCTCATCAATCACACGGCGTGTCCCGTGGGAAGGAGCCGAGCAGAGGCCTGGAGGTTAGGTACACTCACGCACAACACACACACACACACACACACACACACACACACACACACACACACACACACACACACACACACACACACACACGCACCCCCACACACACACACACACACACACACACACACACACATCAACAAACGCACAAACAACCAGTGAGAGAGGAAAAAAGGAGAAAACTGACATAGATAACAACAGAAAAATGATGCATTAGGCATGTTAAAAACGGATAATTATGCCATATCTCTTCTTCTGCTTCACCTTTTGCACCAATCCCATTTGGTTATTGCAGATGTGGGAAGTTGAGAAAATTGATTAGAGGTGTACCCCAAGGCTCAGTTCTTGACCCACTCTTTCTAGTTTACATTGAGCTGATTTGAAAATAAGCAGCAGGAAAAAAACAACAACAACAACAACAAAAAAACATGTGTCTGTGGTGTACCCCAAGGCTCAGTGGTTGGCTTAGTATTTTAGTTCATATTGAACTGATTTGAAAATAAGCAACACAAGCAAATTTATCTACGGATTGATGGAGGTTTCAAGATGGACGGTGATGATACAGTTTGGATGGAGATATTCAGGACATCGCCTGTATTGATATTTGGTATCCGTAGAGGCATAGCTGGTAAATGTATACATTATGCTGGCTGTAAAAAAAGAAAAAAAAAATCTTTTGTTTGCTTGATGTTTTACTTACATTAATTGTTAAACTGGAGTTTAATTGGTAACTTATGCTGCAAGTATTTGAAAAAATATATATATTTTGGGTTTGAATTCGACATTTGACAAGAAGGTGAAGAAAACCTGCGAAAGCAATCTTCTACAGACTTGAACTGATCAGACAGCAGTTTCTAGTTTATGTTATAAATTACTATTATGACACTCTTGACATACTGGTTCAGTAACTCCAATGCAAACTGTAGGATTAGTTTATGCAGAGATTTTCTTGAATAAATATTCTCTTTAGGAGAGATCAACAAATGGATTTGCAGACCTGCAGGACTACTTCTGAACTCATACTGGGGTCATTTTAAAATAAAACTGAAATGATACGAAAAGACCAACTATATTGCTCACTATATTTTCTTCTTACTTTATTTATATCATGTTATATAATTCATTACAATGCTTGCAAGCATCGCAAATCAGCTCAAGCTGAATAATGTCATGCAAAAGTACATTTGCCTTGAATTTTTCCAGATGTTTTTTTTTCTTTTTTTCACTTTTGAACCACAAAATTAAATGTTTAATTAAAATTTGATGTGACAGACCAAATAAGCAGTTGACCATTATTGTGAAGTTTTGGTTGTCAAATGTTGCATGTTTATAATCAAACATAAATTTAACTGGATAGCCCCAAAATTAAATCTATTGCAACCACCTGCCGTCAGAAGCCAAAGTTAGGAAATAGAGCCCACCTTCCTTTTACTTATTCTGAGTGCAGTTGTTCTGAAAAGGCTTCGTTTGTTAGAGATCATTAGTGAACAAACAGAGTCATGAAGACCAAGAAACACAGCAGATCAGCAACAAAGCTGAGGAGGATTTTAAGGCAGGGCTAGGTTATAAAGCAATATGTCAAGCTGTTCAATCTATTATCTGAAACTGGAAAGAGTATAGGATTATTGTTAAAAAAAAGCCAAGATGTGGATGTCCACCTAAACTGGATCACACAAGAAGAGCATTATGAGTGGTAACTCTGGGGGAGCTGCAAAGATCCACAGCTCAGTGATGATATATCTGTTTTTTTTTTTTTTTTTTGTTGTTGTTGTTTTTTATGGAGGAGTAGAAAAAACAAAGTCAAAAGACCCCCAGTGTGCCGCTACATAGGGAAGACAGCAAACATGTAGAAAACTTACATCTCCTAGAAAATACTGCATATAATTGAAACGTAGTGTTCAAAGTATCATGCTGTGGGAACGGTTTACTTCAGTGGTGAAAGGGAAGCTTAAGCTAAAGAAGATTGGACGATTCTGGAAGAAACCCTGATAGAGTTCACAATTGACCATAAACATACAGCTGGAACTGCAATATCACAGTTTACATCAAAGCATATTAATATGTACTGTTTTCCTTCAACTCCACGTACTTTGTGTCGGTCAGTTAAAAAAAATCCCAATAAAACACACACAATGATTGTGGTCATAACTTCACAAAATGTGAAAAAGTTTAGAGGTGTAAATACTTTCCGAAAGCATTGCGCATCAGTGTACATGTGTTAATATCTAGAGTTTGTCCTGATGGCAATGAACTACAAATCGATGAACACAAATTGTTGTGATGTTGCAAAAGAATCGTTTTAAGAATCTTAACCTCTAAGTCATGTTTGACTTACTTTTAAACACGCTGGTTTGTTTTTCTGCAGCTTTCACCTTTAGCTAAATAAGTTGTGATAGAACTGAACTTTATTTGCCCCATGAGGTACAAAGAGTTCCTGATTTTTAAACTAAAAGCTTTTCCTACGACAAATGTTTTATAACAAAAAGATGTTGTTTACCATGTAAACGACTTCATATGTTCATATTTCCATTTAGATTGAGAATGTGCTGCAATGCCAAATGTCAAACTATTAAAATCATCAGACTTTCTTTTTTTTTGTCTATGTGAAATATTTGACTGAGACCTAATTTGCTATTTTATAAACTAAATAATTTGTAGGATTTTTAAATATTTCTTTACAAGTTTACGGTTTTGGCAGTGACTGTGTGTGTGTGTGTGTGTGTGTGTGTGTGTGTTGCCGTAGCTTCATCAGGTATAAGGAGAGGTGTTGACTTTATTCCGAGCCTCCAGTAACACCACTGACTCTGATAGTTCCCCATCCCTGTGGGAATTCATTATAAGACAGCTAGAGGCTGCTTGTGGATGGTTACTGTGCTGCCCGTATGTTAACTTGTCGCTATCGCGCAAGGCAAACATGTGGTGCAGCTGCTTTCTCTGGCTGTGGGCAACCTGGAGAGATTGATTGGTGAGCCTTCTGTTTTATCCAGGATCAGGGCCACATTCAGTAGACAAGGTGCCTCCGGAGAAGCAGCCATTTTCCCCAGAAAATATAGCTCATTACCAGCACAGACAAAATGAAGGTGTATTGACTTTTTAACATCTTACAACACACCTATTCCTGGGCCGTTTAAAACAGCGCGCATTTGTTATTCTGGAAAATCATTACCTTATTGTATTCTTGAGCAAAAAAAGAGGCATAATGTGAGTCAACTTTGTTTTTTTTTTTTTTTTGGAGGGGGTTGGGGGGGCAGAGAAAAAGCCGATGCAGCCACTGTCCTCGTGCAATTTGGTGCGAGTGGCCGCACAGAGGCATTAAAGCACAAAACAAACACACTCCTCCCCCACACTCGGCCTATCAGACGGTCTTTAACACAAGCCATTGGCCAGTGGATGTGTCTGCCCTGCTCAGGGGCATTAAGCTCTGTCCAGGCCTTCAGTCTTTTACTTACAGACACACAAACGCACACACACACACACACACACACACACACACACACACACACACACACACACACACACACACACACACACAAACAGCAAAGACAAACACAATCAATTATTCAAGACTCCAGTTTTTGGCTTGTATTTTTTATTTTTTTGTTTTGTTTTGTTTTGGGTTTTTTTTTTTTTCTTTTCTTTTCCTTATTATTTTTGATTCCATTGCTTCTGTAACATCTTCTGGCAACCTTAACAGCCGGAAGGCCAGATGAGTGAAATGTGAGGCCTGATGACTTGAGGTCTGTGTATGTCTTTGTAATTTAGATGGCAGAGTGTAATTTGCATGCGCAGCCTTCGACATTGCCTCATTTTCTGAAAGAAGGTTGTCCTTGCAGCTCACCACAAACTAACGGCTGTCAGAGACCTGGCTCGAAGGGCAAATCTTTGTTTATTTCCCCCCACATGTGTGGTCATTTAATTCAGTTATGCCCCACCCTGTAGCACACGTGTATTCAGTGAAGAGGTACACAGACTTGCGCTCTCGTTTCTTTTTATTTTCTACCTTCTACTTTCAGTGTGCCCACTGTGTGGTGTGCTGTGCAGCTTACTTCATGTGCACAGGGACTGTCGCTCTTCAGTGTGCAAATGCGTTCACTAGATGGCACTATGGCACTTATTATTCAAGCAAATCATTTTTATTCTGGATGACGAACCTGTGTGTATGGCACTGGCACAAACAGTTTAACCAAACCTAATAGGTTTTGTTCCGTTTTAATTAATGAATAGCTATGACCTTTAATTGTATAAAAAAAAAAATAAAAAAAAAAAAACTAGAACTCTAATTTCAAGAGCATGGGTTTGATATAGGAAGACACACATAGCTGGACTCGTCCAGAGCATCAAAGTTTCCAGCTGGACTCTGAGCACATGTGCCTCATTTTATGGGCTCAGCTGCACATCAAACAGAGCGCACTCTTACAAATCAATGAAAACAGAAAAGAATTACATTGCGGGGAATGTACCAGGTTGCGAATCCTTGCAGCGATGATGTCCTCGTAACAGATCATATTGTAAATAAGATGGGTTAAATTGCACTTGTAGCTTCCCTTCAAACAGTCAGGCTTTTTCTCTCAGGGGGGCAAAGAGAGAGAGAGAGAGACAGAGAAAGAGAGAGAGAGAGAAAGAGAGAGAGAGAGAGAGAGAGAGAGAGAGAGGAGGAGAGGGAAGCGCTGCCGACTCTTCCTCTAATAACGCCAGACAATGAGATCCCGGCTCATAACGTAGGCCTCCACTATATAGAACAAGTAGCGGGGGCTTAGCAGCTAATAAAGTGGCAAGTCTTCAAATCCATGTCAGAGGAGCAGAGTGCCACGGGGACCTTTCATAACTCTTGTACGAGCAGGTTCCAGTGCAGTGTAAAGGTTACACATCCGCGTTGTACTGATCAAACCTGATGAATTGCCTTAAGCCCCACAAATTTTCAAGGCTGTTTTTAGTTTTTTTTAGTTTTTTTTTTTTTTTTTAAAAAAGCAGAACCGAATAATTCTCCGTCTCTATGAAAGACAGCAGGCGAAGACATGAGAGGAGAACGGATCCTGAAAAGCAAGAGCATCTACAGTCAGTGTGAACTTTGCTATTGAATCTGACAAAAATACGACTTCAGCTGTTAAACCTGATTTAAAGAATCTGTCCAGGGGTGTATATTTTTCCGCTGACAGATGCAGGCTGATAATAAAAATACAGATGGGTAATAAAGTACAGATTTCCACTACTAGATTTCACAAAATACAAAGTCTTAAAGAAAAAAATACACTGAAGGAAAAAAATAGCTAATCTTGCTTTTTGTTTAATTAGGTTGAAAGCAACACTGAAAGGTAAGAATTCAACATATCAGCTGAAAAAATTAATCTCAGTTGAAAGCATCAAATAGACTATAAGTTTTATAAAAAAAAAAAAAAGACATCCAACTTGACTTGTAGTATTGGCTGGTGATTCTTAATGAAATCTGCCCACTGTTGTCCAACCAGGGCTGTCAATCACAGATCCCCTCCGTTTTATTGTTGAAAATTCTGATGTGTTCTGACTTACAGTGATACAAAACACAGGGAAACACCTTTAAAGGTGGAATATGATTGAAAACATCCTTGGAAAAATAAAAAAAATACAAATAGACACACAAAAAAATACATAGATCAGAAGTCAGTGTTGCCCTGTGCCATATATGATGTAACCAAAAATATATACAAGCTTGTTTTAAGGAGTGTATATTTTCTCCGGATTAAATAATAATTTGTAACAAAACATAAAACAAATACAAGACTGACTATGACATGTGATTACAACATATATGTGGAGAGTTGATTATTTTATAGAACTACTGCTGGAGAGAAGTTTTACTTCTTGATTTTTGTTGTTGTTTTATACCTATAATCTAGTTTTGTCTGAATTATTTTTACTCCTCGATAACAGTCACTTTTGGTACTCCATACGCTTAGTTTTATGTCAGGTAATTTTTAGACTTTTTCTGCATGAAAATAAAGCTTTTTTTGTATTTTTCTCTTCTAAAACAAGCATGGGCTTAGAGTGGAGGCAAGTTACTTTTACGTATGCAAATCACAACAGAATGATGGTTAAAGTTCAAGATCTTTAAGCCTAGTCCATATTTAAATACAGTGGTTTTTTTAATGCTTTTTTTTGTTTGTTTTATTATGAGAAAACAAAAGAAATCATGACATCCTTCCTAGATGTTTCTAGAAAATATTAGTCAAATTGGTGGCAGGTAATTTATAAGGTAACTGAAATGCTCCAAAATCAAAGCCACGCTGTTTGACATGCTTTTGATCAAGAGGCAGACTAAAGTTTAGACTACAAAAATTGTCATTTTCAAATAGTTTCAGCTTTCTACACAGAGGTCCACAAAACTTAAATACCAAACTTAAACTTAAAAAACTTTTCTTTTGGAAACTTACACAACAACAACATTTATTCAAAATAAAAATATATATATATATAGTTTGGGAATCCCAAAATCTCAGGACCCCAGACTGCTGCCCGATAAGCCCTCGGTAAACTCTGGCCAAGGCCACAATGTGTGTCGCTGAATCACGCCGCCCTGTGAGTTCAGAAACACAGTCTCAGTAATTAGCCTTCGACTGCCTGGTCTATGTTTGATAAAAAAAAATGTAAAAAAAAAATTGTCGCTCCTTCCTTCTCTATGGTGAACCTGTCCTTCACTTGAGCACTCCTCCAGCATTTCCACCCACTTTGTTTGTGAGTCTTTGATCCACAGTATTCCAGTTAAAGTTACACCCATGTGCTGCAAGTTGAAACTTTCAGCTTTGTTGCTCAGGGGAACCTTATACCCGTGGCGCCTTCTGCTTTTGTCCTTCCTTTTAGCAACAGAACTCTCCTATGCTCCTGGACAAAAGACTGCTCACGGCACCATTTTATGATCTCTGTGATGATACTGTTTCCTTCCCCTGTTTGCATGTTACCCCCTTGCTTATTTTAATCCAAGCCAACGTTATGTCAAAAAAGAAAACATCATTAGGAAGGAAGGTGGAGGTGGTGGGGTGCTCTCCTTTGAGACAGTTGTTGATTTGGAGGAATGGATGAGGAAATAAGAAAAGAGATGTGTTTTACTCCAAGATGGAACAAGAAAACCAATTTAAATAGGTTCTCTTTATGCACAATAACGCAAAAGCGTAAAAACAGATGCCGCCAAGTTTGTAATTTAACCATAAATCCAAAGCCCGACTTTATTTTTCCCCAATTATATTTATTTGCACTAAATCAGCTGGACTAAACAATAACTCTCATTCTCTTGATTGTTTTTGTGCACGTACGTGACATGCATGTAAATGTGATTGTGTGCTGAATTACAACTTCTTATGTGAAGCGTAATTGACACACCACCACCAACCACTCTCTCTAACAACAACGCAATCTGGTGGATAAAACACACGAAGGCAAAAGCCAACAAATACAGTATATCGAAGTTGCATGTGAAATGCAACGACGTCTGGCCCCCTCCCCCAGTTTGTCTAATCACTTATGTGACTGAAACATTCATGGTACACTAGATCAGTTCAATATTTAATTTCCCAACAAAGACTACATGATGGAACAGATGCTCAAACTTTGCATGTTTCGTCAGCAAGAGGGAGTGTAAAACTCACTCTGTTTGAGCCGCTGCAAAGCACAAGATCAGATTTGCGTGAGAGTTCCTCTTTTTTTTTGTTTTTTTGTTTTTGTTTTGTCCTCACTTATGTGAACTACCTGAATTAGTTTTGAAATAATTATTTGATGACTTTTAAGCTGCATTTGCTTACTGGTTATTTTGCACGCTGTTTTTCACTCCTTAGTCATTTTTTTTTATTCCAGTGTAATATAAAATATAATTGTTAATTCATGTATTTCTGAGACTTCAACAAAGTTGATGCCTACCTCTAAGTCTTCTTACTTGTCCTATGCAAGCACACTGCTACAAATGTTTTATTTTAAAATGCTGGGCTGCAAAAGAAGAGTTTTAGAAAATGCTTAACACAATTATTCAAAATTTAAGTTAAATATCAAATACTACAGAAAAAAACAAACTGTGAAAATGTGTGTATTTTTTGCGATGCTTCAAGTATACAGTTACATTTTACAAGCAAGTGCAAGAGTGTAAGCTGCTTTCGGTTTCTTCATTTAATCTGTAATATTCATATACTAAAATAAAGCCAGCTATACATTCATAACTTAGTCAGATTTATATTTAATGGAAGAAGCAAAACATATATATTTATATCTGTTGTAAATAGTTTATGCATAATTTAGCAATGTAATAATGTAACTATTTTGACATTTCAATAAATACTTAAAAAAAACATCCAGTAAACAGTTCAGTTTTCAAAGTGGCAGTATGATGTATTTTCTAGGCACACAGTGCCATTTTATAGCACAATCAAGCAACTATGTTACCTTTGGTTGTTACAAAAATGCCGTATATACTGATCATGACTAAAAAGAAATTTGACGCCTTGAAATTGGGCCTCTGTCTCTTTAAGAAGCTCTCGTTCTTTACGACGCTGCTTTCAGCACATCATCACAACGCTTAGCCTTTGGTAGCATTCTTTTGGGGCGTTACACTTAGAAGTAGTTCATACGATGAGCTCAGTGGGTGTGCAGCTCCACCAGGTGTGTGCTAACTGCTGCTGCCACTAGTCTGGTGGAGCTAAGGTTTGGGGGAGGGGCTCTGTGAGGCCGAAACTCCAAGAAGGAGTTTTGTAGAAATGGGCTGCACTTTATGGGAGCAAGAGTTTAGGTAACAACAAGGAAGATTCATGGATTTCTCAAACATGCATGAAAGATTCATAGCAGCATTCAAAGTATATTTCAGATGAGGGCATAACATTATACACAATATAAAGCCAAAAAAAAATCTATTTCACATAATACCACCCCTCCTCTTTAAGGTATTTTCTGACCTTTACTTGTATCAAATGTTAAAGGCATCGATTGTGTTAAATTATTTGTATTTTGCCATTTGTATAGCTCTTTGGTGCAACTGAGGTTGCTTTAAATGTGCCCTATTGGTAAACAAAATCATTGAAATGCAACGCTAAGACTCCTGAATTTTTTGTTCCGTCTTTCGGCTTTGGTGCGCCGCTCCAAGATCATCAGTGGGGAGCCCTTCCAGCCGTCCCTTCTGCAAACTTTCTGGAGGCGGCCCTGCTCCGACATGCACTGTGAGTCGGTGCTCAAACCATGTTCTGAATACATCACTTGTTTACATCCAGGGGCACTGAACACTCATGTGTGGAACCACATTAGTGATGCGCCAAGGTTGCCCTTTGCCTTTATGTCACATTTCAAGTGAAAATTTGACTTGGCATGTTTACATAGGATTCCTTCATCTCCCTTTTCAAACCCCCTATGGGCAAGCTGAAGGTGAGGGGAACTAAGATTATTATCCCCCCACCACCCCACCCGTTTCTCAGAGGAGCTTTTCTTTATGCACACCCTCACAGATGTCGACATTTGGTTAGGCGGTGTACATAGAAGCCCCAGATTATCTGCCGCTCCAGGAAGTCTGTTTAGCTGAAGTTAGGAGTGGTTACTTTCCGGCACCTTTTTTTAATTTGTGTTACCCAGAGACCCGCTTGCTTAGCCTTACATCTGTGTTAAAAGGGAGTTTAAGAGGGAAATATTAGATTGGATAACGCTGTCCTTTCCCGGGCAGGTTTTAATTATGCTGATGTTCGCATCAATAGGACTCCACTTGTGCAGATGTAGACCTATACTCACAGGAAGCAGAACAGATGGTGTACTATATGTCATAATGCTATAAAATCCAACAGGAATTGACAATTGAAATCCCACCCTGGAGTTTGCCTCTTTTTAGCTTTTGCATAATCTTCTCAGGATTTCAATTGCAAAGTCAAAGAGAATAGTCTAGCACATGGGGACTAGTTATCTGGGGCAAACGCGGTCTAAGGTTGACAATGCGAGGGCTATGTTTATGTGCATCACACTTGCTATACTGAATGCTTCCCAGAGTGCAAGAACATCCTCCCCTGAATTCTATTGCTCTTCCCACGTCCCAGCGCTGCCGTGGAAAGTAGGCCAAGTGAGCACCAGGGCGTTGCTTTTTTTAAGATGATCAGTTTGTCAGTGTTTTTCTGTGTGTGTGTGTGTAGGTGCGTGTGCGTGTGTGTGTGTGTGTGTGTGTGTGTGTGTGTGTGTGTGTGCTCAGGACAGCTATTCATGTTGCTCTACCCGGTGGAAACAAAGAGTAGCATTATACAATTTGCAAGCCCTTCCAAAAGAGGGGAAGAGGTTGGAAAATAGGGACGGGACGAGCGTGGATGAAACAATGACAAAATCTGGCTTGTTCTCTAATTCATTTACTTCCTCCTCTTTTTTTTCTCTCTTCTTCTTCTTCTTCATGTCTTTGTTGCAGTAAAAAGGTCCCTTGCCGGTAACACTCCTCTGTAAGGATCACACTGCACTCTGGGCTGGCGTGGATTATTTTTAGCTATTGCTGTGCAGCTTTTCACCTTGACTCCTTCTGCCTTGACATGATAATTAACATTTCTCTTAATAGCAACACAGTTCAATATTAATAATGATCTTTGACTCGAGTCAGAGAAACCACCGTCAGAGCGACGAGGAGCCGCGCAGCTGCATTGCTTCCCATCGCCATCAAATGATGATATTCCCTGTAGAGATGGATTAGAGGCACTGATGCAACATGTTGAAAATATACATTTTGATGGGAAGGAACTTGAGAATTATTGGACTCCTGCAGACAACAGGAGGGCGGAGAGGGAGAATAACAGTAAGTTGGCAGCACCTCCATCGCAGGGGTCAGCAGGTGAATTCAAGTTCTCCTGAGTGCCAAGGCTGCAGGAATAAGAAGAGGAGGAGCAACCTTAAACTGATTCCTCTCCTCGTGTCTGGACGCAACTGGTGCCTGTATTTCAAACTGACTGTTGAGATTTCTTAAATGACTTTTTCAAAGTCATTTTTTTTTTTCCTATTTGCACCTGCATTCAGCCTGCTTGGCAGCCGGGCGCCCGCATTATAAGTGGATATGTTCCGATTAAAGGCTGAAAAATGAAATTTGCCTCACTTTCATCAACGCGAGGCGGCGTGATAACTTTTTTTTCTTTTTTTTTTAAATAAGGAATTTTAGATGGGCCAACAAAACGGTGATGGACACAATCGAGACGTGCGGGGCCGCTCTGCGAAAGCGAAGGGTATACCCTGGGTATTTGGTCATGTGTATTTTGGTCCAAATTTCCAGGGGATATTTTAGATGTTAATAGCCCTGAAGTGGTCTCGGTTTCTTATTTAATTTCTCTCGCCTTCTTTAAATGTAATTCGCCCACAGACTGCGCCGCGAGGCTCTAAACCGCGCAGAAACTCTCTCTCATCATTTCCACAGCAGAATGGAAATGCAAATTGTGCGCACGGGCAATGCCCTTGACAGAACTCACCACTGCACACAATTAACATGAGCGCTCTGACAGAAGTCAGTGACGAAATGTGAGGTCACACCGGCACTGAGTCGGAAAACCTGCTTGCATTTATTTAAAACAAAAGGTAAAAAAATAAAAAAAATAAAAATAAAATAAAAATAAAACATAACAATATCAATAATAATGAAAATGTCAAACGTATATAATAATAATAATAATAATAATAATAATAATAATAATAATACAAACAGATTTTGCTACCTTCCGTGTCGCATAGTTTGTTTCTACCACTTCATAATTTAACTTAAATATGTTTATAACAGTGTCTTTATAATAATCACTTAATTTAGTATTTTTAATATTTTTCCATTATTATTATATTTTTTATGATGATGATGATAACTAGTAGATTTCTTTTAATCGATGTAAACATGAGAGATTCTGCTATCTTGTCACTCATGAAGAGAACAGCTGCCTCAAAAATCGACACGATGATCTCAAGTGTAACCAAGGAGGGGCGCTGTCCGTCCATCAGCGCCAACAACTTGACACGGGCTGGGCTGTGCAGCACCGCGCGCCCGCCCGATCCCGTGATTGATCTCGCCACTCTTGCCCGTCTGTGTTTTACCGCTATAATTAAAAATAACGTGCGGGCTTGTGTTTTAATGCGATGTTTGAATATGTCACCTCGGATTTTCTTTTTTGCCCCCTCCCTTTTTTTTTTCCCGGAGGTCCATAAATCAGGTCTATATGGAGTTGGGAAAGTTTGCAAAATTTAGGGTTTTCATTTCATATTAAAGACATTTGAATGATTTAAATAAAAATAAAAAATAAAAATCACTTCCCACTAGGCCTTATTTTTTATATTATTATTTTGCCATTTAGAAAATGCTTATGAAGCTTTTATAATAACAACATAAAATAGAAATATTAGTTTTCTTTCCAACAATATTCATTTTTGCGCGCGAATTTTTGGAAATAAAGACCACTACATTTTTGTTTCAGAGCAATTGCTTTCTTTTTTTTTCATTATTATTCTAACAGAACGATTACTGCGTTTAAGTTGTGTTGCTACAAACAATACACGTGCTCACTATTTTTTCCCACAATGATTTTGGAGTGATGCGTTTACTGTAGGCGGATTTGATTAATAATAAATCGGGGAAAAAAAGAGAGAGACTTGCTTAAAACAGCCTCTATGATAAAGCAATGAGCGATCTAGCTCAATGGGTGCTAATAAGACACCCCCCCCCCCATCCCTCCTTCACCTCCTCTCTCTCTTTTACTTCCTCTCTCTCCTTCTTCTTCTCCTTCTTCTTCTTATATCGCCAATCAATCCATTAGGAAACAATGCAGGTGAGCATAATGAAAGTGTTGTCCCAATAAAGTGCATCGATGGACAGCTGGGCAGCGGCCGGCTGATTGACTTTGCCTTGACATCTGGGAGGCCCGCTGGCCCCTGGCACGCGTAGAGGCTGATGTCGCCATTTACATGCAAATTTAAGGAGATCATGAGGGCCTCGCCCCGTAAATTCACACACACACACACACACACACTCACCCCCACACGCGCACACACACACACACACACACAAAGAAAGACGTCACCTCTGAATACGAAGGATGCACATAACCCTTTGAGACTGGAGGTCTTCTGAAGTCACCCTGTACATCTTTTTTTTTTGTTATTGTTATCATTGCTATTATTATTATTATTATTATTATTATTATTATTATTATTATTATTATTATTATTATTATTGGAGGAGTTGGGTTTGATTTCAGTCTTCAGGCTCAACTCTTTGGGGGCTCGTTCATTGTGGTCACTGAATAGAAGAGTGAAGATCAGCCGGTCATTTAAGACTGAGCGCAGCCATGGCTCCAACGCGGGCCAAAGATGCAGGAGATCAAATATAGTTTGCACTTGTCACCCACCACTTACCTCCAGCGTGCTGCTGAGGAAAGCCTTTTTTTTTCCTTTTTCTTTTCTTCCTCCAAATAATGAGGAGGATCCCCTTGAATTCATGCAAGTTTTCATGCATGTAAGTATTAAACCAAACAGGGGATGGGATCAGCGTTTCTTTCTTTTTTTTTCTCCATCTTATATATTATTATTATTATTTCTGATGCTGTACCATTTCACCTAATGATGGAGAGCGCATTTTCCACGGTGTAAAGCCCACCACGCAGATGATCCCACAGAATGAGCTGAGACGGATTCAGACTCCGCGCATGCAGCAGCAGCAGCAGCGAGCAGCAAGCAGCAGCAGCTGACTCCCTCTCTCCGCGTCCAGATGGCTCCTGCACACAGATTTGCATTCATTTCCCCCCCACCACCCGCCTTTAATATCTTCTGAAATAGCGGGGGGACAGCTGCATTTGTTGTCAAATACGGTTTAAAACTCCCTTTCAGGACAGCATCGTTACCTACGTGACGGGTGTGGAGATCCATTTTCCCTCTCCAGTCAACAGTATCAGATCTAAGAGGATTTGTCTCAAAAGTCTCCCTAATTTGATAATCAGATTTAAATCGCCTCGGTGCGTGTAATCAGGGGTTAAGTTCTAATAAGCGACTTGAAACTGTTCAAAAAAAAAAAAAAAAAAAAAAAAGATAGAAAGAAAGAAGGAAAGAAAGAATGAAAAAGAAATGCAATTTGCACAAACAACAGACAAAACATTTGCAACATGCGTCTCCTTTAAGAGGAAAAATACGATTAAAAAGGCGTCAGACATTTTTCTTTATTATTATTATTTTTGTGCAAACTGAAAGTGGGATCAATTATAAATTTGAAAAAAAAAAAAAGTTTAAGCAAAAGCAAATCTTTATTTTGTGACTGAGCAATTTGGCAATAGATTTTGCAGAGGTGAAAGCAACAGCTTATAATTCACTTATCTTTGGCAGCAGCTATTAACCCTCAGCACCAGCTAGATAGATTGCTCAGGATATAGCACACATCTCTCTTCCTCGCACCCTCCCCTTCACCCGCGCTCACCCCTCTCCCCCCCCCCAACCCCCCGTCTACCCACCACCCCCTTTTCACCACTAATGAACCGAATTGCTTGCTTGTCCCTCTCGGACAGAGTCGGACATGTAAGGGAGTTGGCCTCTTTAAAAATGATTAAAATGTTTCTGATTATTACTGATTTTACGGGACGTGCATGAAATAAGAGGGAGGGCAGAGAAGCCACGCGGCGTGTGGGGGTCTCCTCGAAGTTGTGTCCCTCCGTGACCAAAAAGTGATAAGTAAATAAATAAGTATTCACCTTCAATAACTGGGATCAAAATTTCACTGATTTACGGCAATGCGAGAATTATTGTAATTAGTGTATTTCATTTCCTTGGCTCGTCCATTAAAGCGCAGAGAAATTGAGAAACTCTTTTTCTTTATGAAATAAAAAACAAACAAACTTGATAGTGTTGCAATTTCTCAATGGAAAATGAATCCAATATAAAACATTTATAATGACGAGTGATTATTTTAAATGAAAGCTGAATTATCCGTGTCATATATATTAATTGCGTTTTAAAAACTTTAAAACATTTGTAAATATGTGAAAAAAAGTGAAAATTTTAGTACAAGTATAAACGTAATGTGCTCGTATTGAAATATTATTTTTGACGTTTCCAGAACAAAATTATTATAAAACTTCATCAAGGTAATATATATATATCTAATATATATATATATCACAATAAAAATAATCAAACAAAAATTAATCGAAGGGATACAACAAAATTCACCACTTTTAATCAACAGAAACTAAAGAAAACTTGCGATCATTAGGCCATTTAAAGAAAAAAAAAAAGAAACATGAATTCTGAAGTCGGAGTTATTAACAAGCATTCTTTTATTATTATTATTATTACTATTAATATTACCACTATTTTATTTCTCTCTCTCTCCTTATTATGCTTGATGGTTACACCCCGCTCGAATTGTCCATATCATTAAAAAAGTCAAACTCACCACATATAGGGGCCTAAGCAAGAAGGAAAAAAAGTGGAGCGAGTGAGTGTTCTCATGCTGCTGCACTAAATGGGCTGCACCCGCGGAGTGGAGCGCCGCTGCCTGACAGGAACCGTCAGCGCTCCGTATATGGTCAAAACCCCGCCCCCTTCAGCGTCACGTTCTGACAGCGCCTCTCCCGTGGGTTTAGAGTTTTGGCTCCCGGGAAAGATTTCAGTCCTCGGGGAAAGAGGGCTTAGTTTTGCATGTTCCCATCCATCCTGCACGACGCGAAAGGGGCCCCCTTATCCACCTCTCCTGTGTACGAGGAACACCTCCACTGGTGATCAGCCTTTGCCTTCGTGTGTTTGTCTTGCGGAGAAGCAGCGGCAGCAGCAGCAGCACCACCACCACCACCAGCAGCAGCAGCAGCAGCAGCAGCACCTTTTTCCAGGAGTGGGGCTTGCTTTTTTTTTTTTTTAATTCAACGAGAAGTCCTGAAGGTTTTGGATGCGGGCGCTTCAGGGATGTGGGCACTTTGAGAGCAGCAGCATCACCCACAAACACAAACAACTGCCATCGATTTTTCTCTGAATAGCACAAAAAGACAAGAAAGAAAGAAAAAAAAGAAACAGAGGAACAATAGCAAGACAAAAAAAAAAAAACTCGTCTATTGAACAATTCACTTTTGCAGTTTGTGGATACCGCTCTAACTAAGTACAGCACTTTGAGAATTGCTCACATCGGACGGACTGAAGAGGGAGGCAAGACCTGTGGACCGGGTTTTTTCCCTCGCAAGTCTTATCCCGCGAAGATAAAACCCTGAAGGATAACACGCTTGGACGTTTATTTCCCCTAATTTCACAGGAGGCTCTTCTCTCTTTTTTTCTCCTTCTTCTTCTTCCTCTTCTTCTTCTTCTTTTCACGCAAATTGTCCTAAATGTTTGGGATTCAGGAAACTATACCGCGGGGTGGGACGACGATGAAGGAGGAACCGCTGGGTGGACTGAACTCGGTCCGCTCCTGGATGCACACAGCTGGGGTGGTGGATGCAAACACAGCCGCCCAAAGGTACGCATGCCAAAAAATGCATCTGATTTTTTTTTTTTTTTTCCCCTCGCACGCATTCAGCTCCTCATCATATCGACCCCTCAATCCCCTGAATACTCTGTATCAATTACGGTCTCCCAATAAAATGCCCCCCCTTCGGCTTTTCGCTTCTTTCATTACATCAGATTAGCCATTATTGTGACAAATCAAGAAATCTCCCCCGGTTTGTGCTCAAGCGTGCTTCTGCATCCTCAATGTTTCTCCCCCTCCGCCAGCTTCTCCATCATCTAGTGGCATATCCCCGGTGTCCGGTGCTTTAACCGAGATGGTCTCTTGTTCTCTCCCCGCAGCGGTGTCGGCTTGGCACGGGCACATTATGAAAAGCAGCCCCCTTCCAACCTCAGAAAATCCAATTTTTTCCATTTCGTCCTGGCGCTGTATGACAGACAGGGTCAGCCCGTGGAGATCGAAAGAACAGCTTTTGTGGACTTTGTGGAGAAAGAAAAAGTAAGACGTTTTAATAAATAAAAAAAAAATTAAAAAATAATTTTATTATTATTATTATTTTAGAAATAAATGTATCTGCAAATAACATGCACATGTTTCCAAATTATGTTCTCTGAAATTATAGAAGGGGGGAAGTCACGTGTACTGTTGATTTATTTTTCTTTTTTTAATTTAAAACTCAATTCGCTTATGGCAGAGAGTCATTTTAACCACTAAAGCAGATCTTCCTTCTTATAGAATTTAAAATATGCATGCATTTAGATTTTTCTATTTGATTAAAAAAAACAAACACGTCTGTTAGTTCTAGAAAGCTGTTTCACTGATGCTAATTTTCACAAACTGTTGTCTTCTGCAGGAACCAACCAGTGAAAAAACTAACAATGGAATACATTACAAACTACAGTTATTGTACAGCAACGGTGAGTAAAACTAATAATAATAATAATAATAATAATAATAATAATAATAATAATAATAATAATACTTTATTTTGACATACATTTTATTTTTATTGAACGTTGCTTTATTTGCAAGCTAAAATTCATAAAACATTTCTAAAGTGCTCCTCTTCTTCTCTCCACCCTCCACCCCCCCAACCCACAGGCGTCAGAACAGAACAGGATCTTTACATACGATTAATCGATTCCATGACGAAGCAGGTAAGCTGTTTGTCACACTTTAAGTTTCTTTTACGCACGGCGCAAAACCCCAAAGTGCCGTGCAAATCGTCACCCCCTAAAGCCAGAGGGGGTAACATAACAGAACTTATGGTACAAAATAAAATCAAATTACGTGCGTAATCAGAAGAGACAGCCTCTATTTTTGACTGTTTACGTTTGACCCTACATTATTGCCATACTCCTAAAAGTCAATGTCACCCTGGAGTTTCCTTTCTTTCTTTCTTTCTTTCTTTTTTTTGGCTTCTTTGTAAGTTCAGTTTGTCCAAGCATTAAAAATTTACGCATCACCTCTGCTCCATATGATCTGATTTGACTTTTCTCACGCAAAGAGTCAGAGGTGACGCTCTAAACCAGTTTTGGAATAGTGTTTTACATAAATACACAGATTTTTAAAAAAATATATATTATTATTTTAATTTTAGTTTTTTCAAAAGGAGCTTAAAGCCTAAACGCACGGTGTGGATTTTTTAATCCAAAGCAAACCCGATTACAATGAAAAAACAGATAGATTAAATTAAATGAAATATTAAAAAGGCCGCGCACACATGCATAATTTTTAGCCTTCCCTCTCCCCCCCCCCCCTCCCTTGTTTTGTTATTAAAGCAGGGGGTGTGGAGGGGAGGTTGGGGGGGGGGGATTTAGATAGAGCCGTGAAGCTTGGACAACATTCCTGCGCGAATGATCCGAGTCAATGACGCAGAACAAGCAATTTATGGATTTCTGTTACTGCAGTTGCAAATAGCGACATAAATCAAACCAATATAGATAATCGCCAGTTACAAGCGGGAAAAATACTACAAAAAGGAACAAGGGAGGGGGGGGGGGGGCATAATAAAACCTGCAGGTCAAACAAGTTATCTTTTATAATGTGAATGATGCGACCTGGTTCAGATGTGTCACTCCTTTTTTTTTTTTCCTTTCCCCAAACTCGTTTTATGCTGTTGGCCTGAAGCGTGCCAGACGATGATTGAATTTATTAATGGCAACACAGCGAAAATCAGCAATAAAATTATCACCCTTATTATTATTATTATTTGCTATATCCCTTTTTATTTATGAACGTCGACTTTTATTCATTTGTTTATTTCACTCACATTTGCACGGTGTCTCAGCCTTGTACAAGGGAGTAAAAAAAAAAGAGAAAGAAGTCTATCCTTAGAAATAGAAGAAGGAAGGAGAGGAGAGGGAGGGAGGGGATGGAGGGAGGGAGAGAAGAGCGGCAGAACTGATAGCTCCACGCCATCTGTTTCAGCCAATGCTCAAAAATTACTCAACCGTACCGCCAGACACCGCTTTTTATCCACAGAAAGATCATTGTTAGCGGCTCAAAATAAACAACAGATTGCCCATTAACACTTTCCCCCAAATATCCCCAGATTATAAGCATATTGATGACACTTCTATTGGATCTCTCCTCGTGAAAAATCTCTTCTGTGTGTCTGTGCGAGCCACAGGATATTACCGAGATTAATAATAATAATAATAAATAAAAATAATACAGTTTATTATTAGGCTATTTCTATAATTAACAACAACAAAAAACAAACAAACAAAAAAAAAACAAATTGTGTGCTTTTTTCATTTTTGATAAAAATACTATTGCTGGATTTAAAAGATTTGTTTCTGCTATTTTTATTATATTTTGGAATTGTTGATCATGATTTAAATAGATTGTTTGTTTTTTTGGAAATAATTTGCACATGGGAACCGCATTTCCCTTTCAATTTAATATTTCGAACTGTCTTTACACTGTGTGTGTGTGTGTGTGTGTTTAGAAGAAGAGAAGTAAAATCAGTAATAAAAAAACACAACTATTTATTTATGTTGCAAAATAAATTAATACAATTTATTTCTGTGTCATTTTGGTTTAAAAAGGCCATAGTTTATGAGGGTCAGGACAAGAATCCAGAAATGTGCAGAGTTCTTCTCACTCATGAAATCATGTGCAGGTAAGCAATGTGTATATATATATTTTTTTATTATTATTATTTTTATTTTACACTGATGCGCTGTCCATGTTGCAGAACCAGGCAAAATCATTATTCTCTTTCCCTCCAATAAGTTTTGACACTTTTGATGTGATGCAGCAGCCTAAATTGTTCTGTGGTCCTTCAGCAGCCACACACACACTCACACACACACACACACACACACTCACACACACATACGCACACTGTGAGCTAGAGCGAGAGAGCTAGAGAGGAAGAGAAAGCTGCTGTCATTTCCAACTTTGATATGATGTGATTAGACTTTGATACAAATATGACAGTGAAAATGAACTGACTGTCTTTTTTTATTGAATGGAAATTGACATAACCACACAAGATCCAATTTCTTTCTTTCTTTTTTTTTATTTAATGCGATTTCTTTAGGAGCTGCATGCCACTGTTAATGTTCTGTTATGCATAAATGCAGCATGCAGCGCATTCTCCATCTCTCTGACTTTTTTTTTTTCCATTTTAGTACAGAGTCATTTCTCGCTTGATCCCACCTGTCAACACTGATCAGCGAGCCTTTTAGTGTCATTTAAACCACGTAAATCTCAACAGCTCACGTTGCACCCGCCTATTCATCGGTGTCACTGATACTAAAAGGAAAAAACTCCTTTTGTTGTTATTGTTAAGGCTCAGCGTGAGCTCTGTGAACACTGAATTTGGATACTGTCGGTTAACCTCTCCTTTGTTGCACCCGGTGCATTGTTCAAGTTGTGCTGGTTGGGGAGCAGGAGCAGCATGAGAGCTGAGAATGATTTGTCCTTTTTCATGCATAAACTCATCACTCACGCTCAATTTATACATGCATCCATCACTTATTTGTGACACACTGAATATGCTCGTGCTGTAGGGGTAATTTTTTTATTTATTTTTTTTATCAAGAGGAAGTGCATTTTGCTGCTGCATAAACTAAGTACTAGAACCTATTACGACATATATAAGAATGGTGTTTTGATATATTACCTAATTCTATCTTTTTTTTTTCCCCAGCTTGTTTTGAATTACATTTTTTTCTTTCCTTTAATACATCTCAGCTATAAAGCTCACCTTTAATATTGCCTCTTGTAAATAAGGGACACCCAGATAGTGTGTGGTTGACTGACAGAAGCTTTGTTTTTCTCCTTGCAGCATATGGCATAAATCAATCCCATTCACATACGCTGCTACGTTTTCATCTCAAACGGAAGCCGAGACGATGCATTTGTTTGTTGTTGTTGTTTTTTTTTTTCTTATCCACTTCCTGTTCCTGAACCAAAGCGGTGATAGGCAGCAGCTATAGCTATAGGTTTTCTTTCTTTCTTTTTTTTTTTTTTTTTTTTTTACAGTGAGGAAAGGGCTGGAATAATGTGCTGGAATATAGATTAGTGCTTTTGAGGGCCATAATTGATAAATGCCCCGCAGAAATATTGGTTGAGGGTGGCACCTTGCATCTCCCTCAGAAATAGCAGCTTGGCAATTAGAGGTAAACAAAAGCTGAAGCTGTGAAAAGTGACTCCCCTGCCTCCTGGCCCAGTCCCCACTCCCCTCCCTTCCATCGCTAAGCCAAACAACACAACATGTTGTTTTCACCATTTTTATCAGCCATCAGCATCAATGGGATTGGGTAGATTGAGTGAAGGAAATCTCAAGGCAATGTCTTACCACTCTGATGTACTTAGCGAATAAATGTTCTGATATTTAACTAATTATTTGTTGGTAAAAAATAAAAATAAAAATAAATAAATAAAAATCATTTTCTCTGTGTCTCCAGCCGATGCTGCGATAAGAAAAGCTGTGGAAACAGGAACGAGACCCCGTCAGACCCCGTCATCATTGACAGGTAAGGGTGTGTGCATCATTCTGCATGCGTATGTGTGTGTGTGTGTGTGTGTGTGTGTGTGTCTGCAAAGAGGCAATGAGTGGATGAATGAGAGTCACACTGACTAAACGGATGAGTGACGGAGTGCTTGATCTCCCTCCTGGTGCACCAGTCTGGCCCAGTTGGGCTGACTTGCATCTTCCAGCACCACAGTGTGGGAACCGCGGGCGAGTCTGTGTGAGAGTCTGAGGGGCTTCTTTCCCAGGTAGCCTGTGCACCACCGAGGGGGCGGTCACCACCTGGATAGGGTCTGTTGGATCACAGGTGGTCGAGCCACCAGAGGATCATGCCGGGAACAACGTCTAATTAGCTGGCTCTTATCTGGCACGCTGTCGTATCTTTATTTTTGACAGCGACGCCGTCAATAATAATTGCTTTTCATTGACTACTTCCTCCACTCGGGCGAGCTGCTCGCTGGGCCGCCACTAAAGTTTTGTTTTCAGGGGGGGGATAAACACTTTATGGCTGCTGTTTTAAGCTCCACCTGAAGGGAAGTTGCACCTTGCACGTTTATATTACCCTCGCCGCTAAAGAGGAAGAATAAAAGCTCCTCTCTACAGGCACTGACATTTCTTTCCCATGCCAGGGCAATAGGTCCTGGTCAGCAAGGGGTTTGTTTAGGTTCAACATATGTGTGTGTTTGTATGTGTGTGTGCGTGTGGTTGGATACAGAGGTGATGCAGGGGGTTGCAGCCTGAGCGTTGGATCTCAATGTAACTCTCGCCACGTAGTGAGGGAGGCAGCAATGCTAATGTTTGACTAGCCGGAATCACTGTTTGCTTAGCGGAGAATGCCTGGTATCTGACAGAGGGGACAACTCTCTTATTAGTAATCAAATAGGGCTGAGCAGTTGTTGCTGCCACTCCACTCCAGCGGCTTCTCATGCATCAGGAAGTAGGGAGCCGGCTGCCCTGGGAGCCTGGATGGATTACCAGGGCTACTGCTGTCTGAACCCCAAACTCACACAGACACAAATGCATGTCAACACACACACACACACACACACTCGGATGGAGACACGAGTGCAGCAAGAGACACGCTCTCTGCAGGCGCGCATGCACATTTTCTGTATGTTGTTTAAACTACTGCTCTGGTTGACTGTCATATTTTTATACAGCTTGGGAGAAAAAAAAAATTAATTAGGAGACCTATGTACAATTCAAAGTTCTTGTGATGTGACTGTAGCTCTGAGTTTGAGTAGTGCGAACATTTGTTCTAATCCTACAAACATCAAACAGCGTTCCTCCGAAATCTCACTTAAAGATATTGTCGCTATGAGTATTTTTTGCAGCAAGAGAAAATGTTAAAATAAACTAAGGGAAATAAACCAAGTTCATATTGACTTTTAAATATCATGTTCTTGATGGTTTAACTTAGGATGCGTTCAAGCATCAGTATTTGGTGGAAAATCAAGATTTTCAATCTCAGCTTTCACTTGTCTTGGCGTGCGCTCCATACGTTTTTCCTACTGATGTTGAGTTGAGGTGATCACCTAGTCGGTGATCACCTGACGTGTGCTTCTTGTGTTGACTCGATTGGCTTTCACGTGGAGATGCTGATTTCAAAACAATTCGCAGGGGTCATTTTATACTTTGAGAAACTCATATCCAATGACTGCGGCAGGTTTAAAATAATTTTTTACTCACGTTTATTTAAAAATTTCAAATAAAAACTGGAACATTTGTTAGATTCTAATCTGACATCTGATCTCGCAGGGGTATGGATAATTTTGTCAAACATTTTTTTTTGTCATATTTTTACATTGAGTAACGCAGTGCTGCGTAATCCCTACAATTATTGGTGCACACTTCTGGTCAGCTGGCTGAAATAAGCTTACTGTGGTTTTTCCTTGTTAACAAGAAAAAACACTGCATAGAAAAAAAAATGTAAATGGTTCCAAACTATAGTTAATGGAGGTTATCCACAGCATTACTAGAGCTAGAATTCAAAATAATTTGTATTATTTGAGCAGGAGTAGGCATAAAGGTGGGTTTTCAGATTTCAAACAAAAATTACATATATGCACATTTTACTTTGAAATCTCTCTTTTGGCCTATGCCAAATGTACATATATATTCTTTAAGGCAGGCTCAGTGGATGTACACCAGTCTGAAAAGGTGCATTCATTAGTCAGGTGGAGTTATAAAAAGATTAGACTAAATAATAAATATCAGCTTTTAGCCTGATTTCCGGCCCTTTCATGTTTGCTTTGTGTCGTTGCTACTGTTTAAAGTTTCGCACACCATTGTCCCTCGTTCTGATCGGACAAAGGAGTGTAACTTAAGTACAATAAGCAAAATGAAAGCAAGTAGAATTAAAGTCAAGAAGAAGGGGTGGGAAAAAAAGGGGTGGTAAAAAAAAAAAAAAGGAGAGAAGCGGATGGATATTGTAAGCTCAACCGGCTCAGGGAGGGCTCGGATTTTCATTGTGACGACTCTGAATAGGAGCAGAGTATCCCTTTCCTTGCACAATGAGCAGCTCTGTTGAAACACAAAAGCATATGTTCCTCATTAGACCCTCCCATTGTCTCCATGTCGTAACTATGAGCCCGTCAGCTCACCCTAACAGACCCACGCAGGTTCCCAGTGACTGAGGGGGGGAAAGCTCGCGGAGAGAGGGGCGCCTGTGAAAGTTTGCAGAGTTTAGCAAGAGTTACGGACATGACCCGAGCACCGAGCGCGCTTACTTACTGTACGATTATTTAGTGCAGTTACTTGACTCTTCCTGCAGTGCATATGGTTAAGCTTTTAGTTTAAGCCCCCATGTTTTACAGCCATTTCTGTTACATCTGTCATTTTCCCATACACATCATTAGAGGCACCTGTGCTGTGGTCGCTGCTGGCAGAAACTGATTATTTCCAATTGAGTAGAACATAGCTGAGTGACATAAACCTAGAGGAGAGGTTTGATTGTTGAATCAAGCATGTCTCATCTGTCTAGAATTACAGCATGAGAGAAAAAAGAAAACAAAAAGGAAGAAAGAGAGAGAGAGAGAGAAAAAAAAGAAAAAGCTCAGCGAGCACTGCCACATTTCGTTGAGAAACAGTAGCATGGCTGAACCTTAAGAAACAGATTTGGAGTGAATCATTGATGGCTTTCACTCTCTGTAACATTTTCCCAGATGGTACGAGGGGGGAAAGCGCACACAGCTAGCTGGCATCTAGCAAGACATTAACTGGCTTTCCCATGGATCTGGCATATCCAACGGAGTTTGGGAAACTTATCATTCCAAATGTGTCCTATTTTCCTGCGGTCAAGCCAGACATCTGTTTACCCTATTTTCTCTTGGAGTTTTGATACAGATTTTCACTCAGATTTCTGAAGAGGAAGGATTCTCTTAAAAAAAAAAAAAAAAAAAAGAAAAAAAATGTTGGTTAGATATTGGCCCAACAGCTGTCACAAAGTTTCAGCTCTACTTGGGCTTTAAATATTTCAGCAATTACACTAGATGCCCTTGCATTATTCATATTTGGTTTTGGATGAAGAAAAGTCCTATTTTTGATTAATTCTTGTGGTTTCATATCAGGCATGGGGCCGGCATGAGGTTCTCACGGTGTGTACAAGCGCCACAAAAAAAAAAAAATAAATAAAAAAAATAAAACAGTTATCTGAGTGCTTTTATTTAAAACTGGAACATTATTCATACTACTAAAATGAGATTGTGTTGTTTATTACAGTCATGGTAATGTTTCGATAGCATTTATTTGTAGTTATTTTGAGTCTGACGCATTTAAGTGTGCTTAATGTTATAATTTTGTTGGTAATATCATTATGAAAGCTACTATTATGTGGTTAATTACAGAGGTTAATTCCTTAGAAAAAAAACAGAAACCTGTCCTTTAAAATTGTGTTACACTAATAGGTTGATAGGTGGCGCTCTTTTAGTTTCTACGTTGTATTTTACTTATTTTTGGACACTAGAAATATTTTGTATTTTGTTCCCACCAGTCAAATTTGTGTTTCTTGTAGAAAAGAAAAAAAAAAAAAAAAAACGGTCGCAGCCATTCATTTGGCCAGCTGACCAGCAGTGTGCAGCAACAGATAGGGCAAGAAGATTACTTGCGGTACGCTATACTCCATACAACCAGATAATTAAAAGGCCCTTAAACTGTAGCAATGATATGACAGACAGATTTATGCAATTTAAAAATCACATTTTTAAAAAAAATACGTATTATACCTTTAACCCAGCCTCTCCTCACTTTGTATTTACCATAACTTCTTGTCAGTCAGTAATATGAATGTGTTTTTCAGACATAAAAAGTGGAAAAAAAAAAAAAGAAAAAAAAATTCATAGCCAGTTGGTGCGAGAATTAGATTCATCTAGAGACTAATTGTTGTGATGTTGCTATGGCCGCATCCCCTTCCAGTTTGCATAAATCTGGCAGAGCTGCAGATGTCACTTTTATAAGTTAATGGTGCTTTAAAGTAACTGGGGGAGCAGGTTTATTTAGTCTGTAATTTAAATCTTGAGAGTTATAGTGATGAGGTACCCAATATCTGATTAGATGTTTTTCTCCCCCCCATTTACAGTGCGCGCAGCATATATCCCAAACATAACTTAATTTACGACGACTCCTCTGGTCTGGGATCTGTCTTCACTCTTCTGCATATTGACTTTGTCTTCTCTTGTGTGAAAGATTAGATACACTGGCCAGGCTCTACGCATGGATTTTGTAATAAGGCGGCACATGTTGTTGAAAGATGAGAGAAAATGAGTCATTCTGACTGTCTGGGTTCAAAGGTCACCTTTAGCCTGGGAAAATTGGGAATTTTTGTTGTTTTTTTTGGTTTTTTTTTGACGGCAGAAATCAGACGGACAGTGTGTGAATTCTGGTTTTATTGTACGTTCGTGAGGTCGGACATCCTGTCTCGATTTTCATTGCCATTCGCAAACAGTTTTTGGAAGAGAGCTAAACATGTCAGCTTCATTTTTTCCATCGGCCACAGCACTCCATTTCACTTCCTGTCACAAAGGTCAAAGAGCGCTGACCTTTGGAGTGCAGCCCAGCCACTGAATAATTCATGACATTGACTTGTTTTTTCCCCTTATTTTTTTCCCCCCTTGCCTCTTTTTTTTTTTTTTTTTTCCGGTCAGCACACATGGCTGTGCGGTGGGAGGCTTTTATTCATTTAGCTCATTTATAAAAGGGCTTCGCTGCACCTGTTTGTGTGTTAATGCAATTAAATTTTGGCCTAATGTAAATTTTGCTTAGCTTTCTGTTATGTCCCTCATTAGGCAGCCTGTATTTTCTAAACGACTTTGCGTTATCGTTCATTTGTGGGAACACCTACGAGGTCATTTCCCAGAGTGCACTTGACTTGTTGTCAAGTTGTTTACCAGAAACAAAAGGGGGGACCGCAAGCCTCAGAACGTCTCGCGAGCGGCCTCCTAAGAAACAAATCGTGGAAATTTGTGCGCTCCCATCTGGTTTTTGCAGAGCCGTGATTACCTCCGAAAGCTGAACAAATGCCAGTATTTATAAGGTCAGCCCTTTATGTGGAAATGCGATGTAAATGAGAATCAGCGAAAGGGGACATTAAACAAAATTAAATTCATTGTCTCCTTTAATGTCATTTACATTTTTGGCTAAGCTCCGGACTGTCAAAGAGGATTTCTAAAACCATTTTAATTGCACATCAGCATTGAGGGAGGAAAAAAAAAAAAACGGAGGGTGTTTTCACTGTGCAGCTGCCTTGATAACCTGCAAAAAAGAAGTGTGTTTATGAAGTACCTAAATGACATGTTTTCACTGCGTCTGCACGGGGGCAATTAAGATGGCAGTCAGTAGGTAGTGTTAATCTGCCATGGTACTCCAAGCATCCTTAATGAAAATGATGCTGAGGGTCTTTATTTTATTCTTATTACTTTTTTTTATTTTGCATTGCACCTTTAAGTTGCAGCACTTGAGTTGCAGTGCTTCCTTTATGGTTTAGCCATTAAAGCTGTTAACATGTATAGGAAGTGCCCTCTTATTATATTTCTGCACGCATGCAAACACCTGCGAACACCTAATTACTTGCGACTTAACAACACATTCAAGTCGACGTTGTATTTATGGACGTGTTTGGCATCATTCCTGAGACAGATGTGGGTTGAGAAATGGGAGCACAAGCCGGCCACCCCTGCTTTAAGCCGGCGTGGTGTTTGAGTGAAGCCTGTCTCCTGCCGGGGTCCAGAGCAGGAAGAGCAGGAAGTGTTGAGAGCGAAAGCTGTACTTTGGCAGCTCTCCTTTGGCTTGCACTTGCCGAAAAATGAAACCCAGACCCTCTGCGCAGCCCCTAAAGGAGCCAGAAACCTTCCTTCCCAGCGCTCCCAACCATCCAGGATTGGGTAATACTTGTTCACTAAGCAAAACATTACCTCAAATTATTCTCGCCCTGTTCCCCCTATTCCCTCCTCCCCTCGTGTCGGTTTTTATCGCAGTTTGTAAATGTCAAGACACGTACGACGACGCACAGTATAAATGATATTTTCCAAATTATGCTCACATGTTTGGGTTCACATGAGTGGCGGCTGAATGTAACGTGGTGCCTGATGCTCCCGCGGGACGCCCACCTCACTGGGGTAGCATTCCCCAGTGGCATCAGCTAATGGCAAGACTTGACAACAGCAGAGAAGCCGGGGGTGTTGTGTTTTACTAGCGCTGAGCAGGGGTGATGACTTTAACATGTGTGCAGAGAGAAAGACGGAGATGTTTGTGTGCTCTGTGTGTGTGCGTGTGTGTGTGTGCGTGTGTATGTGTGTGCTGTGCTAAAGAGAGAGGTGTGCAATACGAAAGATTGGCGCGGGCCAACAGAGCGACGGATTCGGCTCCAGCTTGACGGCAGTGAAAGACGAAACATGGTTCCACATGTGTTGAGAAAGAGCAGTCCATCTGTCCATGGAGACAACCCCTCCTCCTTCAACCCCCGTTTCTCTTCCCCTCTTTCCTTCTCCTCCTTTCCTTCTCCTCCACTCTTTTACTCCCCTGGTTCAATGCTGACAGAAACAAGGCCAGAGCTGGGGTGATGAGATGAATGCTGGGCCAAAAGCAACACTGGACCTTGTGTACACACATAGAGAAACATGCGCACACACACACACACACACACACGCACACCCCCACACACACACACACTCACACACACATATATCCTGAAGAGGAATGAGAAAAGGCTTTAGAGAGATTATTTGTTATTTTGTGTTATGTTTTATATATGTTGGTAAAAGTTTTCATTTTTATTTCTGTGCTGTTTGTGCATTTTAAATCTCGCTCCCTCACCCCCCCAAAAAAAAAAATCCATGAGTAAAAAAAAATCAATCTATAAAAACAGGGATTGTTTACTGGTATATATATATAAAAAATAAAATGTATTAAAAGCGTGTTAAAAATATTGGGCTACAACTATGCTAACACTGAACAAAAAATTTTACATTAGCTATTGTTTGTAAACCCTACGAACTGAAAGTATGGTCGGAGTTATGACTTTTTTTTTTTTTTTTTTTTTACCAGTGACCAGTTATTTTAACGCCAACATGTAGGAGGCTTGCTGTATTTTAAAGTAATGAGCTACAATTTGCAGGGATAGAAAAAAAAGGAAGTTGTAACACATATCACCTGATATTTGGTACGTAGGTACGCGCTTTGTGGAGGAGGCAACAATCTTCTTTTGTGCCGTAATGAAACTCCTGAAATTCTGTAATAGCTTTTGGATTTCGGTGTGCCGCCCTAACAATGTGAGGGAACCCCATCTGGAAATCTCTTTCAAATCCTTCCACTGCATAATCCATCGGAGCAACAATAAGTATCGATATTCGGCACTAGTTCATGTAAATAGTGTAGCTCATGTGAGGAAGGGTAAGTTTTATTGCTAGATCAATATTTGTGTTTGTGGAACTTTGCATGCAGTGACAAGTGTAATGTCAAAAAGACAGATGAAATGAAACATAGGATGCCGGATTCTTTTTACTGCAATAATAATAATAATAATTCCGTGATTATTTTGATAATATTTCAGCCCATATTGCCAATCCCTGATGAACGCTCTAATGAGATAAACAAAACAAGTACTTAGCAGCACTCCTTTCTAATTCAGCTTTATTGCGGTTTTGAAGGTGTTTTTTTTTTTTTTTTTTTGTCAAATCGCTTCTGATTCTGTGAACCAGTTTAGTTCACTCAAACCTATGTTTTTCCTTTTGCAGAGAGTGTCCGTTTTCTTTCTCTTGGCGTGTTCTCACTTCTCATTCAACCCTTATTAGGTTTCCCCTAATTGTCAAACAAACTGTTGGGTCAACCTCAGTCATATCTGGCTGTAAAACAGCACATTAGGCCCCGGCGAGGGATATATGTGGTATTTCATCGGGAGACGGAGTAATGCTGGGGTTTTATGGTTAAGTACCAGTTCACGCCCACGCCATTTGTTTCGCATTAGAAGCGAAGGTTTTGTAAATCAGATCAATATGTTCGCTGAGATGTGATTCCATGTCGGGATCTCCCGAGCCGTTCGTTCCCCCAGTATTTTTCTTAGGGGACTGGTTGTCGATGCACACTCTTCCCCTCCTTTGCCCTTCCTTTCCACCCCCTTTTCTTTTTTTTTTTCCTTCCTGTATTTCCCACCTCTGCTACCCCCTCCCTCCGTCTTCACCTCAATCTATTTCCATTTTCTGAACGTAGCAATTTGTCGCGTGACACGGACGAGATTAGGATGGGAAGCAGTCCTGAAGATTTCATCGGACATGGTCCTGCTCCCGCTGGTGTGAGGTCACAGGACAAAAAATGGGGGGTGGCGATGGTGTGGTGGGGGTGTGGTGGGGGAGGATTCGGGGAGAGGGTCATCAGTTACCTTTGGGGAAACGAGCTGGTCTGCTGGCTGCTCCGTTGGCCCCCAGGGGTGCCTGGGATGTATCGGAGGAGAAGGCCCCAGAGAAGGAGCCCTGAACCAGTGTCATTTATTAAAAGTGACAAGTTATTTCTAACTATAGCTCTGTTTTTATTGTTTTACAATGCTGTCGTTTGGAACGGCGGCCCCTCTCTTCAAGCATCACAAACAAGTGATGAATGAACCAGGTGACCAGCTTTTTTTTTCTTTTCTTTTTTTTTTTTTTTACATGCTCAATGCACTTAACCGCCACATGTGCGCAGTTAAATCATGTAACATATCTTGTTGCTCTGTTAAAATTAAACAAACGTGCAGCTTTAATAAAGATCAGACCATATGTTAAGTGTAGAAGAAATATTTCAGCATTCGCCAGTTTTTTTTTTTTTTTTTGTTCTCCAGGACATTTGTTCAGTAAATTAATAACAGCTTACAGTATGAATCTCAAGTTGACCTCTGCATAATCAGTTCCAGAACATGACCAAACTGCAATAGTTGAGCTTTTTTCCTCATTCCATTCAGCACTTCCTTAATGAAAACCCCACTAATAATGGCGTGTTTATTCAATGTGTGACCAAAGCTCCTTATTGAGGGTCAGCAAGGTACCCGACTGCCCCCACCTCCTCAATCCCCATCCCCCCCATTTTTATTTTTTTATTTTTTTTAAAGCCAGCCCCAAGTGCGTTAATGATATATGACAGAAATTTCCTTGTGCTGGTTCAGTGGCAAGAAAGGTCCTGGCTAGTCTATATCAATCCATCTGACTTATGTTCCCATGTCTTGAATTACCGCTTGATGGAAACCTGCTGCGGGCTTCTCTCGCCAATTGAAATCAGATCTCCTCCACAGCCTGGTGTGATATTGATCCATATTCAACACCCAGGCTGCGGATCGATCAGTATTGATTTACAATAAAAAACACTCCTCTGCTTGTTCAGCACTGCAATCGATACTTTAAAGCAAAAGAGAGAGGGGGGGAAAAAATGCAAAAAGAAGAAAAACAGGACCTGCACTGTCCAGCTGGAATTTATATATGAAAAAAAAAAAAATGAGGATCTGTTTTATTTCATTTGAGGAGCAAGAGTTTATGTGACCAAACCTTAACCACTCTGGTAACCCCGCAACCCCTGCAATGATCCTCTCCTGCAATGTAAGACAAACCTATAAAAAATGGTTTTACAGGATGATATTTCTATAAGGACCCGTTTACTGAAAGAGGTGTGTCTGTTTCTGAATTAGCGGCACATCTGCACTGCAGTCTGCAAGCGCTAAAACTGTCACATCAAATCTGTTGGAGAGCTGAAATGGAATGCTAAAATTGGTGGATCACTTTAGCTTGATTTCGGCGTGTTAACACAATGACATGATTTCCTGTGGTTTTGATATTAATTCATTTCTCATTTTCCACCCCCCACCTTCCTCCCCCCCGCCCCCCCACACACACACACACACACTCACACACAGACACATAATCTTGGTCCAAGCCTCCCACACGTTCACGATTAGGGCCCGGTACAATGCTGAACACGCTAGAACAGGCCAAGGCGACCCAGTGAGCTCCGGCCAGATCCACTTTCCTCCCTGTCACATCTTAGTCCTAATCTTTCGGACTTCCTCTCCCCTGCCAAATAACTGTTCCCATCCAGCAGGTCCCAGCATTGGCTCAGGCTGCCAACATCTGAAAGTTATTATCCCCAATCTCTGACATCCAGGAGTTTACAGTTATATAATGATGGGGAAAACCACATGTCCCCAGAGGCAGAGAACATTTTTGAGATGCCTCCCCATCTGTTTTGGGGGGAGCTGCCCATTTTGGGCAAAACTCAGAATGGCAAGCAAGCAGAATTTTTTTTGTAATCTTTCAGTTTTTTTTTTTTTTTTTCCAACAACTGTAACAGGCTGGTCTGGGAGTCATTATATGGGGTGATAAAGCAAATCCAATTGGGTCAAGTTCTCCTCTACACAGCGCTGGTGGCATCAGCTCTCCCTGCCTCTCCGTTCGTCCCTGACTGTGTAAGTGGCGCTTGTTTGTTTGTCCTAGAGAGGCAGGGTTGGGGGGGGCTAATGCAAGCCCAGGGGCCAGCCAGGTCGGAGGCGACGGTAAACCCGAGCTGCCTGGTGTAGCTGCTCTCCCTTGCTGCCGGCTCGGCCTTGTTTGGACTGCAGCTCCGGTTTGCTTTCTTAGAGGGAAGTTGAGCCTCCGTAATCACTGAGCCCTTCGCTCGGGTGGGGAGTGCAGCCGAGGCCAGAGGGAGTGATGACATAGGTCCGCAGAGGCCTGGCCCGGTCCACCCCTGCTGCTCCTCGCATATTTATTTTCTCTTCCCATTGCATGGTTTAAGTCACACCATATTATGTTCGGACCTTATGCACGTGCGTAAGGCACTCAGATGTGATGAGGTGCATCGAGTAAGCCGTGGGCTTTGTTTTTACTAATAAAGCTAGGGATTATTGCCTTGCTGACCTCAGTGTAAACTTTATTAGTCTCTTAATCACATACTCTAGTTATGAAGCAGCCCTACCTGCCTTGGGAGTACTTATACAGCCATACAGTTCAGGTTATTGGGGAACTGACTAAATTGCACTCAATTATTAAAACCCCAGCCACACAACTTTGGGAATTTTCTTACATGGGTAAACTATTAGTCTTTTGAAAAAAAAAAAAAGCTCTGTCAAGACTTCTGCAACGATAATGTAATACTTACTCCACGCCAGCAGGTGGCAACAATGTCGTCAACAATTACATCAACGCTTCAAAAAGAAGATCAGTGACTCTGTTGCTATATTTAGCTAGTAATTATAAACTTCCGCTATCTATTTTTCAAAAAGCAGCAACAATTGGCAAATCTATCAAAATATTTTTTGGTGTTACTGAAGACTTTTTTAACTTGTGACAAGGCTTGCATCATCTGTACACTTCTCAACGAACAGAAGTCCGTCCCAGTTGCAGACAGAGCAGGACATTTCCACACATCTAAGGTGTGAGTAAACTACGCATGTGTGAAGCAGTCACTGCTAAACCTCCAAATCCTCTAATCTGACGTAAGAAAGTTAATCTGTTTTCAACAATTTAGATTTTCTGTGTCACTTCCATTGCATTTTTTGTCTCTCCAACAGCAACCATACAAATTACGTGTAGAATTGCGTTAATTAGGTGACTTTCTGAGATGCTAAATGTGGCTAAAGCAGCGCAGGGCTAAAGACTCGGCCAAAATATCTGTTTTCTTCAACACTTTATCCTCCTAACCATCAGTCATTAACTTCAGCTTGCAGTTTAGTGCAAACAGAGTCTCGGTAGAGCGAGACATATTCGTAGAAAAAGAGCTTTGTTATAGTCTAAGCGTAGTCTTTTGTCTGGATACCAACATTGGGGATCCACTTTTTAAGAATCCAGATTGCCAATCCACTTAGATACACCACCATTCATTTTTAAACTAATCAGAGTCCACACTTACCATACAATACAATTATCTACCTGTGCTGCTCCAGCAGGTGGTGATAACAATGATATGACCTACAAAAAAATAATAAAATAAAATAAAGGATGAATAAAATGAGGATGCCGAAAGCAGTGCTAGAGAGTCTCTTAAATCAGTTTTCGTTCATGTTTTCCTTGTCATCATTTACCCTCTGTCCACAAGCTGTTGCATCAGAGTTGTTAAAAGGCTCCACTTTGAAAAGTGCTTTTAAAAATCCGTTTTGTCACAAACAGCTTATTTTGAGTGTGGGCAGCTACGTGGACGCAGCAGAAAACCGCAAAGTATCTCAAAGTATTTGTATTAACGTGGACAGCGCCTGCATCACTAGGCCAGACATTGTTTATGTCTAGGTAAATAGATGCTTTGGCATAAATGAGCAAAACTCTTCCCAATTTTTCGCTGTTTAAAATCTCATCTACGCAGTTCTTCGAAAATGTTTTATTCAGCATGACCACTCTGTTTTGTTTTGTTACGTTATTGAAATGGGTTGTCGATTCGAATAGAGTCAACCTGGTGGGCCAATCTCATTGTAACCAGTGGAGAGTGAAAGCCATCTCCGCACTGTGGGCTCACCAGAACACACACTAAGATTGGACAAGGGGGGCAGTGAGTGAGAGAGAGGGTGCGCTGCTCTCCAGATGGAGATCCCAGATATCGGGAAAGCGGGTGGGGTGGCGGAGGGGGTAATGTCCGGGCCATTTTCCAGGGCTTCCATAATGGGAATCTACCCCTTGCTTGCTTATTAAGTTGTGCACACACGGCAGAGGGACAGGAGAGATGGAGGGGAGAGGAGATAAGGCCAGGCGAGGCGGAGGATGGACAACCTGCTCGCGTTCACCTCTCCGTCGCAAGTGTCAAGCAGAGCCTGTCGGAGAAATCGCAGGTCATGTGGACAGATGATTGTCAAAGCTCCACCTTGATAGAGGGCTTTTCCGTCTTTCTTGTCGCTGAGCTGCTGAGGTGAACGATAAGATTTGTTTTTGTTTTCCGTCGGAGAGGGAGAAAGTATGACGTTCCAGTCAGAAAGGTCGCCTCCGGGGGGTCACCGGGTCGCGGCCCTCACGGTACCTGAGCACCCTCACACGGCTAATCCATTTCTCAGCCTTGCCGAAACGACGATGGGGTGCGGAGTGGAGTAAGGGGGGCAAATGGGGGGGGGGGGTGAGGGGGGGTTGGCTCGAGGAGAATGATCTATCAGCGGCAGCAGCAGACATGCAGACAGCATGGCAGCTACTACAGCTAAACAGAGTGAGACAGATAGACCAAAGTCTCTCATACGTAACACCGGCAGCTTTAAGACGACAGCACTGAGTGTTATGGATGCTTGACATTGACCTCCGATGCACAGATGGTGTATTTATCAAGGTTGTAGGACAATGGTGTATTTGTTTGTAAATTATTTAGTTCGGCGGGCGAAATGCTGCCTCTCTTCACATAAAAAAAAACAAAACTAACACAAAAAAACCCAAAAAAAACTTGCCACTTCTGTGAGATAAGAACAATCTGTTTCTGTTCTCCCCTTTTTGTGCCTCTTGTCAGCTGTTTTCTACACGGCTTAGAATTTAGGTGATCATATTTCCAACACTGTCAGTTCTATCAAGTCAAATCTGCTTTAAAAGGCAGAGGGAAAAAAGCTCTGCAGCGTACATTTTTCTCTAAGAGAAATATTTGTGTAAAGATAGGCCTGTCATTCCGTGAAACAACATTCATGATTCTTTTATTGGTGCTCTGCCATCGCCCCCCTCCCCTCTCCCCCCCTCTCTTCTTCCTCTCTTCCCTCTGTGGAAAAAAGGGCTAGTCTACAAAGTGGCTTTTTGTCGTCTGAGAGAAGTAAACTTCATCAGGTCGACGGTGAGGTGTGCTTCACATGTCACTCAGTTGAGCTCTTTCCTAATGAAATGCTGCATACAGATTTCTGCCTGCGGGCTCAGGGGGATAAGACCGTGGTAACAGAATGAAACAAACCCCTTCCCATTCCCTTCACTCACACACACACACACACACACACGCACACATCTTTCTGGAGAGCATCCATGTGAAGAGATCCAAATCTGCAATTTATTCAAATATTGATATTTCTACTTGTCAGGAGAAAGGTGCCTTGAAATTTCCTCTGAGTACTCCTGTCAAAAAAATAGCAGGAAATATGTCAGATAATTCATAAATGGAGTTCAGCGCTGCAAAGTCAGTTGGGAACAGCGAAAAAAAAATATATATATGCTTGTCAATGAAGAATAGGAGCAATATTCCAGAGCCTGCTGCTCATTCTTCCATCATGTCAAGCAAACAGCTTTTGCTGGCCCATAAGCGTTTGTTTCACAGTTTGTGTGTATATTTGTGTACGTCCCTGTATATTTGCACATGTCCTCGTGTATGCACATGTGTATGTATATTTATGCATGTGAAAGTGTGTGTGCTTTGGCAATGTTGTGACTCCTACTTAAGATGTGTTTGTTATCTTTTTTCCATCAAGACACCCCATTTCCCGTCCCGCAGCAGCCAATGGGAATGTGTCCACTTTTTTTTTTTTTTTTTTTTTCCTGCAGAGGTCCGTAACCGGACGCTGGCCTCCATGTGGTTTGAATTAGGGCCCCTGAAACTGTGAAGGACGCCTCGAATGACGTGAGGCACTTGCAGACCCAAATTCCATTCTGTTGAACGGAGGAGAAGAGAACTCTCCGGAATCCTCTGAGATTTTTTGGCTCGGCCCCCGTGAGCGATTAAAACAGGGCGGAAACTGAAAACTCAATGAATCATGTGGCAATGTCCCATGAAATCTCTCTACCCTGTCACACCCTCACGCAAACACGGATCAGCTTAAGTTGTGAAAAAAAACAATTGCCTCACTCGTCTCTGATATCTAGTGAATGAAAATTTCTCCGTTTTGGTCAAAAAAAGAGTACTTTTTCTCGCTCTCTTTTCCCCCCCGCCCCACCCGCTCCCCTCCTGACGGAGTGGCAGCTCTGTGATGATGCATCGCCTGACCACGTCGTGCCAAGGCAAGACAGAATGGGACCTCACATATCTCCCGCGGTCATGTGATGCCATAGTTCATAGCTGTTGATGAGATGCAGTTTGGCACAGCTTGGGACCCATCTGGGAGATGCAGATACGCAGACACGAGAAGTATTTTACAGCAATGCATCTGCGCGCTTGAAGAGCCATTTAGCATATGCTGCTATACAGGAGAATGTGCAAGGCCGTGGCCAGCTGCAGATTAGACTCCATTTCTCGAGAATCCGACAAACCAGCTGATCCGTTGTCAGAGATGTGGTGATGCATCGTGTTATTTGACATTGCGCTTTCAATACTTTGAAAAAGTGTTTTGTCATATAACAACCACAAACGTCAGCGTGTGTTTTTACAGATAAAAATCTGAAAAGTTTGGTGCCCATTTTCATTCACCCCCTTATTTTAATAGCCTCAAATAAAATTCATTGCAACTGGTTGGTTTCAAAAAAGTCACATAATTAGTAAATAAAATTGAATAAAAGTCTCAAGGGTATTTCAGAGTAGAATAAAAAAAAAAAAAAAAAAAAAAAATCTATGTCATGGAGAACTACTTAATCCATCGTCCAAAAATTGAAACATTATGTCGCCACTGCCAAGACGCTAAGCGACACATGGTAACTTTGGAGGAGCTGCAGACGTTTAGAGCTGGGGATGGAGAATCTGTGGCAGTTCTGAATTTTGCATGCGTTGTAATTCCCTAGTCAAAGTTCAAACCTAAATCCAATTTAGAGTATGAGGTAAGATTTGAAATGAGATGTTCTGAGATGCCATCAACACAATCTGACTGACTGACCTGTTTCACTGGGAAATGGTGTGTTAAAAGCCAAGGCATACGTCAAAAGACTTGCAGCTGTGATCGTAGTGAAAGGAGGTTGAACAGTTTAAACTCGGACGGATTCATCCTAAAACTAGATTTTGACCGATTTCCGTTTGCAATAAAACCCAATATATTTCACATCGCAGTTAGATGCTTATGTTGGTTTATCTCAACAAGATACACTGTAATGTGACAAAATGTAAAAAAAAAAAAAAAAAACTTTCAACGACTTGAATGAATTCTTCTGGACATCCCAATAAGTGTCTGTATATGGCACAGACAAATATCGCAAAAACAAGTAAATATCGGTCACACGACGTGTAATTTAAAGTTTTCCTTGTAACAAGGAAATAAAGCAGAGCAACATTGGAGCTGCCGGCCCAGCTTGTTTTGTTTCTGTTAGCTTTAGCAGAAGTCAGAGCCCATCCTGCTGCTCTAACTCAAGTGGCTGATATGTTCGGCCATCTAAGGCATGGCAGGCGGTTGACAGTCCATGCAGCCTGTCTACCCACAGGACATCTCCACACAGTGTGTCCACAGTGGGGGCCAGCGCTGTCATCTGGGCCCACTATGGACCACTGCTCTGCTGACAGTGAGAGGGTAAACGTTTACCACCTCAATCCCCCATTAACTCGGTGAAGGCACTTCGATCCTCTGTGAAAATAATGATATTGATTGGAAGCTTGGGCTTTACAAACAAAACGGTTGCAACTAAAAGAGGGATGGGCCCGTGCATTAGAATATGGGATTTTCGAGGATAAAAGAGTGTTTGGATCTTGTTATATTTTTCCTCTCCTCTATCTGCCTCCAGCCCTCCTTCCCTCCCCACCACCACTTCCTCGTCTTCTCTCTTTCTGCATTTTCTTTTTTTTTTTGTGTGCCTGTGTGTCTCCCAAGATTACCCTCCGCAATCCCCACAATCAAACAACAAATGACAACATCATCGCTCGGGTCCTTTTCAAAATACGACACAGAAAATGTGCGTTGTAGCTACATTAACTTGCAACAACCCCCCTAATAGACCCTTGTGGGTTTTGTATCTTCTCCCTCTTTCTTCCCCCCCCCCCACTTTTCCTCCTCTCTTCTCTCTGCAAGGGCTGTCACATTTCCACCCCCCACACCCCCTCCTCTTCACAGCGCGAGCCTCCGAGCCTCGGTGGAGATCAGGAGCTCCCTGTCGGAGGTGCTTTGTCACGTAGCCCAGGGAGCGTGGAACTCACCCAGAGCTGTTGAACAAACACAAGCGCAGGGGCTGTCAATAGCAGCTCCGCAAACTAATTGCCTGTCAAATGAACCACCCTCGTTAAGCTGCCCTCGCGCGCACGCACACTTACATGCACGTGCACGCGCCGGGCCCGTTTGATTCAAAGAGTAGTGATACCTTGTTAAAAGGAGAAGACACACGAGTGGCACTTCTCTGTTTGCCGTCTTGTTCCCCGCGATCGTTACCTGCGCGTGCGGCGCAGTCACCGTGAGATTGCCTTTTTGTTATTATTAAAGCGAACATGGCATCGTATAGCATAGCTGATGTAATCCAAGCTCATCCAAGGCGCCCCCGACGATACATCAGCCCCGTGTTGTATTTCAGTTGTTAAACCCACTCATTAGATGGTAGCAGAGCTCCATATGCCAAATGTTATTGTTTTTATGTTTGTTTTGTTTCTCCTTTTTTTTTTTTTTTTTTTTCTGTAGTCATTAGGCGGTAGCAGTGGAGTGCCCAGCGCCTTGTCTGGGTGCCTGTAACAGTGCTGTCGGATTGACACAGCTGGGGAGAGCAGCTTGAGGCTGCACGCTCAGGAATACACAGGGGTGTTCAAAGCCCCTCTCTGAATCCTGATCAGAGCGCTGCCCCGGCCAACTGATGGCCTATTAAATATACATGCGCAGAGGTCAGAGCTGGAGGTCCCGGCTTCCTCCCAGCCATGTGCACTTAAGCGGAAGGGCTAGGCAACAATAAAACCAACCCTTCTCTCTCTCTCTCGCTCTCTCTGTCTCTCTCTCTCTCTCTTTCCTGCGAGCTCTCCCCTGACACCCTCACCTCCAGTGTGTACGTCAAGTACAGTGCTCACCTAGCGCAATATTACAACCGCCTTTGTGAAAAGGCCAAATGATGCATTTTTTACATGGTTATTATATATTTATATTCAATAACACCAGGACCAAGCCTCGAGTCTGTCCGTCTCCTGTTATTTCTTTCTATTGTCACCTTGCTCGACAAATTGCACGCGCGTGCCTTCTTGTCGTTTAGCGGGGCTCGAGACGAGAAGGTTGAAGGAAGAGCCCCTCCAACCCCCCATAATGGCTGGTCATGATTAACATATTCAGAGTGACACTCTCTGTGTGTTCCTTCGTTAAGCCCGGTCTGTCTGACTAATGAAGTGAAGCGGCAGTTTATCAATTAATCTAGCTCTGAGCCATTTGTGTAGGGGATAACACTCACGCCGGGCATCCGAGTGATCCAGTTTGGTGCCCTTTAACCTCCACTAGCGTTGTGAGGAGTGAAAAAAAAAAAAAACAAAAGGGAGCGTGACAAACACTAAAGAGGATGTAGAAGAGAAAAGCATGTGGATTGATTGGTTATTAGGATCCTGGAAAAGCAAAAAAAAAAAAAAAGAAGCATAACAACAAACTAACATTGGGGGATTCAGCGTTCTCAGACTTCACATAGATCATAGCAAACAACTTAGTGCTGTCTCTATTAAAACAAGGCCTCCCCTGCCATTATCTTTCCCCCCACTGCTTCCTCCTCCATTTCACATTGTTTGTGTTCATTAAGACATGGGCGACCTGCCTTATCCACACATCAGACCCGGCTCTCAAGAGTAATTGCGATAGTCTTGCAGAGGATAATGTGGTTTAAACTCAGTATAGCCTGTCTATTAGGAGAGACATGATGGCAACCACAAATAATAAAGAACTATTTATTCCTCTCTCTGTGACGCTAACTAGGTAACATATCAAGGCAGCAGCACTAAGGGTCTCTCTTACTGTCAGAAATGGCACCCTCCATCCATTCCCAATGGCCCTTTGCCTCGACATCTCTGCTCTTCATTTTCTACATGAGCTTGGTCATAAATGGACACACACCTCATATATATTTGATGGTTAATATTTATCCTCGCCGGGGAAGTGCACTTTACATGTGGTAACATACGATTACCTGCAATTCTTATAGCAAAGAAACAAAATCGATATGGATATATAATTCATGACAGAGGGGCTATCAGTTTTTATGGCTCTCTATCCAGCCTCATTAAAGTTTTATCATAATTGACTGCAAGCAGGAGTTTTTAAGGCATGTTTCTCCCGTACTTTCTAGCTTTAATAATTGAGCAAAGTTTAATTGGTTGTATTTTGAAGCACCTATAGTGGATGATAGGATTCTCTCCGATCCAGAAGCATGAATTACACAGCGTCTTGTTATGCATTAACCTGTCAGTTTGTTCATTCGTTGAAGCAGTACAGTATCCCTAGAAAATTCAAAAACTCCGAATTCAAATAACTAACCGGACGGGACAAAAAAGAAAAGAAAAAAAAAATCACTTTTTTATGTCTCTCATTGCTGTGTTAATGTAGTGACACGACGCTGTCACTCAGAGCGCGCCCATCAAGTGCCGGCCCTCCGAATCGACTCTCCCTGATTGGTGGTCAACTTGTTCTCTTGAAGGGAGATTGACAGACGGAAAATTGCACTCTCAGATTTCACCCTTCATTCGCCGCAGTTGTTCTTCCACTCGTCAACCCCTCCGCCAGTGCCTGAGACAGACAGAGGCTTTATCCATTAGCTGCTGGTGCTGGCGGGTGGGTGGGCAGATTGAGGCGGGGATGGAGGAGGAGATGGGGGGGTGGTAGGAAGACAATCCTACATTTGAGCACTCTGAGGGAAAATCAATCATGTCATCATAAGTGAGAAGTATGGATGAATTTCATCAGCTGGTTCCTTTCCTGTTCGCGCCACTGGATTTCTGACTGGCCTGTCCCTCCTGATTGGCTTTCCCAATGACCCTTAAATCCAAGAATGGGCGAAGATTTTGAAAACACTTTAATAGGAGAAGTCAGACAGCACTTTCAGGGTTACAATTTCCCACTTTGCCTGCTGCTACACTGCGGGAAACCTCAAGTGGTTTCTCTTGACAAAGTGGTAATAGATTTACCATATGATTCTGTGCCAAACCGGCATTAGGTGGTTTTGTAAGAAAATGTTTCTCAACTATTTTTCCGTCTGCAGCAGATATGATGAAGTGTTATAAAGGGCAGCCTCAGTCTGCCACTGAAAATTTATTTTATAATTTCCACGCCCCCCCCCCCCACACCCCCCATCATCATCATCTCACAAGGTCACAGATGAGCACTAAAAGCATCGCAGGTATAGGGTGTGAAGCAATCAGAAATGGACAAAAATGAAGACATGGGAATCACAGATGAGAAATGGACAGCCGTTTACAGCCTTGTTGTTGATGTGAGTGAGGAGGGACGGGGGGCCTGAAAGCGAAAAGGAAGGAGCGAGAAGGAGAAAGGGAAAAGGAAAGAGTTAAAGTGGTGATAAATTTAATGGAAAAATCAAATACAAACCAAATTCATTCCTCTAAACTTGATGCTCCGGTCGTTCTTTTCTTAGCCCGTGCTAAGCCTTAGAATAAACTGTCACTCCCTATTGATTGCATCTGAATTGTTACCGAGATTTCTCAAAAGTAGTCTTGACACACACCCCGCGAATGGTAATCTTGGGAGATGAGAACATCCAGACCGAACATCTAACACCCCTGGCTTAAAATAAAAAGGGGCTTTTCTCTTTCTCTGCCTTTTTTCGAATCCAAACTAATACACGTCGGTGAATTACAAATTCGGTGATAAATATGTGCTCGAGAAAGACGGGGGGGGTTTATTATCTTTCACGGCACAGTGCCCTAAAAAAATACTCACGGCTTTTGTCACATAACAGCTAGAAACTTCAATATATTTTTATTGGACAGACCGATCCAGAAGAATGCACATTTCTTAAGTGTAAGGGAAATTCTAAATATTCCAAAAAATAAAAATCTTCAAAGTGTGGCCTTTATTGTTTTTATGGAGCCCCGTCTACAGTTCCTCAAAATGAAATTCTACCTGTGTCTACTTTAATCGCAGCATAAATCCAGTTCTGTGAATGAATCAGAGGCTTGTTAGAACAAAAAGCATCACTAAGACTTGCCAGAAATAAAGTTATAGAAGTTTAAAGCAAGGCTAGGCTACAGAACAATAATCAGAGCTTCGAATCATGAAATATGACGCAATTAACTTGATGCCACCTGTCAATCAATCTAATGGGTTTGTCAGAAGCTGACCAATAAGCAGCCGCGGTTTTTCCCAAAATAAACGCCCCTTGCCTGGAGGAACTGAACCGCCTACATAGTGTTAGGGTTTATCATTATGAATGAAAGACGTTACAAGTCAAAAAGCAGCCGAGAGGCATATGGTGACCTTGGAAGAACTGCAGAGATCCAATCCTCAGGTGGGGTAATTTGTTGACAGCAAAAGCATCAGTTGTCCACTCCTCAGATTTGGATTTTACAAAAGAGTGGAAAAGAGAAAAAAAAAACTGAATAGTGTGCTCGGCTGTTTGCTGCTTTTTATGTGGGGACACAGCAAACACATGACACAAAGTTGCTTATAAATAAAATATTCTCAGCCTACCTGCAAAATGCTGTAAGTGGCAGAAAACCAACACCTTGAGCACACAGTTTCAATTACGAAACAAGGTGGTGGCTGCAGTAGGTGTGGGGATGCTTCTAGGGACGCTGGTGGATGGTGCTGGACGAAACCTTTTAGCACTGCATAAGACTTCAAGGAACAAAGTATTTTCATGTTTTAGGATGGTCCAGTTAAAGTCCAGTCCTCCATTAACTTTCTGGATTGTGTTCAGAGACAGACATTCTCTATCCAATTTGTCTGAGCTTGAGTTATTTTGAAAATGAAAACTGGCAAAAAAGAAACAACAAAAAAATCTCCATCTCTAGATATGCAAAGCTGATAGAGACGCACGCCAAAGGACTTGTGACTGTATTTGTAGCACAAAAAAAATGTACTTAGTATTGACTCAGAGGGCCTGAATGCACACCAGCTTCTTGGATTTGTAAGACTAATTTTCTCTCCACTTGTTCATGATAGCACCTCTTTGCATTGGTTTGTCATAAAAAGTCTTAATAAATTATAAACAAGTCTGTGGTTGTGACAGGAAAAAATGAACACATTTCAAGAGGTGCGAATACTTTTGCACAGTAGCTGCGAATACAAGGGACGCCTAATGTTTTGTCGAGGGGGAATGTTTAGAAGCAGCAGCTGAGCATGAAATGTTTGCACACAATTTGCCTAATATTTGTGTCGGAAGTGACATGATCAGAAAATCAATTCACTTCACATGTAATTTCCAAACAAGCGGCTAAACGACTGCCGCTGACAGCCGCCGTTGGAATTCATGTATCATGGTATGGCTCATTATATTCTGATGGTGTATTAATTATGGCTATAGATAGAGAGCTAAGCTATGAGCGGTAGCCTTGCCGCTGTGTGCCAGGGGGAGCTCGCCTGAGGAGGAAAAGCTCCGCTTGTATCCACTCATCCCTCAGCTGACAGGCCTGCTCCGGGAGAAAAGGATTTCTCCGGATTGAGTGCCATTTTCTCTTCTTTAACAAGGAAATTAGTGTGTAAAGGAGATCTGTCAGGATAAAGTGCAGCTTGACTGCTGCCGCCCTCCCCTCCTCTCTTCTTCGCCTTTCTTTTCCCGCTCTCTTTTCCCTCTTTCCCAGTCCTGTAACCTGCTCTTCACCTCTCTCTCTCTCTTTCTCTCGCCTTCCCCTCACACTCTATCCGTTTCTTTCCTTCCCTTCTCTTTCTTCTCCTTCTCCTCCTCTCAATGGCTCCCTCAGGGGATCTTCCTTGAGCATTAGCAGAACACATCCAATGTCCCAGCTACATGATTTCATGATATGATTTGTACGGGGGATTTGCAATAATCCGCAAATAAAGTTGAAAGTCAATGACTCTCAATAAGAGAAGCAGACAAGCACAACCAAACCTTTTAAGATTTTCTTTATCTTTAATGGCATGAAAAATGAATTTGTTTTGCATTAGATCACAACTATTTAGGAACAGGCTTGAGTGCCTTGTTTTGTCTTTGGCTTTTATGATCATGATTAATTCCTGCACAGGAATTTCAGTGATATACATAATGCATCACACTCTCATTTAAATGTTCAGCTCCTCTGCAGCAGCAGAGCTTGGTAGCTCATTACACATTACCCACGTGTGCCTGGGAGTTGGAGTATGCCAGTTTCTCACTTATAGTCAAAGATTCAGTATGTGCAGCTTTACTTGGCTGTCATGTTAAGCCCAGGTGTCATCTCCATTTCACCGGCTTCATTCGCCTAATGCTGGTGCTTTTATTTTTGTCGAACTTTTTTTTTTTTTTTTTTTCCCCCCAAACTCGAGTGGATGGACAGGAACGATACCCGCTGGCACATTTTAATAAGTCTGCTTCAAAGGTGTCGGACGAGGAAGAGAAAAATCAAAACATCCTGGGTTAATTTGAAATGTACTCTGCATCTGTGATGGGAAATGGCCTCACAGGTAAGTATGGGGAGACAATTAGGGAGTATCCGTTAGTGCATGGGGCTGCATACTAAAAAAACCCAGAAAAAAACCAAAAACGCAAATCACTATTTCCCCCCTCCTCATCTGGCCCCCGCTGCGCTGAGAACTGCAGCTGAGGTCCGATTTCACCCGTCAATCATGGCCTCCTCGCTGTGGGGTGTGTGTCCTGGTGAGAGAGCCTACCCCCAAGTCATTAGCACACACAGTCAAACTGCACTGAGAACTGCCCCGCGCCGCTCTCCTCAGCACCGCGGTTTAAATATCCCCAGCCTGTGACAGGATCAGTTTAGCGATCTGTAGGATTGATCTCCTCTTTAAAGTTTTGCCTGAGGCGACTCTAATTGGGAACGAGGCTGCCTCCCACTCCCCTCACTCCCTTAACTGTCAGTCTTGGCTTTGTTTACTGAGGACATGCCCAAACCTATTTACTCAATAATGAGGAGACGTGGTGGGGATGCTGCTGATCACATCCAGGCCCCCAGCGGGACTCATACCTGCTGGGAAGGGCGGGAACATCGGTTTTGGACTGTTCGAGTCGGTAAAACTTGGCCGGTACGCCGTCATTGTAACGTAGACTGATGAATCTTTTTTTTTTTTTTTTTGCTCCTGGTTTTCTCGTCTGGCTCTCACACCTTGATTTGCAGATCACTTCTCTGCCTCCGGGTGTTTATTGTTTTTCTCAGTCATGTGGTGCGTTTATCTAAAATAGAACCATCTTTGAAGAGACGGCACATACAGTGCCTTTCAAACGGATTCATGACCTTTCTTTCCAGTTTACTGCGTGACGACCACAAAATTTGGTACATTTCATTGATGTGATGCAATTATTTCATAATCACAAGGTAAAAAAAAAAAAGTGTGGTGTGCATAAGTATTTAGCCCCATTTTACTCTGGTACCACTGAAATATTTCCTGCCTTCTGGCAGCACCTAAGCATTAGAGTGACATCATGGTGTTTTTGCAGCTTGTGACTGAAATATAGTCTGGGCAAAACAGTTTTGTTGCGTGGTTTCCAATAAATATTGTGTGATTGGTCAGGAATGTAAAGCGGACATGGTTACAACTGTGACTGTGCTCTTTTTCTTGTGACGTATGAAATGTCCTGGTCAGCAAGAACTCTGTTCTCTTGTTATTTTTCTCTCCTTGAGTAAAACAACTTTTTCATTTTTTCTGTTCTTGCACAGTATGCATAGATCCTTCGGAGAAGCAGGTGGCTCTGGAGGAGCTGCAGAGCTTAGGTGGGGAATTTGTCAACAGGACAACTATCTGGCCTTTCCCACAGAATATTTTTCCCTTAGTAGGGAATCTGGTGTGAGTTAATAATGTGACGGCCTAGGAAGAAAAGCTGATAACCTGACTCTGTCTAGGACAGCGGTTCATCTTTTAGCATTCTAATGATCACTTCAATGTACAGACCAGACAGAAGTAAAGCATTATTCAGAAGTGGCAAAAAATTAAGTGTAGCATTGTATTTACATTACCCGCCCTTCCCCCCATCAAATCCCACATGTATCTAATTAGATTTAGGTCTGGACTTTGACTAGGCCATCCTGTCACATGAACATGCTTTGATCGAAATCAGTTTGCTTGGGCTCTGTGTGTATGCTTGTTATTTGACAAAATACTGTATATACTGCACAGTTTTTGTTTTTTTAAACACTAAGTAGCACAGCTTTGTACTTCTGTAGTGATGTTTGATGTCATATTTGCAGAATAAAATCCCACTCAAGACATGTGAGGCACCACCAGCGCTTTGCTGTGGATTAGACTATTCATGATTCAAGTGTTTTGGCCTGCCAGCTAATTTCCTCATCTCTTTTAGCCGATCCCTCAATGCTCTCATTTAGGTTGTTTTCATTTTGCACCGAACGACAAAGCCTTTGGTGTGGCCGGGCCATAGAATCCATTGATGCCCATTGGGATTATGAATGATGAAGTGGAGAAGCTGCTGCTATCAGAGGGACACAACACTGCTCTTAATAGAAAAGCATTTAGAGAGGCAGCAGGGAGGAGGTGGTGGTGCAGGGGGCTTTCTGACACTCCACTGATAAGAGGCAGCCCTTCAGAGGTGGTAGTGTGTACAATGAAACACGCTGATGGGGATACAATGACACACATGTTGCGTCTGACAGCCGCGTGATTTAGATGTGCAGTTGGGAAGAGAGAGAGAGAGAGAGAGGGAGAAAAAAAAAGCTGGACCACACAACAGAGAGAGCTCTGTGATGTGACGTTCTTGACGTGGAAATCTGCATTTGCATGTTGCTGCTTATTGGTTTGATTTGAGGAAAAAACGAGTTGTCGTTACTCATATCAAGGCCTTTCACAGAATGAAGAGGGAAAAGAGGAAGGACGAGAGAGGAGTTAGTAGGGTGGTGGCACGGGAGTGAAAGAGAGATACGCAGAAAGGAAGGGCTGTCAGTTTGAGGAATGAGCCTGATAAGAAAAGGGGACTCGGCAGATGGGAGGAAGAAACCGGCAGCGCACTTCTCAATTAAACATGTAAATACCAAAAGCAGGCGGCAATCGAGAAGAGGGAGTTGGGTAAACACAGCACCGTGCTGTGATTACAAGCTCAGAATGCTGCCACCTTTACCACTAGTTTTAGTTTTTCGAATTCCCAGGAATTGTTTAATCAATCCCAACTTTTGCTCTGCCATATATATATATATATATATATATATATATATATATATATATATATATATATATATATATATATATAGGAGGTGCACCCCAAAATACGAGTTTCATAGAAAAGTTAAATAATTTTAGTCATTTAATTAAAAAAAAGACCCAGAAACTAACATATACTTATTGAAGTGTTCATTTCTTTTCATTTTGATATACCTTAAACTTTAAAGTATGTCCGTTTCGTTATGGTGTAAACACTCAAAACTGGGTCTGGCTCCTTTTGCAGTGTGACATGAAGATGATCAGCTAGTGGCTCTGCTGAGGTGCATTGTTGATTCTTGTGTCCTTCATGTTTCTCTGACAGTTATCCATTGATTCTTTACTAGTTGTTTTTTTTTACTGGATGAACCTTGAAGCTCTGACTTTTCCTAAGAGATGACTGCTTAGTCTTTGAACTTGTGTGCACCAAGATTAGCAAATGACACAAATTCTCAAACTATCACTGACTATGGAAACTTAACACTAACGCCAGTCCCCCGTCTACATGTTATGAATCTCCCTCAAACAAGCTGTTCTTCGCCCTCCTATAACTTTGGGATAATGCTGCTGTGTGTGCAACTTTTCCTTCCACTCAACTTTCCATTAATATGCTTGGATGCAGCACTGTGTGAACAACCAGCTTATCTCGCAATGACCTTTTGTGGCTTACCCTCGTTGTGGACGGTGTCAGTGTCTGTCTGCTGGACAATGGTCTCATCAGCGGTCTCTCACATCATCGTGTCATTGTGTAGACCACAACATCATATTTAGTTTTAAAAAAATCTTTTTTTTTTTTTTTTGCTTTTATTATCTGTAAGCCATAATCATCAAGATCAAAAACAAAAGCTTAAAGTATATCATTGTACACAATGAATCTATATGCGAGTGTCATATGTATATATTTACTTGTTTTAATCACCTCCTGTGGGTGAATTGATTCATGCAGAGTCATTCTTTGGAAAACTGCACGCCCACCAGGAAATCTTGATAAAGACCTAATTAATGCTATTTATCCATTCACTTTGCCCTTTTGTTGTAATTTCTCTATTTTAATATCTTTTCTAATATTCTTTGTCTATCACTTCTACATATTTGCCCCCTCCTCTGTATGCACCCCGCTGTGAACTACAGGGAGTATCTTAAATACTTCTGTAGGCAGTGTCCCTGACATTAATAACAATGAGCTTGGCATAAGCACAGTGCGTTCTCAGGGTAGACTCACAGTTTGACATTCAGCCCAGATGCTATCGCGAAGCCTCGCCGTTTAAGACCGCAGAGAAGACAGACATCTGTCACTTGTTACCTTTGAAGTGAATAAAAGAGGGATGCAGAAAAACACAGTGGACAAAAGGCCATTCTGACCACAGACCTTCAGTGTTTACAAACGGAAAGAGAGAGTGACAGGAGAAACTGGAGATGAATGGATCGCCGCTGTTGATCTCGCCTCCTCATTCCATGTGCTAAGTTATTCTGTGGCTGCTGCCCCAGTGGGGGGTGTAGGGAAACAGGAAGTTGAGAGAGGGAGGCAGAGGCAGAAAGAAATGCCTCAAGGAGTCTAAAGGTGCCGAGCACTGCAGCCTGCATGGGAAAGAAAAAAGTCCCTAACAACTTACTGTACACTTCTCTAACCGGAGGTATCAAACATTACAAATGTGAACACCATACAGCTTTTAATTAGGGGATGATGCTATACTAAAGCAATATTTGCAATAGTGTTGTTGAAATAACCGCTCTTGTTGCGTTAGCTGCTATTTGTACACAGTGCAGATTAAGACTTGAAGTGTAAAGAAAGGCATTTTCATACAATTATTAGAACAATGGCCACATTCATTTATCTTCTGTCATGTCTCCTTAGACCTGTTTCTATTTCAGGTTGCACGTCAAGTGAGAGCAGCTATATCTGGCTGGCAATTAAGTCGGTCCTGCCTCCCCTTGTTGCTTGATTAGTCCGATTGATGGAGGAGGCCATATGTGGCGGTGTCAAAACTTGGCAGCCAGTCTCCATCCTCTCAAATGAGAGGCAGGCAATAAAGAGGCAGGCTGCCCAGAATGGGTGCATGTATGCAAGGCCGACAGCACTGCGATTTTAGGCCCTGCTGATGCGATGTGTGGCGTTTTTTTCTCTGGGGGCCTTCAGGGCGCTGACCGCTTCCGCCAAGTTCTCGTCAGGCCAGAGGTGGCCACCGGCTAGGCGTGTCACTGTACCAAGCCCTCTGGGGGGGCCCAGGCTTCGGGCTAGGCGTAGAGAGGGAGGGAGGATTGGGGGAAGTTGGGTGCGTTCGTGTTGTTGATGGGGGGGTGGGGGGGCCGATACCATAAGGGGGAGGGTTGGGAGGTTTAGAAAGCTGAGAGATATGGCCCCCATCCCAATCTCGCTCGGAGACAACAAAAAGGGAATGCTTGAGAAGGGGAAGCAGCGGGAGGAGAGCACAAAGACAAAGGCGCGGGCAAGGTCAGTCTAGCTAATGGGCCTGAGCCGTAGGCTGCCTGGGGCTAGGCACACTTCTGTTCTCTCTCACACACTGGGCCTTCAAAGACCCTTCAGTCCACCCCTCTCCTTCTCTCCTCTCTCCCTCCATTCTCTTCCACTCCTCTTTTGCTCGCTTCCCCACTTCCATTGGTGACACTTCCTCCCTTCAAAAGATCCTGCGCAGGTGCTTTCACCGACACGCTTCTCCACAAAAGGCGTCTCCTGAAATCCCGACTCGTTGCGAGTATCAACAACCGTGAATTAATAAATGGCAGAAATAATTCAGCGACGTGTTCAGCGGGCGAAGAATTCTCCAAGTTTACACAAGCGCCATCATTAGCTTCAAGGTGGGTCTGAGGAAGTGCTAAGAGGAGCTGTTGGGAATGAGGAGGAGGTGGAGCGGCGTTGTCAGGTTGGCTGGCTGGCGTTGCTTGGCTCCACTCGAGGGCTCCTTTAATGTGCAGCGGAGTAGAATAAGTGAGTGGCTGTGGGCACCAGCTGAGCTCACTCTCGTCTTCGCCTGGTAGCTGAGGGGTGAGCCGCCGCCACCTGACACTGGGCACACGGCTCAGGGCTCCTCTTGGCAACGTGGCACGGCACACATGTCCCCTCATTTGGATGGAGATTCAGACACAACACACAAAAGCTTTACCCCCCCCCCACTCCCTGCTCACCCCTCTCAGCCCCTCACTCACTCAGTCTCTCGTTTCGTCTCCCTGCCTTTTTTTTTCTTGCTCGCCTTCCTTTAGTTTTTGACAGCATCATAATAATCTGGGTATCTTCTTGATCATGCCCCATGTTTTTTTTTTTTTTTTTTTTTTTCAGCTTCCCTTCCTCATCTTCTCAGAGACGAGTTTGAAATTGCCTGCGTCAGGACTTTGCTAATTAAAGTCATACTTTCAAAAATGCCATAATAACTGTTAATTAGCTTGATGCTATTTTCAGCATAATTTGCTAATTAGTGGAAAACCTGTACAGCGTTTCTCTCTAATTACAGTATGGCTCTGCACGGCGCATCTGTGCCTTGACTCCAAATGATACCATTACAAAGTCCCGTATTACGCATTCTCTCAAAACAGTTAATTGCCTCCACAGATAGTGAGATACTTCAGTCAGCTGATTTTTATGGTAATAAATGGACAGGCACAGACTCAAACCACCCTGGTTCATATTTATGAAATATGAAGAAGGAAAACAACCTCCTTATGAGATGCATGGAGTTAGTTTGGAATATAATCTAGTTGGTTCTGTGATGATTTTGTGTGCTCATGCGTTGAGTTGCTGGGATTTTTCTTTAATGAAGTTGGTTTTATTCTTTGTTGCGACCTCTTGTCAAGTAAACCATAATGCTGCAATTAAAGGGAGAGTTCAAATTTATTTGAAGTGATGTTCTGTGTTATTATGAGCAACAGTTCCTTTACGTGGTAGAAAGAAGTCACGTTACCAAGGGTTTGCAACAAAGTGAAGAGATCGTCAGAGGTAAAAGGCTAACAGCAGATTTTAGCTAATTATAGACTTTAGCTGAAAATGTTAATATCTGTGTGAAGTAATGTTGTATTTGACAGAAGTATGTCAGTTTTTTCTTAGCCAAACAACTTCTATGCTGCTACACTAAAGTTACGCTGCTGGAGGCCTTCAGCTGCATCAATAATCGACTAATCAGCTGATAGCAAGTCCAATTGACTTGGAAACACACAGAGATGAACCATATTTGATGCCACTGCATCCTGATGCAAATCCAGATGTTTACTCCACTCTTAAGAGCGGACTGATGAGTCACTGTTGATCAGGTGGATTAATACGGCTAGCGACTTTAAGGACTTCATCATTGTAAGCTTTTTGAAATTTCTCAGCTGGAGATGCATTATCACCTTGAGGTTATGTTGGTGTCCTCTAACCCTGCCAAGAGTGGAACAAATTTTTGTGATTCTGTGAAATGCTGTCATTTCTGAATTCGGCAGTGATGATGGTATGGTCTTGTGCTTTTCCAGGTCTTACATATTTGCTTGAAAGTTATGTTGACATTCTGCAGGTTAACAAATTGGATGGATCCACACAGTCGGCAGCCTTGCCTAGCATAACTTTAGCTTCATAACAGAAAAACTTGTTGAATGACAGTCCGTAATAGATCGTTGTATACCACAGACCTAATCATTTTTCAGTTTGATTTGTTATAAATTTGTAAAATTAGCTCAAGCAGTAGAGGATCTCTTCACTTCTCTACAATCCCACTGTGACATCTTTCAACTACACGTAAGGGAACCGTTACTCATAATAGCTTCGCAGAACATTTCTTACTAAAACATCTGAACTTTCCCTTTAAAGCAGAAGCGAATCATACCGTTATACGAAGAAAGGCAGAGCTGTGATGGAGTCCTGCTTCAGGGAGGGGGGTTAGCGTGTAAATACAAGCTGGAACATTATGCGACCATGCCACTACTTATTACTGAGGATGTAACTACCTTGTCGCACCGCCGTTTATTTTCATGTGGTCTAGAATTACGGACATGACCACAGGTTGACCCCCTGACACACATGTGTACGAGACGCAAATTACGACTCATTAAGCGCGTCGAGGAGTGTGATTGGCATGACCTTTGAACCCGGAGACGTCAGCTGTGCCCATCCTCCGCTCTGCCCCGCTTTTTGACAGCCACCAGTCTGACAGGGGTAGCATCGGCGTCGGCTAATTAATGCGCCACTTCAGAGACCCTTTCATTTATGGCTTCTGAAAGGCATTATTAAATTAATTAAACCACCAAGAGTTAGTCATTATGAAATCAGGAGGTTTACATGGATGACAGCGTTTATGAATTAAACATCCCCAAAGTTCCTCGCAGGAGATACCCCGAGCTGCATGCGGGTACCTAGCGCGACAGATGTTTGCCCCCCCCTCCACCAACCCCTCCTTCCTCGAGCTAACCTGTATTGCAAGCGATTTAGGTCTCATTTGGGGGTTTGAAAACTAAAGGCAGGGAGAGAAAGAGGTTCAGGATAGCTAATGAGCAGAGAAAGAGAGGGGAAAAGGAGGTCACTAGCTCTGTTCATCTGTAGACAGTACAGATGGTTCTGTTTTATACAATGCAACAATAGCGCACATCAATTTGTTGATTGCTAATAGATAGCTGCTCTCAGAAGAATTGCAGTCTGGGATTAGCTGTCTGCGGGTTCGAGCCGAGAACTCCACATTCATAGCCTGGAAACATTTAGAGCAGCTCTGTGCTGTTTTTAACTCATCATGTGATATGAAAACTACAAATGGTTCGCGAGATAAATCCCATAAACTCGGGCTTAGCTGGAGAGCAGAGGGCAGAGATGAGTGGCTCGCTCAGGAGCCTCGACTATAGACTTCTTTTCATCTGCGGACTGAGATTCGCAGATTATCTCAAGAGGCTCTCTATCTCTGTCCTCGTCTCTATTTCTCTTCCTCTGTTACACCCTCCCGCTTTCTTCCCCCCCACCCCCCACCTCCCGAATCAGAAAGTTTGCCAGCTACTGTCTTTGTTTACAATGCCAAGGGAAAATGTCAGAGCCGTTGAGAAAAATATCCTTAGAATCTCTCTTTTTTTTCATCTTCTTAATCTAACAGTTTACTGAACTTGATAAGTGTCCTATCAACATGCTAATCAAATTACTTCGGAACCAAAATTGACAGTTTTCATTAATTATACAAGATTATTCTAATTGCAATTCAAATTTATTCATTCTGAACAGAAGGTATTCAGTAATATTTTACAAAATTTGCATATTAAATGGAGGGAGTTGTGCATTATGCATGGTAATGTATGCACAGTTTCTTATTTTTAACTTCACGGCCATATGTGGTGTCGTTGTAGGAGCAGGTGAAAAGTCTAAGTGTGTTTAATTTGCTTGACAAACATTCGGCTGGAGCTTGTCAAGGGGAGTATTGTGCATGCCAATCTTTATTCCCTCTTTATTGATTACCCCCAAACCCTAAACATCTGGAGGTAAATGGCACTGAGAGAGATGAACTGAATCATGGGATTAGTACCCTCAATGACTGAATCACTATCAATTACTTCAATAGCATAATTCAAGTGTACCGCATAAAAAAGCAGCAGCACCTCTGTCTGAGCGTGGGATTAATATTGCAATTTAACGTAACAATGGAGGCGCGGGAATGATATGGATGGCGTCCAACTTTCTTTTTTTTTTTTCCTTTTTTTTTTTAAACACTGATGTCAGGGAGCTAATGCTGTTATCTAAATATGAAAGTATTTAATTCCTAATTTGAGCTTTGTTTGTGGAATGAAAAGACTCCACGCATTAGGCACATGTTTTAAAAGGTAATGGATTCTGTGAGTAAAACAACCTTATTTATTCACCGAGACGCAAAACCCCCAATTTGCTCTTTGTTTTTATTTCCTAAAGCGGGCAGTGAAGTGCAAACAGCTTACTGGGAAGCTGTTTACTACTGTATATGACAAAAGGAGTGTGTGCGTCTGCATGCGCGCGAGCGTGCGTGTGTGTGTGTGTGTGTGTGTGCGTGTGTGCGTGTGTGTGCGTGTGTGTGTGTGTTTATAGGAAAGGGGGCTGGCTCTTGCAGCTCCACAGGCAAGGTCTTGTGCTGTAATGTAAGCGTAATAATTATCAAACAGCATCGGGGGCTCTGGGTACGGGCTTTAACAGGGGGAGAGCATGTTTGATATGTAGAATCAGCCCATAGTGCATCCATAGAGGGTGACTAAATCGCACGGTTCATGGATCACATTAGTATTGCTCTGCATCCACCCTCGCACTATAGGTGATTTCCATTTAGACACACATTTCCACACGAAGATAAATATGACTTGAATCGTAATTTCCCTGAAGTAAATATAATACAAATACAACATAATACAGTGTCAGGCCAGGCAGGCTAATAGATTACTAGCGTGTTTTCCATTTGTATGGTAAGTGGTGAGCCAAGGTGGTGGTCTGGCAAGTAACAAATTGAATGTTTAATCCATCTCAGTGCAGATTGAAGGTATCAGAAAAGATCGGTAGTCTTTGCAGTTCTCCTGTGGCCGGTACTATATTAGAGATTTCTTTTTTTTTTTTTCCCCCCCTTCACTCTTCGGGGAATTTTTGAGGAATGTTGTCGGATTAACAAGAGGTGCAAAGTGCTAGATAAATTCAATTTCTTATCTCTTCAAACGTCATCTGCTCTTTTTTCAAATAGGTGTTTGGGTTTTGATGGTCAGTGTTTCCAGTCACTCGCAAGTGTAATCTCTGATGGCTGATTAAAATAAGACCAGCTCTGCTTGAGCTAGATAGTTAAAATATTTCACGACTTTTAATTACTGAATTTTTTATTAGAGTATTGAATTATTAAACTCCCCACCAGTCACATATGTGGAAGTCATTACACCCACTATTAGGTTCATCTTTTTAGAGGCTTCTTCCCTATAACTATGGCGGAGGAACAGTGACAAATATGCAAAAGACGCGCCTCTTTAATGTTACCGACTATTCTCTAAGTGCGTGTTTAATTCTTTAATAAATGTTTGCTCTTGCATTTGGAAAAGCTAGATTAGCCCCAACTGTGCAGCGTCTTATATAAGTGTGACAAATTGATATTTTTATATAGCTTAATCTGTTTACTATGATGTTTTTTTGGGGGGTTTTTTTGCGAGGACTTATTACAAACTAATTAAAGAAATCACTTTGATATAATTAGTCAGATTTCAGGAAGCTCATTAGTAGTAATTTGCATGAAAAATAAGCCCTGTAGTGGTGCTCAGACCCAGCTATCCGATCTGTGTTTTATCTGGTTACACATCATCCCCCATTGTTTGTTGTCTGAGGCTTGTCTGAAGTGGCCCACGATATTTTCAGTCATTGCCCTGAGAAGCGGCAGGGTGTCTTTCAACAAATTCCTCCGCCTAAAGCTAGTCAACCTGCATGTGGAAGCAGACACGCGCCTCTGTGTACATAAGGCAGGAGGACTGAGCAGCAAAACACCGTCTATTTATCTGTCAGGTTCCTGACAAAGAACTGAGCTGACAAGTAATGGTTTCCCCCAGCAGAACAGGAGGGGGAGCTTCTTTTTTTTTTCTTTCCTCCCACTGTACTTACATGCCCAGTCTATGCCCAGAGACTCATGTTATTTGCAAATCACAGCCTTTGAAAATTCACAAGCGGGGCGAGACATGCCATGCTAGGGTTTTGTCAGCTGCCTTCATAACAACGAGCTGTATCACTAACAGTGTGCGGTTTGGTAAGGAAGCAGCTTTCTCTTAGCATTTGCCTCGCTGTCACTTTTTCCAACACATGCGTTCTGTGTCTTCATGCATGGGGTCTCTCCTCCCTCAGAGGTTTGCCATCTTCCCTTTGGACTGACAAAACGTCCACACTCCCACTGATATAAAGAAGGAAGTGGGGAGGGAGAAGGAAAAAAAAAAAGAAAAAAAGGACAGAATTATATCATTCGGTGCTGTGGTAGTTCTTCCAGAAGCTTACATACAAATATTGTATTTATGATTAGATAAAGGTAAGTTAAGGGTGTTTGACAGTGAGAAAAAAAAATAATGCTATCATCATATTTGTTTGGCCATTTTTCTAATAATAATTTTACTTATAAAAATGCTTGATTTCAAAAACTTTTGGATGTTTCCAAGGAATAAATTTCAAGAACTGGTCACTTATGAGATACATCAGTACTTTCATTGTTTAGAAAAGCTACTTGCCCTTAGAAACACAGTTTTGTCAGACCAAAGTTTCTACAATAAGCCTTGGTGCTGGCTTTCGCACTCACAGGAATGAAAGAAGGAATAAATTATATTCTTTATTTCTCAATGAGGATTCTTTAAACTTATACTCAGACCACTCAGAAAAGAAGAATCGACTACTTCAAAAGCCTCATTGATCGATTGGTTACAGTTTGCAGATGCACTCGGGGACAAACACCTTAAACGATGGAATCGTGTTCTATAGTCTGCTGAAACTACAATTGACACGTTTGGCCATAATTCACATTTAATTAAATAAAGTACAAGTTTGCATGCCAGAGCACACCAACCTCACGGGGAATTTCAGAAGTCGTGGCATTATGTGGTGGAGTTGTTTTGCTGCAAAAACAGGCTGATAGTCTTTGCCAATCAGTTGACAGTGTGAGGGAAAGAAACATTATGTGAAAATATTGAAGCAACATCTCCAAACATCAGCCAGGTAGTTAAAGCTTGAGCACAAACTGGTCTTCCAAATGGGCAATGAGCTAAACTTAACATATTAGATATAAAGTGGCTTAAGGACAACAAAGGAAGATTTTTAAAAAGACCATCAAATATCCTAAGTCTGATAGAAATTTTCAGGACAGAGCTTAAAAGATGAGTGTAAACAAGGTGCCCAACTCACCTGACTCAGTTGCACCAGCTATGTTGGGAGGAAAAGGCATATATTGCAGCAACGTACTTTAAGAAGGTACGGTAGGGTTTGGTAATTGTACCAAATACTGAGGAAATGCTGGTAAACATCCGAAACGTGTTTTTCTGTCATTTTGTTCAGTGTGTGTAAATATCTGCACACACTTTGCACACACTTTGGTAATAGTTATGAATCTTCAGTTTTGTTTTTTAAAGAAAATTTCCTTCAACATGTGGGGTTGAAGAATGACGGCACAAAAGTGGAACACTGTTTATTCTCCATACTCCTTTCCCACCACGGGACGAAATCCTTCCCTAAACATCCGGACAGAGAAGCACTTGTGTGACGTTGATGTCACAGACCTACCTGGCCTCCCTCTCACAAAAGCTAAGGTATCATTAGCTAGGCCTACACAATGGCCATTCAACCAAGCCACTGCGCTCCTCAGGACTGAGGAACAATGTTATTTTTTGTCTCAGAATTATAAAGACAGACTTTTGCAGGAAACCTGACAGACAAAACCTTTTAGAGGTAAATGCTCCAGGCGGCTTTTGGGTTTAATCTTTTCCCATTAGCATTTCAGCCCCCCCTCACACCCCCCAACCCCACACCCACCAACACACACACTACGCTCCCTCTTTCCCTTTGCTCACACACAAAGACCATATTTACAGGGTCAAAAAGTACAGACTCTGAATCTGATTCTTTCTAACTTTACATTTTTGCACTTTTCTTTTTTAACTTTAGTTAAATTTGATCAATACATAACACATTGCATACATACACACTAAACATTTTTAAAATGTAATTTTTTCTGGTAAGTTTTTTTTATTTTTTTAATAAAGTCAACTAATAAAACAATATATAGACAGAGATCATACGTGTTTACAAGAATATGAAAAATGATTTACCTACGAATGCAAAGGCTAACTTAATAGTCACATTGTCAACAATACAACAGCCGTGCTAAGGGTTCATAGACCTACCTTTGTGTGTGTTTGTGTGCATGCGTGTATGCGTGCACACATTCACTTACACTCATGCGTGTGTGTGACTCCATGTGTGTGATTCATTCCAGGGCAGTTTTAGTCCTTATAAAATATTCATTTTGGTTGTGCAGGGCCCTGTAATTGCCATCTCTCACCCTGAATTATTTATACCTCGCACAGACTGACAAAGCTTTGCCATACGGCCCCAGATGAATCAGAAAGCAGCCATCTCTGCTGCCAACAGCACTGGGCTTTCACACAAATATGGCAGCCACGTCTCTCTGCCTGGCCTCTCTTAATTTGACATTTTCTTTTCCCCCCCTGCCTTTGTCCTAGGTGCAGAGAAAGGTTACCTGTTAGCTTTAAGCACCGACCCACTCTCTGTCTTTCTGTCTCTATCCCCCCTACCTACATGACAGTCCGTTATGTCCCCCCCCCCTCTCTCTCTCTCTCTCTCTTTTTTTTTAAGTCTTCTGAGAATGCGTCAAAGTAGTGGCAATGTCACAGTGACTGCTTCATGATGACTGATCAGCTCTGACAGCCACTTTAGATGTATGTATTATACATTAGTAAAAATATGATGTAGAGTAACACTCACATAAATATGAGCACGCATGGACAGACTGCAAAACCATTGACTCGGTGACCTAAAAGCAGCACACACACATGTAAATCAGCCCCTGATGGCATGCTGAGTCCACCAAGGCTGTCTGTACCGTGAGCGGTCACAGCCTCCCCGCTAACCTTCGCTGTACAGCCGTGTTCCTCTGCACCTCGCCTGGGTCTGATCACTCCGAGGGGTGTCACAGGAGAGCGCCTGTGCTGTATGGCTTTCGTTGTGAACAGACTCCAGGAGCCTGCAGAACACCACGTCCAACACCCTAAATACAACTATTCAACCGGCCACGCCAACATATGCTTATCTTCCGTCTCACCAGTGCAGGGAGGTGCTGACTGGTATTTCCTCAAGGCCACAAGCTGCAGCACTGACCAGTAATCAAAGCCGCGTATTTCCTTTTATGCACACATGAAAAAAAAAAAAAACCCAAAAACAAAATAAAAACATAACAAGCAGATACCTCTATGGTGTCCAGCTGGTGAGTAAATATTCCTGGCAGCTGTGTTGTTGATGTGCGTGATTGTTTTTGCAATGTCAGAAATCTCTCAGTCTACACTGGTCTGACTGCCATAGTCAACACTGGTAATAGGCACGGACCTTTTACTGCCGTACCAAGGTTTTGCTAATTTAAACCATCAACGTACCCATTTCTACAAGGGTTGGGTATATATCTGCTTTGAAACAGAAATAATATGGATCTCAATACACTGCTAAACAATCTGCTAAAATAAAGATGCATAAGCTGCAAATGCCAATCTGATACGACTCAACCACAGTTCCGTTCAGTTCGGTATGTTTTGACTATAATAATTACAACGCAATTCAATTTGATGTGACAGGATACAATGAAGTAGAGTGAAGCAAAGAAATTATCATGTGCAACTCACTGAGAAGAAGCCATGCAGTATAATGTCGGTACAATGAGCCTCGGTGGATTATAAAACATCTGCAATGCAACAGATCATCATTTTATGAACCTTTCAGTAACCAAATAGAGAGCGGAAAAATTGTGCTTTCTAGATTGTGAGCATCAAAAAATGAGTTAAACTAAATTCTCAAGACAGGCCTTTAGAGCTGCTCACAAGTGAGAGATTTAAGCTGAGTGACATTCACTGGGTGTGTAATTAGTCTCATTGTTAAAATACAGTAACATAGATTAGTGGTAGTGAAAATTTTATTAAAGTGAACATAAACGTTCAACAGAAAGGGCTGGATTGCACTGACGCAAACATTTAAAAACCAACACATGTAGACTTTTATCTAAACCAGCCAGTCAGCATACTGCCATCCAGCTGGCTGAAATAAGGCTTCCATGCTTTCTCTTGTTTACATGAACAAAACTTTTTTTTTCTGTCTGGAAACGTGCCATGGTTTTGGAAACTGGAGGACTGCCGTAAAGTTGGGAAATGGCAGGTCTATTACGCAGCTGACTGCAAGCTAGCTACTGGAGCACATAGCCACGTAGCTAGCTTATGATAGCTGGTTAAACCAGTGGTACTCTGCTGCATCTCTGCCAGAATAGAACTGAATAAAGGTGTGATATTCTATGTATTTACTGCTAGAAATCTGCTTCTAAAAATGGTAATTGTTTACCTTTTATTTTGGTTTAGGATCATTATGTACTTGATGACTTTATTGGAACTGTAATATTCAAGATGTTGTAAAAATTAGAAATAATTATTGCTTTTCTCTTTCCAACAAAATCAGTCAGATAACTTTTCTTTAAAACTTGGCTACCGTTAAACCTCGCTGTTTTCACTTAACGTTATACCCTGAGAATTTCTTGCTTGCCAATGCCTATAATCTGTAGGGAACTTCACGTGTTTTTTTGTTTGTTTTTTTCAGGGGCAAACAACAATTCAGCTGCATTGAGGGATTCCACTTTCAATGCAGATGATGTTTGTTCTACAGCAGCATTTAGCATCAGATTTGTTTTTACCACAGCACCAGGCAAGACAAAGTAACGCGGAATTATTTATGCCCAGCGTCTTATTATATTGTGTTCAAAGTCCCGGCAGAGTAACGTCGTATTCTGAGTAAAACAAAGAACAGCGTGGAACAGTACACAGCCTTTGCGGTGTCTCGATGTGAATGGGATGGGATAGGCAGAGCGAGCACAGAAAGCTCAGGGCTAAACATGCAGTGTGTGGCGGAGCTGAAGCTAAAAGCTGCATAAAGCACACAGCCTTAGTCCACTGTTAGCTAGTGATGGATAGTTAGCAGGAGCTCCAAGTCTTCGTCTAATCTGTTACAGTAAACCTATGCCAAAGCCCGAAGGGAATCAGTGGGGGCTATAGCTAGGAGTGGGCTTGACGTGAAACCATTTGTGAAGACGAGTGATTCTCTTAAGTAAGAAACTAACAGTGTAGAGAAAGAGAGAAGGGTAGAGAGAGAGAGAGACAGAGAGAGAAGCGAGAGTGAGGTGGAGAGAAAGTGAGACAGGAGGTGAGGAGAATGAGTGAGCGTGTGAGGGAGAGTGAAGGAGGAAGAGATACCATAATGAGTCCTGTAGCCATGGAGTAAATGAAGAGGGATTGACAGAGTGAGGGATCCTCAAGTGAAATAATGTCAATGCCACTCTGCCCATTAGAGAGGATGGGGGTGGTGGTGCTGGTGCTGGTGGAAAGGGTAAAGAGGGATGAATGGCGGGACAGAGCTACATCTTACGTTGCAGAGGAAGCACATAAATTATTTGTGACACCTTTGCAACACACGTGTACGAGCTACAAAAATATGAAATATGAAACAGCGGAATGAACCGACAATAGCAGCTGAAAAAATATAGAAGTAAAAACCCAGAAAGGGCCTTGGAAATACCTAATAAATTCTCAGAGACGTGCAGTCGGGGGTATTTGATGTCGAACAATAATAATCACAGCAACATCTGCCTCGCTGCTCTCTGAGGAGGTGGGCAGCACCAGTGGGTGGAAGGGGTTAATCTCCCAAACCCAATAAGGTTGGATAGTGAGGCACTTGTTCCCTGATAAAGAAGTGATAGGATCTGTTGGTCTGGTCCCTCGGCGCTTGTACAGGGGTAGAGCAAATATTGTTAATGTGCTGTGGTTTACTTCAGCTAAGGCGAGAAAAAACAGCCCCGTTTGACGAGGGAGAACAGCAGCAGGCCAGAAATATGATGGAGAGGGTCGAGTTTGCTCAGTGCGGCCTCCCAAGGTCTTAACTGGCATGTATATCTGGGCCTACTCAGCTGCATAAATAAGTGTTCGGGGAAGATTAAGATCTATAAGTGTCTCTATTTCTCGTTTTACCTGCCCCTCCTTGTCACAACAGGGATCTGAATGCAGTTCAGTGAAGTGCCTAATAACCAGAGCAGTAGGTAGGAAAGGCAGGAGGCTTGACATTAAGACCCTGGCGTTTTGGAAATCCGATATGCTATTGACCCGTGTACTACTATCTCAGCGTAGAGATCTGGTGTCAGCAGATTGTAGTCTGGTGTTGGGAGCCGTTTCTTACAGGGCTCTTGTAACAGGGGCCCATTGAGTCTGGGAGGCAGCTGGGGCCTGATGGGCTGGAGCTGGGTGGTGATCGATACTCACCACCCCGCAACGGATGACCTCACTGTCATGGCTGCCGGCTGTGGACACTGCATGCTAGTCATTAGTGCCGGGGCACCAATCAGGAGCTTAGAGTTGTCAATACCTGCCTCTTACAGATACTGTGGCCATCTGTCAGTGTATTGTGTAACGGCCTGAGTAAATACGGGGAAGCTCTTTTGAACAATAAGAACAAGGTGTACTATCGATAGAAAAAAAATAGCCTCGCTGTAAGTAATTTAAGAAATCACTGAAAAGTTGTTAAACAATTCAGAGAATTTAAACAAAAATAAGCAGATTAAGAATAAATAAAAAAATGATCATAAATTCAACATGAGACCCTTTTAGGTTTAAATTTGAGAAATGAAACTTTTGTGATAATTATTCAACTTGCCTTATAGCTTAATCAAGTAAAATACATTTATGAGAATTTAAGTTGCTTTTTCCTGGATGGTTTTATGCCTGGCCTAACAAGATACACAGCTTTTGTAGGATTATAGCTGTTGTGGCCACCAGAATTTTGTCTTTGAGTCAAACACATTTATAGATACTTTCCAATCATCTATAAATGCATTTTTTAAAATCTGAATTCCAGTAGGAAAATATCATTCGATGTCACTGTAGAAAAAACAGAAAACTCACATTACACAGAGGCACCGGAGGTTGCGACAACCAATGCGGTGTCTCTTTCACCGTTCTTTCATTGTGAACATCAATGAAAAGGTTGGGAATTCATAACAAAAATATTGTTTTTAATTATATGCACATAGATTTTTTTTAATCCACTCTATTCCAGTTTGAAAGTGAATTCCTGCATCTGAATCTGCAAGTCATATAAAGTCTTTTTTTTTTTTTTTGGTTTAAAAAACCCCCCAAAAATTAATGTTTTTGTAATCACATGGCGGAGAAATTGATATACGTGATTGATTAGGTTGGTGGTCTTAGTGGAAATTAAACAAGAAGCTCCTTTTACTTCAATTACCCTAAACATTGGATTTAATCTGAATAATTTTGCTCCCTGCAGAAGTGGAACATTTTCAGAGGTTTGAGGAAAGGTTGAAGATCTAAGGTTAAAACATTTATTTAACAGTAATTATTGCATCCCTGCAATGTGGGATTTGTAGTTTTATTACAATAAAAATAACGGTAAAATTCATCAGAGCTAAAAAAAAAAAAAAAAAAAAAAAAAAGGAATGAAACAAACTTGACTTGACTTTATACATTTAAAAACAGACAATGCAGCTGAATTAATGAATTAATATGAGCACAGAGGCTAATTGTCCACCACCAGTTCTGAGAAGGTTAGCTGCTATAAAACAAAATGGTAACATTCAAAACAAACTAAGTTAAAAAAAAAACAGCATCAAGCAATAAATTAATACAACAATTAATGAACATGTGACATGTGTATGTGATTAAACACCTACAGAAAATCTGGTCGTATTTAAGATGTTTATGGCCTAAAATGAGGAAGAATAAAGACTTTTCAATCAATTGCAGAAACGCTGAGAAAAAAGAATGAAAATGAGAAGACAGCAAGCCTTGGAGATCGATAGATCCTCCTTAATAATACATTATCCTTATTTGCCCTCCTCACTCAAATCAAAAGGTTGGACATTTATGCATGAGTGACATCAACCCGGCAATTAAGATGGCCATTTAAATGAGAGAAGGGCTTCCTCACCTCCTGTGTTTGTTTTTTCCCCCCTCTTCTCTCTTCCTTTTTTTTTTCCCTATTCCCCCCTCTGTTTGATGAGGGGAGAGGGTGAGCTCGAATTAGGGCGATGGGTCTTCCTTTGAGTGTCAGCCTAAAATGATCAGAGTAAAGATAAGAGGGTCTAGCAGCCCTCAAATCAGTCAAAGTGCCAAAGTCGGCCTTTTTCTCCTCAATTACCGGGTCTGTGAAGCCAGGGAGTAGAAGGCGCAGAGCCTGCTGCATTACTAAAGAGACAATCTATTTCCCCTTTGACCAGAGGGAGAGAAATCATTATGGCATGATTAGTAGCTTCGGCAGTGGGCGAGCATGGAGGTACTACAGGAGAACCGTATTAATTGCCTTAGACCGAGGCATGAGCGGGATTGTTTTAACGTTGATTTGAGGACCTGTATGACTAGCTGTCGGAGATAAAAGCCCGTGTCAGGTCTTAGTTATACTGGCAGACTTCGGGCGTACAGAATGAGAGGCTTGATGTCAAAAAGAGCTTCTGTGGCTGGCCCAGAAGTCTTTCTCTGTATGCCTGTCGATGTCTTCCTCTTTGTCTTTCTTCACACTTCAGAGTTTTTCCTTTACGCCTCCCACTATCCCTCCCTCAACTCCCCCCCACGCTCCCCCGCCTCTCCCTTCCCTCGCGTGGACTGCACCCCACCCCTTCCCACACTCCTGTTCTCTCCCTCCTCCAACTGATAGCTGCCTTGGCCGATTATTTCATCCAGTGCAGTCCACTGAGAGCCTCCTCTCTCGGCTTTGGAAGAGCTTTAATTAGCCATGTTAATATCCCCTTCATTGGCCTTAATATCACTCAACACCTTCCTCCATCTCGGCGGCCACCAGGGTCCCCCTGTCCTGTCAGAACAGCTGATTATTGAGAAGGATAGCTTTAATCAAACCTAATTGCAGTTCATTCTTTCCCTCTATCCCCCTTTGCCCTCCATTGCCAACATCTAATGGCAGCGACGACTTGATATCCCATTAAAAAACAATTAAACAACCTCCTTTTGTCTCTGTGCGTGCCAAAACACCAGCACAAACTTCTGTAGATATTTAAGAAGTACAGGAGAGAGAGGGGCCTTGTCTTAATTGCTCTCCTTTCCACCAAGGACCAATTTGCAGAGTACTCATGGAGAATCCTAACCAACTCAAATGTAATGAATGCTATAGTAGTGTGGACGGTGAAAATGAAGCCTCTTTCTTTTTTTTTTTTTTAGGGGAGAAATTGTACTTAATTGCCTTCATAAGATTAAGCAAAAGGAGGCTCTTTGTAACAATGTGGACACTCAAACTTTTGGTTTTGCTTAGGGAGGAGCTGCATGGGAAGGCACTGAAGCATCCAGGAAAGAGACAAGACCAACTCCGAAAGCGATGTGTTTCTTTTATGAAGTGAATGCCTGGAAAATATATTCTGTCTCCAGCACTGACATAAATTGTCTCTCAATAGGTGATGCATGTGCATGCACATCCACACGCAAACCCACTCCAGCGCAAGCACACACGCGCGCACACACACACGCAGACACGCACACATACAAATACGTGCATGCCGTATGAGAGGCGACAGACAAATAAAAGCCGTATTTCAGGTCTGCTTTCCGCAGATGTCTGCTGCTCTACATTATGACTCTTCTGGGAAATAAAAACAGGGTCAGGGAATTAGAGTACATAATGGTCATTTTGATGATCAGCCAACAGATGCAACCCGAAAAAACGCAGCGAACACAATCAACTGAAACGCACTAATGACAAGTTAGGATTTTTAAATTTTTTTTTTTTTTTTTTTTTTTTTTTTTTTTTTGATAGCCTTGCCACACACTGACAGGCTATCAGCATTCTGGCATGGTTTAAAACATCTTTTATTGATGTCGAAGCCAAAGCTCCTCGGATGTGGAGGGGAAATATTTTCTCACCTCCGTTCGCCCTCCTGGGTCCACGGTGGAGCGCAAAAGTATAGAAGTCTATCGAAGAACGCTTCTAAATGACCAGTGCATGTGTTAATGCGGCCAGGGTTAGAAGGGCCATTTCAGACTCTGATTTATGGCCTGGCTGGAATCCCAGTGGGCGAACGCAAAAGTCTTAAGTGTTGTGAACGCGTCCTCGCAGGCCACACAAGTCACTGAATTTAGCTGAATGAAATGGCCACGCAATCCATGGTGCAATCTATGGTAATCCAGTAAGACACGGCGATTCGAAAGCCGAGTCACTTTTACAAAGGCAACAATGGCATTGTATATAGTAATAATGGCGCAATGTGATGAAAAAATAAATACGACTGTGCTGTATTTCTATAATTGGAGAAACCGTAGGCACAATCAGTCGGGATCTGTGGTCGATTTCATTGTTTATTCTGCGTGTGTACGCTTTTGAACACAATGGCCTACAGCTGAGATAATTTCTCGCCGCGCTTTACCCTTCCTTGTAAATGTTTCCCTCCTTAACTATTTTGCGTCAGGGAGGCTACATCTTGATACGCGCGACTCTAAATTTGCTTCCTTATCAATAAATCCAGCGAGAGAAGAGGGCAGCTTATGTGAACTAAACCAAGCCCAGATCTCACTCAGACGTGACATTTGTTCAGAGACGATTAGCCAGGTTGTAATTTGTGGCATAATTGCCTCACCCACCCACAAGTACATGGGTGTGTGTACGCATTAGGTGTGTGTGCCTGTGTGTGTGTGGCATTCTGCGGTCCCAGGAGTGTCCGCCTAATTGCCTGACAGGACTATAAGTTTTGTGGCGCGCTCTCACCTTGTTAGGTCCTTTATCCCTGATGCTCTTCAAACAAGACCTGGTCACAGGTGGGCCTCATTTGCTTCCCTATTGAACAGGGGAACTTTAATTGCACAGGGGGTGTCCTGGGATTAAAGAGGTGGGTGGAATATCAAGTGACTTCCTGTATGTTAGTGGCAGATGGGTGTTGGGGAAGACCTGTGAACTCAGGTGAGATCACAAAGAGGCTGAAGCTCCCGGGTTAGAACAAAAAAAGAAAAAAAAAAGAAAATGAGATTAAAATGTTGAGATGAATGTGTGAATGCAATCAGGTGTGCCTGGAGAGTTTAATTTAAACATTCTGTCACTTTTTTTTCCTTCATTCATTTTTTAACTTTGGGAACATAACTAATAGTTTTTTTTTTGTTTTTTTTTTTGCTATTCTCTGTTGCTCTTTTTCAGATTCTTCCTAAAGTTCTTTCTCAAGTGCAATCAGAACTGTCTGAAAAATGCAGGGAATCCACGAGACATGCGCAGATTCCAGGTGACTGAAACCTATTTCACACATACGCTCCATTTCTGTCACTGTCTTTCACTGTCTGTCTTCTTCCTTCCTTTTTTTTTTCAGACACACACACACGCACACACACACGCACAGGTGTAGAAATGTGCAGCTACAGCTGCTACTCTGCACTAACTCACCCTGACACAGATTCACATATGAACACATTCTTATTACTGGCACTAAAGGAGGCAAGAAAAAAAAAATATAGGAAAAAAGAGTGAAGGATTTTGTGTCGTGTGTGCCCTGGACAGAATATTTATTAGGGAATACCATCTGACACAAATAAGGATATAGGATTTAAGAGTGCCATCAATTGTGTTCCTGACAGCTTTCTGAGCCCCGGCGCACAGGGGAGGACGATACAACCACATGTAACAACAGTGTTAACTCAGGATCTGTCTGGCAGAGGAAATGCATACCTTCTTGCGCACTCGTATGCGCGGGCACGAACCACATATGGACGCACGCACATAAACGGAGCGCATGTGTTTGCTTTCTTCATGTCCGTCTCTCGGTTTTAAGCCACATGTGCATATGCTTAATGCCAGTCATGCAATTCCAAGTACAGCCAGCGGGAAAAAAAAAAAAAAAAAAAGTACACGAGCGCAGAGTGATGTTGGATGTTTCTCTTAGCCTCTCACTTCTGATCTGTCAGAGAAGTAAAGACGAGCGGTGATTGACCCACTCCTGATCCATTTATCCAACCGTTCATCCATTCTGCCCCCGACATTTTCAACACAAACAGCCCACTAGGTCAAGGTGAGACAGCAAGAGTTGGTGTGATTTGTCCTATCAGGGTTTACTACAAACTACAAGAGGACGTCCGTGACTGGCAGCACTATTCAGTGATAGACACATGAGCCGGCATCCTCCAGGAGGAAGCCCAGACATGAAACAGACAAGACAGGGTGTCCCCCTCCTGATGTCACCACCATCAGACCTCCCCTGCCTCCTCAAATCTTCCCTCAGGGTGAATGTGGACTGATGCGTGACAGCCACCATGGGTTTTCAGCTTTCTCGCATTCCGGTATCAAGAAGGAATTCAAGAACCAACTTTTCGCCTTTTTTTTTTTTTTTTTTTTTTGAAGTTTCTGAAATAATAGGATACTTTTTCCATCGTCGATTATGATGATCATAACAGTTAAGATGCCATTACCCCCTAATGGATTTCCCAGATGTTCCTGCATAGGTATTTCTCTGGCCAAAGTTGTGTATTTTACATGCCTTCGACTCTACTTATTACCCCCCAAAACCAGCTGGAGGCCAGAAAGGGCCCAATCCATCATCCTCTGCTTGGCCCAGCTCTGAACCTGCTCACAAGAATGGAGCTCTTTCACTTCCCCTTCTCCCTCCACCTTCCCTTTACACCCCCACCTTTCTCAAACCAACCCAAAAAAAAAAAAAGTACCCCCCTAAATTCCAGCGCCACACCGAGGTCACTTACCGGCGAAGCAAAACCTGAGAGGGGCTCTCTGTTTCCGGCTCAGAAAACACTTTGGCCATTCACATGCAGGTTTGCTTGTTTGGAGTGCGGTAGCCAAAAAACAACAACAAAAATAAGCGCTATAAAATATGGAGTGTGGTTTGGAATATGATCCTGGTAAAATGTTTGCTGAGTGATGGGGATGGCGTACGGCCTGGCTGTTAATGACTCCGGTAATATTTTAAAAGGAAAGGGCCTACCGTATTCGGAGTTGGTGGAAAAGCTGATCAATATTTTTTGAGTTTTAGTCATGATGGCAGTTCGGGATGTAGATAAATGGAAATTGTATTCCAGTCAATCTCTCTAAAAGTAGGGCATTAAAAACAAAGGGAGGAGCAGCAAAAAATAATTGTAATACAATATTTCCAAGGAGAACAATCACTTCAACAGGTTTGGCAGTACTTACACAGGTACGCTCCTCACTGGGGAGCAGTCGCTCATTTTTCTTCATGTATTAATCTATTTACTTAATTATATCCTACGTTGCCCGGAACTGCTTTACATTCTGTCACATTAAAACTACAAACTCCAATGCAATTTATTGCAGTTTAACGTGATAGACCAACACAAGTGCAAATCTGTGAGGAGGAAGAAGAGGGATGCGTAGCTTTTCTTTTTATAAACACATTATCTGAAAGGTTTGGCGTGCATTTTTATTAAGATGAGTAAATACTGTGGAAATCCACCTTCTTTCCGCCACAATCCCACCTGCTTTTCGTTAGTGGATTTTCAATAATTTATCTGTGCAAAATAACTCAAACTCCATTATATTGCACGGAAAATTCATCCGAGTCATTTTAATTTGATTCAGATGTGGACTTTAGGATATTTCTAATAATGAATATGCGTTGATCTAAACCACTCCAGTGTGTCTCTGGCTGCATGTTTAGGGTCATTGAACCTCTGCCCCAGCCTAAAGTCTTCTGCAGCCTCTAACAGTCAGTGTTCCCGGATTACTCTATATTTACTTCAATCCATTTTCCATAAACTCTGTCCCATAGCACGATGCTGCCATCAACATGCTTCACCCTGGGGACAACATATCTGTGTTGTGTTCAGGGATATGTGGAGTTTTGATGGGTGGAAAAACATGCATCGTTTTCCATCCATTTCCCAACTACAAACTATGTTGTTGTAGTTTTTCAAATGCAATCCTGTTAACACCTCGTGGACTAGTAAAGCTAATTAGCTTTATCCATGTTTTGATGAAAATAAAGCCAAGGTAGTGTATGGATACTGCAAATATTGTTTGATACATGTGTCATTCATACTAAGGATACCATCAGAAGTGCTTTGATACCTGCCCAGTGGTCAAAGCGTGGACTACATGTGATTCATGGAAATGGATGTGCACAATAGATAAACTCAATAAATAATTTTAACTCTGAGCCAAATCATGCAGCAAACACTATATTTAGGATTACGGATGTAGTTAATAACTAGTTGTTTTGGTGTGACGTATTTTAGCGACACTAGGCAACTAAGGAATATAAATAAGTTATACTAATTTAATAAGGATTCAGGTGTAATTGTAAAAATGGTAATTTGTGTGGATGTATTTTAAAATGCAACTTTGAATTAAAGGATTACTTCAGATTACAAAAAAATATTTATATAAATATATTTGTAAAAATAATTACTTAAATGAGTACATGCATGAATAAAATATATATATATTTTTCATGAAACAGGGGATACAAGCTTCTAAGACAGTAGAATAAAACTATTTCAATGTTTAACTGCACTTAAAACACTGCAGGTTGAACACCAATAACTTCAAAAATATACATTGAAATTAATTTGTAACACTGATTTCTTATTGTTAAAAGTGGCTAGAAGCTCATGGGATTGTGTGGCAATTGTTTTTATTTTTGCCGCATTTGAAACACTAGTTATAGCTGTTCAAAAACATCCATAGCTGACTGGAGTTATCATGTAACTCCAACCAACTCAATTTCAAAGTTTTTTTTTTGAGAAACAGCAGGATCAGTAAAATAATCAACATACCAGGTTTGAAAAGTTAGTTTCAGTACCTAAATGTCTAGTAGATCTAATTGTGTCATACATACAACATACCAAAATTTACACCAGTGGTTAGTACAATGTTCACAATAATAACCCCAAATTAATTCAACATCTAACTGACAGCAAAAACAGAAATATATTTTTTGGTATAATTAGAAATCATTTCAGGCATTTAGGAGTCAAATCACACTGAGTTTGTGACTGTAACGTAACAAAATGGGAAAAGGGTTCAAGGCTCCATGTCTTTATCTGTGTGCAATACATTTTTCGAAGCTTGAATGTTTATCTTGTATCTTGCTAAACCACGTCTCACTTTCACTCCTCTCGCAGGTCGTCGTATCGACGACCGTCAACGTGGACGGCCATGTCTTGGCCGTCTCCGACAACATGTTCGTACACAACAATTCCAAGCATGGGCGAAGGGCTCGCAGACTCGACCCTTCAGAAGGTACGCCTCCTTATCTGGAAAATGGTAGGCACATTTTTACATCTTATAATTTGCTACGCTGCTTTTTTCCTATTAGTTTTTTTTTTTTTCTCCTTTTTCCATTTTTCAGATCACACACCTATAGCTCCTTTCACATCTGTAGAATCAATAGTTCCTCCATCATCTTTTTTTTTTCTTTTTTTTTTTTTACTTTTTGAGTTGCTTCTGGCTTCCATCCCAACTTCTGTTATGCATTGACGGGAAATACTATGCATTAGTTTTTATCATTCTTGCACTGCGAATGACAACTAATTCAAAAATGTTATGCTACTTCTACTCTGGTAATGCACCTAGATTTGTCCTAAAAGCCACAGTGAAACATGATCAAATTGCTGAAGAATTTGGCTGTAAGGTCAATTTCCTGCCGTTGGGGTTCTGTAGATTTAGCCGAGAGAGAGTCGAAACAGAGGGAGGAAGGAGAAAGACAGAAAGAGAGAAGGGGGGGGGGAGAGGGAGGTCGACTGATTCTGTGTGTGTGTGTGTGTGGGTGGGTGGGGTGGCCTATGAGCAAAACAGAACTTACTGTTTTTCTTCCAACTGATTCCATATGATAGACTGATTGCCTTCTCTGCCAAAAGGGAGAAAAGAAGGACCACCAAACCATGGGAAATCCGAAAAGTAAAATGTGCTATGTGTAACCTTTCGACCCCCGTGGCCTTCGCTTACGGAAAGCAGCTAACCCACAGCTGAAATACTGTTAAAAAGAGCAGGGGGAACCTGACTTTCGTGCGATTGCTTAGATTTAAATTGTGAGGGCCAATTACGGCAAGGCAAACAGTTTATATATGCCACGTACTAAAAACAAGCTTCTCTGCACATTAATGGGCATTAATGGTTCTGTCACCAAAAGCAAATGTAATGTTTAATACAACAACGACGAATACAAAAAAAAAACAAAAAAAAAAAAAGAAACATAGCAGACAATTAATATATCTCGGTGCTCTGTAGTCCTAGTGGGGGAAAAAGCTAATCTATTTGTTTTTGTCTTTATTAATGACTCCTCTACTGGAGAACAAAATCAAATAATTAAAGTCCTGCCCGGAGCACCAAAGTCATTATGTTCGCTGACGTTCTGTTTGTGTGTTTCACATTTATGACACGATAGGTGTGGATCGCCTAGCAACCAGTTTCTTAATGAGGAGAGCAATTAAAGAGGTTGAGCCCTTGCCTCCGTGTTCCCCTGCTCCCATGAGACCTTCTGTGTGTTGTGTGTGGCGTGTGTACGCGTGTGCGTGTGTGTGTGTGGGTTCTTTACAGGTTACCCCAACCCATCCTTTATTCTCCTCTTCACCGCACTCTTCAAAGCGGCAGAGTGACGCCCCGTAAAGCAAGAAAAGAAGCAATTGTCAACCGCCCAGTTGAACATGTCTTTGTCTAATAACTTTAATACACCTTCCCTCTTCTTTAGAAGTTGAGATCTGGGCTTTTTTTTTTTTCCCTCCCAGGCTCAGCTCTACAACAAACTAATTTATCATGCATCAACAGCGATGGCTCACTTTGTTTTGAGTCACCTTTAACAAACAGAGATGTGGCACGGGAGGAGAGGGGAAGAAAGAAAAAAAAAAAAAAAAGAGAGAGGCGGTTTTATAAAACGTAACTCCAGCCATGTCCTCCGCAGCGGCTCTGACAACTCGAAGGCAAACAGACAGACAGCGTGCTTTAAATTAGCAACACATTCTTCCTCTGGAGTTCACAGGGCGAGAGGCTTTCAGCCTTTGTGGCTGTCTGACTGGCTGAAGCAGGGAGGCATCCTTTCCCAGCGCAGCTCAGGCTCAAGAAGTGCTGCCCCCTATTGGCACTCAGAGGGGATCGCACCCAGATGACAGTCTGAATCTCGCCATGTGACATTTTTGTTCACTTGTGTGCTCTGTCACACAACAAGCATATTATGCATTCAGACATGAATGTGCTTTGAGGCCGGCTGTCACTCAAACATGTATGGATTCAGGCTCAAAGGTGCATAAACATGCTCACAAATAGCTGAGTCTTTCACACACATCACCCCCCCCGCCACACACACCCCCACCTCCAAACACACACACACGCACACACACACACAACAAATACAAAAATGCTCTCACTCACTCACCCACACACTCATACACACACAGACATAGACATACACTCATGCACGCACGTTCCTTAGCTCAGTTTCACCATTATAGAGCCCCAGACAATATAGGAGACTTAGCATAGGGCCTGCAGCGCCTGACTCATTTGCATGCCAAGTGGCTGTAATGCTGTTAGGGTTTATGCAATAAAGACAAGCGAATCCAGACCGCCGGGCCTAAGAGGACGAGAAAAGAAGGAGGGAAAAGAGGATGGGAGGAAAAGGAATAAGAGAAGGAGAGAGACTGAGGGTGAGACAGCGAGAAAGAGAGACAGAAGAGAGAGTCAAAGGGAACAGATGGCCCAGGGAGAGGTAAAAGGTATAATCCCATCAGCTGCACTATCAACCGACCATCTGGACATCCCACAGCACAATTACAACACATTTCAGCAGGCAGAACAAAGGACGGCTTCACAGGGCCACATCAGACCTGTTTGAGTGTCACAAAACCAGAGCCAGAAGCTCCTCCGCTCAGATCTCAAATCGGCTTTGACGTCCTCCACGGCTAACGCTAAACTGAGAAGAAGGAAAACAAAAAAAAAAAAAGTTGAAAACGGGTTGCAAAGTTGCAGCTTGTGGTTGTTTAAAACCATAAAATTATTTAGATTCAATTTAAGGCGATAACTGGCCCTTGATTTGTTTAACTTTTCCGTCCTAAAGTTTGTAAAGACGTAGTAAAGCAGCAGAACATTACAAACTCCTCCGTCCACTTCAGCTGATGTCTATCATCTGCCGGGTTGGGTGGGAGGGGGGCACACTGTGCGTGTCTGTCATCAGATCGCCTGTGCTGACTGTGTAATCCACTTTGCCACGGTCCCCATTCAGCACATGCTCCCCGCTCTGACTGTGCATTGAGACATATGCAAATTTTCAGGCAGAAGGGTGGACGGCTTAGGGCCTCAGTCACTGCCTCTCCATGAGTCCTTCTGCGCGTGGGAGTGAGGCGTGGGGCTGGGGGTGTGTGGATGCAGAGAGGGGTGTGATAGATGGGATTTCCGAGGTAGTGTTTGTCTATTCTCGTGTGCGTGTGTGTGTGTGCGTAACTAAGCGCAGCCCGTCATAGGTTTCAGGCAGCAGCTGCCCCCCTCTCCCCCACATCCCCACCCAACAGTCACCATCAGGCACCCTCCTCCTTCCTGCCCCTCCTTCCCTCTCTTCGTTCTCTCTCATCCCCAAAGTCAATTTGTTTACAGTAATTTTGAAGGGTGAATTATTTGCTGTAATCGTCCGCACTGATGAAGGTCAGGCCCTTAGAGGGGGCCCCGGCATGCCCATGGAGGGTTGGTCCTCTTTCAGACGCTCCGCTTCGCAATTAAGGAAAGCAAATGTCACTCCTCCAGGCCTCACAAATGAAAATCTGTACGAGGTGATTAGCATGAAGTCAACAGCGCCTGTTAAAGTCAGATTCCCTGTAGTACCAATGTGTGTGTGCGCACTTTATGGGCAGAGAGAGAGAGCAAACATGACCTGAACAGACCCAACAGTAAGGCAAACAAAGGGAGATGTCTTGTCTGAGGTGATCCATACAACAATGGCTGACTGTGATTTACTTACTGGATGGAGGGGATAAAGGAGGTTTTAGAAGTGTGCTTGCAGTGGGAGGAGAGTAAGGAAAAGAGAGAAAAAAAAAAAAAGAACAGAAGGAGAACTTGCAGGAATAGTTGCACGCATTTTGAGGAGCGGGAAAAACATGCGCATTTCACGCCGTATTATAAGATATTGATGAAAATAGATTAAATTTGATATTGCTATTTTATGGCAAGCTGTCATGCTATTTCTGTTGTAAACATGGTGTTTTGCCGAACACCATATTAAGGCAATGCATCAAGTGACAGCGAAAGTGAAGCATAAGATCACTCAAATTAGATTATAATAACAACTCCCACTGTTGATGAATGGCGGAGCTGCACAGCAGAAGTCATGCCAGATGAAAAGCATTGTAATAAACAATGTGAAATGGATTGAATCGATCACAAAAAGAAAACAAAAAAAAAAAAAAAAATCTTATACTGAATAATTCATGAGCGCATTTCACGATATGAAACCTGAAACTACACGCAGTGTGCCTTCGCCGTATTGTAGAACAAAGGTAATGAAATAACATGAAGCAGCAAAGCTTTAGCTTGTCATTTCCACTTCTTGACTCATTTAAGATGTGTTCAGCTTTAAAATTTTACTGTACATGTCCGTGCATGCTTAATCAATTCTGATGGCTACATTTGCCCTGACACATAATTTGCTCCATCAAATCATTTTCCTGGGGAGCCTGGGCGTTTAGCCTTTGTGAAGTGGACCATTTGAAGGGTCTGCTTAACTACACCACTCCACCGGGCTGATAAATGATTTTGATTCTCGTGCCTTAAAGGACAAATCCATCATTTTTTTTTTTTTTTTTCTGGGGGGCAATTTCCATGATATGTCTTTGTGGGAAAAGACACGCAGGGCTGAACGTAGAGGTGATTCAGTAACGTGTCTGAGAGAAAAGAGACATGTGCTGGAGTGTCAAAGCCTGGGTGCTGAATTTGCTCTTCTCTTTGTCTTGGATAAGCAGCCACCCCATGCATCAAGGCTATCAGCCCCAGTGAGGGATGGACCACTGGAGGAGCCACCGTCATCATCATCGGGGACAACTTTTTCGATGGTCTACAAGTCGTCTTCGGCACTATGCTTGTATGGAGTGAGGTACGATAAAGCATTTGTTAAAGAAATACTTCAGGATTTGCTCTCATCAGTCAGTCTTGGACGCTGAAACTAGTCCGAAAGCAGGCTTTCAAACTGGATTAAACAAACACAAGCTTAGCACAGCAGTGATGATTATTTACATAGCTGTAAAAAGTGGTACGCCTCCAATAGTCCTCCGCTGAGAAACGTACTGAGAAACAACAGGTAAAACAAAACTGGCTTAAAACGAATCAAACAGTGGTTTGTTCGAAAACAAAGTAATATTTTGTTTACCTTTTACACAACTTCACTTTGATGGAAAGTTTTGTTGAACATGTTCTGTTCTTAGTAAATGTTTCGCACAGGAAGGTAATTTTTGGTGCACCACCTTCCCACCTCCATGTAAAAAGAAATCATAAGCCTTTTGTGTAAAATAAACACCAAATGCAATTGTGGCAATGATTTCAAGGCTCATGAAATAACATCTGCATGAACAGCTTTGAGATTGGAGAGAATTTCAGACTAGCAGTCGGCTTCAGCTTCCAGGACCAACTAATGACGGCAATATATATTTTAACCTTGCAGGGTGATTCGCTTTCCCTCTTGCATGGAAATTATGCTCTCAAACGTCGATTGTTTGTTCTTTGTCGTGATTTTCCTTTCGTTTTCCCCTGTAATCCAGCTGATAACTCCCCACGCCATCCGTGTTCAGACGCCCCCTCGGCACATCCCCGGCGTTGTGGAAGTCACGCTGTCCTACAAGTCCAAGCAGTTCTGCAAAGGTGCCCCTGGGAGATTTGTCTACACTGGTGAGTCAGAACCTTCTGTTCCTGTCTTTCTTTGTATTTTACAATCTTTTACTCTACTCTATCTCCATTCTGTCATTGGGGTGGAGACCTCAACTATCTATCCTAGCCAATAATACAGAGATGCGGCACACGAGGTTTTCTGGCCAGCTTGTCTTTTTTTTTTTTTTTTTTTTAAAGCCTTTCCAAAAATGATTTTGACTGATTTGGATTTCTCCTTAAGAACTATAATATAAGAAGATAAAAGAGATGCAATCAAGATTTTTTTTTTCTTGTTCTTCTGCCATGAGCAGTCGATATTTTTCGAGAGCAAATGTTAACATCACATCATGTTTGTGAAAGAGCATGTTAACAGCGTTTTGATATTATTTTAAAGGCAAAGAGATTACAGAGTTGACATTTTGAACGTCCGTCAGCATGCTTCCTTAAAATTCCCTTCAAACACCTCGCTGGTATGGTGCATAGCTAACTCAGGGTCTTCTCAAAAATCCAAACTTGTCAAGCAATCTTGAGCCAATTTCTCTGCTCTTGTTAAGTAATCTGGCTCGATGAATGTTAAGTAACCATGTTCCGGTAAGGTATCGTGCCAAATTACAGCCCAAAGCCTTCAAGGTAAATCTTTCTCCCAATCGTTTATATCTGCCATTAAGTATAACAGATTATGTTTTAGCGTAATTTGCTGGATTTATAAGTCAACCGTGGCTTCATTTTTTATGAATCAAATAAGAACGTCTATAACTAGGTTAAGTGAGTGAGTGTGTCTGAAGTTATTCTCATGTGTGATCAGCATGAATTTGTAAGAGAAAGTGTGGTTAAGAGAGGGTGAGAGAAAGAGGGAGCGTGTGTGTGTGTGTGTGTGTCACACCGCGAGCAAAAGATCTGATTATCTTGGCTAACAGAAGGAAGTGGTGGTCTTATCTGTCATCATTGGTGAGTAGACAGAGGTTGTGAGGGTCAGAGCCTGTCTGACCTGGAAGCCTCTGTCTGTTCCAACTCTGGTGGGCAGAATGAAATGACCCCTCCTTCCCTCGCAGCACTCCTGAGCCTTAAGCAAAAGCTCTGGCCTTGAGCACAGCAAGGCCAAAGCTGGGGGGCCCCCCCAACCCCCACTCCCAATCCCCCCAACAAAAAAAAAAAAAAAAAAAAAAAAATATCCCAATCCAGACCTTTCCATCCTGCAGCAGCTGTTTCTCATCAAGTCTCCCTTGCTCTCCCTGATGCCCCAAAACTACCACTCCCCCCCCACCCGGCCCCAGAAACAGCCGTTGGTCCCCTTCTCCTCCAACCGTGCAGTCTGGCCCAGCTCTCCTGTGTTTAACCTCCCTAGCAGGAGTGGAGCAGAGGCCAACAAGACACCGGGATAATGAAACAGGAGTGTAGTGTGACTGCATAAGTGTATGTGTATGTCTGAAAGTGAATGGAAGTGGGGGAGAAAGTGTGAGCGCAAAAGAGTCTATGCGAGTGTGTGTGTGTGTGTGTGTGTGTTACTAAACAGCCCTGAGAAGGTGTATAAGTTAAGACATTAATGGCTTCTATAGCACCCTAGTGAAAGTGCCAGGTCCCTTAAGAACAGACCCCATTAGTCACAGAGGCTAAGCGGATTGGGATGATTACCATCAGGTTTTACTGGAGAAATGTGTCCCCTTTCCCTCTATCTTTGTTGATTTTTCTCCCCCCATTCTTCCACTCCGTCTTCCCTGGCTCCTTCTCACTTCCAGTTAGTATTAAGATACAATTACCCCTGGAGGCAATGGTGGTGCAATTGATTAGTGTGGTGAATTAAAAGCGAAAGTCACCAACAGACAGGTCCAACTCCTTTGCTTCCCTTCTCCCTCAGTGGCTCGCCGTGATTGTGCGACGGTGGAGGGTGAGGCTCGAGCGAACGAAACCGTTAAAAGGCAGCGTAATGCCAGAATTAGGTGCCGCTGATTCCATATGTACAGTAATTGCGAGGTGAAAAGGATGTTAGCTGCTCCTGTCGGAGATTAAAAAGCGAATTGAGTGCGGGGAGAGTGGATTGTGTCTTTAAAAATGAAACAGCTCATTTTAAAACCACAGTTTTTCCTTTTCTTTCACAGCACTTGAACAAATGGCCTTCACACAGAAATAGATCGGAGTTACACGAGCGGGGAAAGTGAGTGCGGCGACGCGGCGCTGTCGAATAAGCACCAAACGTCACCGCAGAGCAACACGTGTATATCGAAAAGTCGAGCCTAACCGTTCAGAATGCACTCTGAGGAGTGTGTTGTTGTTTTTTTTTTTTTTTTTTTTCTCATGTTGACTCCTCTTTCCCCACCACCCTAATTGTGGAGATTTAACTCGGTCAATTTAAGAAATTATCACAAATTACCAAGAGTCAACACAGAGGAGACTGCAGTCAATTGGAACAGCGGAGGGACACGTCCTCAGTCAGGTTAGCACCCTGGATCGGCTCCAAAACTCACAATCCATTCTCAGAAAGAGAGGATCCTGTAGCGTATGTCAAATAATCCTGTCGGCATTGACTATTGAATGTTTAAAACACTAATGAGACAAACAGACAGACCATATAAAACTTAACTAAGCTGTAGCTGACTGCTTCAAGGAACCCATTTATGTTCTTTAATTGACACTTTTTAAAGGAGTGAGAAGCTATTTTTGTTTGTTTTGCAGCCTTCTAAAAGAGCCTTGTCCCCTGGAGCTTACATGCCTGTCCTCTGTCTAATCCATGTATTGGTTATCCATTGGTCAGGACAGAAGTGGTGGAACCAGCTGTCAGCAAGGTTGTGGAAAATCAAAAGGAGAAAGTTACGGCTGCACCTGAGTCGATATTTTATTTTGCTTTACACTTTTATTAGGCACGGAAAACGGCGGCGAAATGGGTTTAATCAAATATCTTAAACAAAAAGTCCCAATTTTAAGCCTCATTTGTTGCCTCCCAACCTTTTTACTGCATACTTATAGAGCTGTGTGAAGGAGCACATCATAAATAAAAATTTGACTGTACAATTCTTCCAATTTAAACTCCTAATTGCATCAGAGCTATTGTTGTAAATATATATATAAATATATATATTTTTTTTATCTCAGCCAAGTTTCCATGAAGAACTCCCCTCCAGGGCCAGCGATGATGCAGGCCTGTGGTAATATGGTTCTGCAAGCAGTCCTAACACACTCAGCCGCTATTTATCCTAATCAGTGACATCCACATAACCAGGATTGCTTAAAATGAACCCCTTCCGCGCCCCAGAAAACGCACATTTACCGGGACCCCATTTGTCATGGGTAAATTGAGGGTCAGTAAACTTCGCCTGTATCCTCCAGTGGGGATCCAGGACATGCATCATAACGTTAGGAGAGAATGATTGGCGAAGGCGAGCTGTCACATATTTGTCAGGGGGAAGGGAACATTATTTGCTAATTTCCCAAGCTGGGCACTGACAGGGTGCTTCGTCTTCAGACCTTTGGTGACCAGCATGGCTTCCCGGCTATTAGTACAAGTCAAGTGTTTTTTCTTTTTTTCTTTCCTCCTCTCACTGTAAAGCGGCAGTAATAAGAGCCATTCGTTCGACCTCACAAGACTGCAGCACACTGGGTGAAGGATTCTGGATGAAGCAGATGCCCCCCATACAGAGAGTTGCTCTTGCCAGGCCTTAGTTGTGGCCAGACAGCCTTGAGGGCTGATGGATCACAAAGTTTCCTCGTCAAGGTGACGCTATCGACTCCACTGCACCAAAATCTGACAAAATGGGTATGAGGCAGTCATTCATCAACATAAGGACAAAGGGGTCATGTGTGCTTCACTCAATACCGTTGGAGATCAAGAAATGTCAACCCTGTGAGGGAATAAAAAAGGAAGTGGTTGAGAGTGCCGAAGTGGGTTCTCTATATAGATAAAATGTTTTGCCGAAGTATTCATACCTCGTTAACTTTATTTTTCCATCTTGTCACAAAGCAACCGGAAACCTTGTTGTGTTCAATAGGAATTTGTATGTGATAGACCAACAGAAAACAGCACAAAATGCAAAATGTTGAGGTGGAAAAGAAACACGCATTGTTTTTAGAGTACTTTAGAATAAATAATCTGTTAAGATTTAAAGCAGGGTTAGGTTAAAATATCATCATATGAACATAGAAGGATTATTGCAGAACTACATGGACTTCCACCTAAATCCAAAGGCTGGGCAAGTCGAAATTTAATTATTACGGCAGCCAAAAGGCCCGAGGTATCACTGGAGGAGCTGCAAAAATCAACAGCTCACATTGGAGAATCTGTGGACAGGTTGAATATAAGTCGAGTGACAGACACATACCCCAGAAAAGACTTAGAGCTGTAATATGAGAGACATGTCATTCTAAATATCGAATCAAAGAATATAAATACAGATCCACACTTTTATTCATAAAAACGAAATAATCCTATTATTTTTTTGGCTGTAACCTGACAAAAGATAATAAAAAAATATATGGGTATGAAAACTTTTGCAAGGCAAAGTACACATAAACTAAATGTTTTAAATTTATTAAGCCAAAAAAAAACAAACAAAAAAAAAACATGCATGTACATTGGATTTCCCTGCATCTTAGGAAATAGCCCTTTTTTTTTTCTCCAAAGCTATAAATAGTGCTATCCAAAAATCAAACACTTCCTGCTCCACTCGTGGAAGGCGGAACAAAATGCAGCGCCGTTCTCGACCCTCCTCTCGCCTGAAAAAAAAATTAAACAAACAACCAAAGACATCTTTATCGGCACAAATCAGACACAGGGTCCTGTGCCGTCCAGCTGGTGAATTGAGCCTATCCTCTCCGCCCTGCCGGCACTTTGAAGTCCCAGACTTACAAACTGATTAGATGGAGAGCTTCCTTTTCATTTCCTGTCCTGCAGGGCTGGGTTTGGTACTTCACTAGCGAATGGTCAGTGACGGGGTGTGGCCTACCGAAAGATATGTTATAATCAAAGGCATTCAAGGAGGTATGTAAACAGATCGGCTTCTGAGGAGGACCTGCAAACACACCAAATACTTCATACTCCATTTGCGTATTTAGAATCTGCTCCACGCAGGGTTCTGGAGCCTTTCTTCAAAGCCTATTTTTAAGACGAAAGTCAGCGCAGGAGCGAGGAAGGATGACACAGGCATTTATAAATGTCATCTCCGCAGTGAAATGGGTTGTAACCGGTTGGCACAACAGTTTTAGCATGTGTCAAGGCGTGTTATCCACCAGCCATCGCCATACCTGCCTGTCTTATTACAACTGCTGGTATTAAGCGCGAGCTCCACAGGAGTGGAGCAGACACTCATTGCCAAGTGAGATGGGTCTGGGCTCGAAGGCCTTGCGAGCTTGTGTGCATCGCGACAAGGTTCCACAGAGGAAGGTCCTTGTGTCCAATTAGAGGGCCGACGTGACACGTGCTCACACTCCCCCACTGTCAGGCAGCTTGTCAGGTAAGCTTTGAGAAGCACACTGTGGCATTATTCCACAGCGTGTTATCAGCAAGTGACCTGTGAAATCCAGCCTCAGGAAATTGATTGAAATAAGTACTCGCGGTTGAGCGTGTATTTTCACCCATTACTTGTTTCTGAAAGTGGTTATCTTTCAGGAGCGGGAATTAAAAAATAAAAAATAAAAAAATAATGAAGGTTTTAGTGAGTTTTTTCTACCAATAAAGAGGGTATGCATTGATTTATTTTTAATTGGGCCCGCTTTTTTTGTTTAACATTAGCGGTTTTGTTTGGTAAGGGAAAGTCGTCACCAAGTCGCAGCATTAGTCTTTTGCCACAGGACAGACAGGCAGAATTATGTTCTGTTCTCCTTTCACCGCCTACCCTTCTTGCCCCATTTTCAGGCATGATCCAAACCCGACGGGCTTTAAAGGAACTCCAGCCCCCCGAACGTCCCCCCCCCCCATTGCCTCTCCTCCGCTGCCGCTTTTTGATTGAAATTCATCGGCAAGTTTATTGAGAAATGAATGAGGGAGGCAGCGCGGTATTGACTTTGAGAGGAAAACACAACTCATCTTGAATGAGGGGGAAAATTCACCCGTAATTTAGCCGCCATCGATCCATGCCCCGTCCATGTATTGATCTTCATTTTACAATATTAATTTGCGCTTGCAATCAGCTGTGAAGGGAGCCCATTTGATTTCTGCGGGGCCGGTAATGTGCGAGAGTCCACCGGCGTCCTCGGAGAAGAGGCACACGTGCTTTAGGTGTCATCTAAGAGGATTGAACAGGTGTCTCTGGCACCTTTCTAATAACACAGCCGATATGAAGGGAGCTGAAATTATGGATGTGCGATCTGTAACATTGCTCCCTTTTAACCGTGTTAATTACATTTTATCTGTTGCAGGGGCAATATCTGTGGGAGACTGTAACTGTCGAGCTTTTTTCATCTGTATTGGCTCAAAGTTCATGAAATTTCAATGAACATTGATCTGTCTCCATTGATTTATCTTAACTGCAGATCTTTGAAATTTTAATTTCCTGTTCATCTCGAGACTGCTGGAGATGGAATCACTGAGTGGTAACTGGCTGCAGTGGATGGAGATGATATGGTCAGTGTTGAAACAGATGAGGTTTGCTTTGCGTGGGCTTGCTGTGAAAATTTCAATTTGGCTTGGTTTGGTTGATTTATAGGTTGGTTTCCACATCTGTGTGCATGTTTTCTACTCTTCCGAATGGAACTTACCTATTCTGAGGAGCAGCAGCATGACTTCTGATTTCTTTACCTTCCCTCTATGCACACCATTCAGTTTTAATTCCTTGAAGTCACCATGGAAAAGTTATTTTCCCTTTCTACAGTGCTTTGCAGTAGTATTCAGACCTGAAATGTTTTCCCGTGTTATCATGTTGCAGACAAAAACATCAGAGTATTTTCAAATCTTACAACAGAATCTCAATTGGCTTTCATGTCTAGGTCATTCGGACACATGGACCTGATTTGGTTTGAGCTACATTTTATTGCCGGATGTGTAACATTTTGCCTCAAATAGGCTTTTCTCCAAGATTGCTCTGGATTTATCTTCATCCATTTCCCTATTAGCAATGATCAGCTTCTGCTGCTGAAGAATAGCATATCCACAGCATGATGCTGCCACCACCCTTTTTCCTGGTTCCTTGTGGGTATGGTGTGTTCAGGGCGATCTGCTGTGTTAGTTTTTCTGCCACTCAGTGTTTTGCATGCACTTACATTTTAGTCTCATCTTACATGAGCAACTTTTTCTGTACGCTTACTTGAAGCAAAACGCTTGACTTTCCTCTCGCCACGTTTCCATAAGGAGTGGCAAGAAAAAGCAAATAGCTTTCCTTTCAACAGATCCCCTCCCCTGCCTGAGCTGTGTATCTCTGCAGCTCCTCCAGTTACCGTGGGACTCTTGCCACATCTTGGTAGGTTTGCAGTAGCACCGCAGACTTCCCAACCTAACACTAACTTTTAACAACTTCATCCTTGACCTGCCAGTTGAGTTCATTGCTTTTCCTAATGCTGTTTGCTCACTGATGTTCTCAAACAATCCTCTGAGGCACTCGCAGGAGAGCAAGATTAAATTACATTAATTAATTGGATTAAGTGACCTTTTGAGGAGAGGATTGATTGCATTGGATTTTATTTTGGAGTATCAGAAGAAAGGGGGCTGAATACAAATTCACACGTAACTTTTGAGATTTGAGTTATATTTGGAAAAACTATACTTCTATACATTTTCTTTCGATTTCATGCACTCCTCTGTGTTGGACATTAAGTCTCAATAAAATAATTTTTTTTTTTTGGCTGTAACATGATGAACTGAGAAAATTCTCAAGGGCAATGAGTACATAACAAGACACCAAGTAATTCCTGTGGAGTGGTGAATTTCAGCTGGTAGAGGTCATTCTGCGTGATGATAGATCTGCATTCGCGTAACAGACTACAGGTGCCTACGGGGCTTCAGTTTGACAAGTCACAAATGCAATAACACTTGAATGAACTTCTTGCTTGTGCTGTTTATCTGTCTCCCCCTTTCCAACTCCCACTCCACCTCTAATTTGTGTTAAGGGGGGAAAGAAAAAAAAACTGCTCAATGGTGTAGGAGGAGTGGAGATAAGCTCGAAGCAGTTAAGTATAATTAGCGAAAGTAATAGCTGGCAAATGGCAACAAGGCTAGGTTTTTATCTCCTGGAAAGATAGAGTTATCGTAATAAGCTGTAATGGCTGGCAGGAATGCTAGTACTCTGTGCAGGCTTCCATTCAGGCTCGTAGACTTAACAAGGAACAATTTCCCTTGAATTTACTGCTTTGCTCAAACATTTCCCTATGTTTATACCCTGATACTGTAAGTCAATACACGTGTTCACTCCACTTTCATATAGATTGAGGGCACACACTGCCGTATTGCCATGTAAGCACTTCTGGCTGCCAGCATCGGCCATGTTCTTCTGTTCCCTCAGAGCGGTTACTCATGTCCCATTTCCAGAGAACACGGAGAAGTGAGCAGCAGACCACACTCATATGCCATGTACAAGCGATCCACTCTACATTTTAAGTAAAGTGGTGGTGACCGAGGCTGGTGAAGGACCTCTCGCAGAAAATGAAGGGAAAAGGGGGGGGAAAGATTGAGGCGTCAGATCGAAATAAGATTGGGAAGCGTGCATTCCAGGAAAGGAGGAATTCTACTGAAGGCCTACCACGGCTGCCAGTGCGCATGCGGGGCTGCTCAAAAAGGAGGAAACGATACGGTCGCAGCTGCACGAGGAGTCAGGCATTCCATTTCTTCATATTCTGAAACGTGATCATTCGGTCTCTTGAGAGAATTGCTGAAATAGTCATAAAAAAATATTCTACTTCCCAATCTTCAAGACGGTCCACAGTAAAGTCTGCGCATTTTGCCACTTACCATGCTAATTCTGCTCGCATGTGGCCATAATTCTTTAAGTTATCAGCTGTTAAATTTGAAACATATTTGCTGTCACATTCAGTTAGGAAAATTTCTATCATCCTGGAAATTAAAACACAAAGCATCTCTGATCCAGGCAGGGTGAACAGATATAAGGAGTATAATTGAACAAAACGCGCAACCTGTCGAAATCTGTGCAGAAAATGAGAGAAAATGAAAATTCTATTAGTGTCTAATGTTCCCTCCTCCCCCTCGCCGCGCGCTCTTCATCTCTCCGGCAAAGTATTCAAATGCAAGCCCTGCCTTACCTCCCCGTGTCTCTTTTTCTCTAATTATCCATGAGGTCAGTAAGCAAAATGGGGAAGAAGCCAGGAGATCAATACAAATTATCCCTGAGCAAACCAGTGCTGACAGTTTGAATTGCAGCATATGTTTACCCAAAATCAGGCAATTTATCTTAATATCAGGCGAGTAATGCAGCAGGGGTGAGAGGTCACACAATCTCTCCACCTCATAATTACCCGCCTCTAAAACAGGAAAGTGGTATTGATTGGCCGCGGGCCGGGAAGCGGGCGTGACTGGAACGTGCCAGTGACCCCCCACCCCTCCCGCTCCCCGACACCCACCCTCCCCTATCATACCTCCCATAGTTCTCTCTGTCCCTCCGCCTCCCTTCGGCTAGACTCCCCACCCAGCGCGGGATTTATGGGATGTGTGTGGATGGTTTCGTGTTTCCTCGAAGCGACTCAGAAGTCCTACAGAAGGAGTAAGAATGGGTGAAGGGGGCGAGGGAGTGTAATACCGCTTTCACTGTTTATCATTGGAAGGTCAAGGAGGACTAAACAAATTTTGGCTCTGGATCATCGCACCACTTTATTGCAGCGCAAAGTTTATGAGTGAGAAGAAGCACATGACGAGGTGTCGAGGATTGAAGTAGACCTGGGAGGTGAAGAGGGCAAATGTGTGGAAACGTGCACGTCAATGCAGGAAAACGTAAGGAGAGTGGTCCCAATGATTCTTGTAAAAGCTCAGCGGATGAAAGGAAATCTTTGCACGGAGGATGAAAAAAAAAAAAAAAAAAATCTGCGGAGCGGTGCAGCGACTGCACATTTATTGTCCAGATTGAATATAAGTGCTCAGTATATATCATCAGCAGCTCTTACAGGATTATTGACATTGTCTGTGTCTGTCTGCACCGGTGTTACACGCTATGACTACAAAACTGTCAACTCATCAACTGACAGCACCGTTTAGCGCTAATGCAAGTCTCCATCAGCTGTCAAAAGCATTTGCATGAAATCAATAGCAGATGGCGGTCTGTGTCACCAATTTCATTACGCCAGGGTTGTTACAAAGATCATCTCCATGATAGATGAGACGGCGACATGCCGGCATGGGGAGATCATGCCTTGTGCTGGAAAACTGGAACTGCACTGAGTCCTGACACCAACTGAGACAAGTTTTAATATATCTTTCCTTTTTTTTGTTTTTTTTTTTTGGTCTGTCACCAGAGTGTGGTGCCAACTGAGTCCTCCAAATCACATTCATTGCAGTTCTTAGGCCGGCATTTACAGTAGGGCATCATTATCATTGGAAAGACATGTCAAAAAGTCCACCTCTCCTGTTCTCCGTCTCGTTCTGTACTGTACATCTGTCCGGCCGAGTTCCCAGCATGCCTGGCGGGTTCTGCAGGCCCCAGCTGAGGCAGAGGACAGGAGAGCGTGATGTATCACCCTGAGAGAGCCCACTGACAGCCTCTGATGATGGATGGCCTGATTATGGAGTGCTTTTTACACATACACAATTTACATCACACTGAGCAGCGGGGTCTGGCAGGGCCGTCGAGCACATACGCGTTTTCCACGCGGGGCACGGGCGTTCACACGCTTGCATGCGTGCACACGCACGCCTGCACGGGTCTGCCACAGTGCATAAGATAAGGAGGGGAGTGGAAATAACAAAAGAAAAGGGGGCAAATTCCTCACTGCAGCCTTGTCATGTAAGATCAATATGGCAGATCAATCCTTTATTAAGGAGAAGATGGCTTCTCCCCCTACATTCCGAAGCAGACCTTTGTCGTTTTGCGACACATGATGACATGTCAAATCAGATTTCCAGCAGTGTATGTAGCTGTGGCGGGGGGTTTATTCAGGTGTGTCTGCGCTGCCGGGTTGAATACCACTGTATTTGTAAGCTGGATCTGTGCTATCGATTAGAGCCCCCACATTGTCCATGCTTGAGTACATAATTGCTGTTTGACCATGCTTGAGCTGGCAATTACTGTATTCAGCGTTTAGCACAACTGCTGCATGTGTTCAATTGCAAGAACAAGTTTGAATGAATAGGAAATTAGTGTCCATGTCAAACGTTGGCATGGAAATAAAATCCTGAGTCCCATTTCAACCCATAAACCGAAATCTAAGCTCTTGGCCCGACATTACTGAGGGGTAGAGCATCCAAATTGGTTCTGTGTTGTATAGAGACAGCTAAGTAGAACAAATTTTTAGCCCTTGATAACAGAACCACACTTTATAACAAAAGGGGTAAAAAAAAAAGTAAGCAAATTTTTACTCAGCTTACATATTTTTAATGGCACATAAGCACCAATGTTGTCAAGTCTTAAATGGCCCACTATAGTACGTTTAGAATCACTGCTAAACATTTAAATAATTCACCAGTAATTGTGCAGTGGTATCTAAAAGAAATAAGGCTGTGGATAGCGGTGGGACTAACCCAACTACATGGTCCTTAGGTCATGACTCTTTGTGCTTGAGATCACTTGTTTAAGACCTTTTCCTCCAAAAGCACCAACCTAATAAAGAGCAGCAGGCTTTGTATAGACCAAAACCCAATCCTAATCCGGTAGAATGTAATTTCTGGTTTAAGAGTGCCGGTCAAAGTACTGGTGATGGTCATGGTTAAGTACAAGTGAAGTTACTCAAATGAATAGAAGTCGGTACCGTGTCCCAATGAGAGTAGCTCCACAAACTTGAGTGTGTGTGTGTGTGTGTGTTTCTGTGAAATTGTTGGGGGTTGCGTTCACTTGCTTATACATTCAGCAGGTTCAGCGAGCTGTGTGGTGTTAATGCCGAAATTACATGCTGAGTAATGAGTGATGGGCCAAATTACAGGCTGAACAATGAATAGAGGCAGGCAGCTCTTATTAGTCTCCATAGAAAGCCATTGATTTATGAAGCGCCTTGCTCGGCGGAGTTACTCTCCTGAAAATGATATCTACATTGAGAAGTGATGTTCTCTATTAAGCCATTCTTTCCCCTTTTACACTGCTCTCCTCCTTCCTAACCCTCCTCCCCTCGGCCTCTCTCTGAGTGTACACATGATTGTTTAGAATCAGGCGGAGCTGTAAGGAAACCTTCAATTACCCATTAGGACTGTCAGACATAAAACGCCCGGCTCTCACCAAAGTCTGGGTTATGATTCATTTACTTTGTGCCTCTGATTCATCGCCCAATATGCCTCATGCCCCAGATTACTGTTTGAGGGGTGGGAGAGATTAATGGCTCCATGGGATCTGCCACCGTTTTTCAAGGGCCCAGTGTTGCAGTACAGTTGGTGCAGAAGGGTGAAATGACAGCAACTTACACTAGATCAATGTGTGGACAGTCTTTCACAGATTATTAAAGCTCTGTTAGATTAAAAGAGCCCCGCTACGTAGTTTACTGTAGTCAATATTCCCAAGCAGATAAAAAGGGGGAGGGTCCCTTGAAAGGATTCTTAGGCCGATGTAGGTCATCATGGTTGCTAATGAAATAACACTTGGTGACACAAGTGTCAAAAGGAAACCCCCACCAGAGCTGACGATGTTTCATAAAACATTGTCTCACCCTTGAGTTTTTTTTTTTTTTTTTAATTAGGCATTCTGAAATTATTTCTGTACTGTAAACCATCACAAATTTTTCAATTAGTTCCCTCATATCTCTGGCAAAATTAGCCCTCAAATGGGTCTAATCTTTATCTTCCCTTTCCTCTCTTCTAGCCCTCAATGAGCCCACCATCGACTACGGTTTCCAGAGGCTGCAGAAGGTCATCCCCAGACACCCTGGCGATCCTGAGAGATTACCAAAGGTCAGTACATTGTCCTTCCCGAGCAGAGAAACGTAGGGTGTTAATGACACAGAGCTCTTCAGGTTCTGAAGGAACAGTTTATATCTTAACCATAGCAGATAACTCTCATGACATCGTTATTTAATATAAATCCAGATTAAGTTTGTTGGTGCTAATCGGCTAGTCCGAGAGGGGCCATCGTCCGTTGTGTATTGGTGACTGTCCTTGGAAGCTTGTTGGGGGACTGGTGCGCCAGCGGTCATTGGGCAAAAGGCAGGGTACACTCTTTACAAGCCACCAGTTCATCACAAGGCAAAAAGAGACAAACTATAGGCAAAGTGAATGTGCGTGGAGCAGCGTGGGAGGAAGGATCAGTAGTCTGGACATCACCCACACATGTAAGGGGATGAACATGCAAACTGGATGCAAAAAGGCCTCGTCCAATACAGAGTATAGATCCTGTACAGTAAAATCATTTTATTGCTGTCCAATTTTCCATATTGATATTGCACACACTAATGCAATGCAGGTCGATAAAATAGCATTTACTTAAGCAGCGGCAATGTTTTTGGGACTGAGGTTGTGTTAAGACTGTTAAGACCCTACAAGTAAACTTTATTCTTGGCCACTAGCTTCAATCTCCAGGGTCAACTAATCTGGATTTACACTAAATGAAGACACCAAAAGAATTATCCCCTTGAAGTAAGATATTTACTGCCTATAATCTTTTAACAGAACCTCCCTTCAAAAATCCTGAACCATCCATTTAATATCTTGCTAATACTCTGTGACAAATAAACTAAACAACATTCCCATCAACGCAGAGCGCTGCGACCCAGAGCGCTAACAGCTTTTACTCCACATATGTGGCTCACCCTCCAACCAGCGTGGTAATGGTATTGGCTTTTTTTTTGTGTGTGTCTGTGTGTGTGTGGGGAGAGAGGCGTAAACTCTCTGTGTGGTAAAATAGCTCAATCAGGCGTTTTCCTCTCCAGTAGTCTGTGGAGATGGTAATCTGGTCAGAAACGACGCCTGCACCCTCATTACCCCACTCATGTTTTCCTTTCATTTTCTGCGGCTCGATTTGGTTTAATCTTTTGTTTACAGAACCCTGTGCCGTAAACCTTTCTAGTCTTGCTGCAGCTAATAGACAAAGACTGCATGTTATTATGCTCTGGCTTTTATAATGCTTTGTTTTTTATCTTTAAGTTGAAAGTCACATCAGTTTGGCATGACACATCAATAGGCCAAACTGAAAGAAAGAACTGAGAATTAGCATTAAAACTGAGGTGTTCACATGTCTGTTTTTTTTTTCATAAATGTTCTCCTGCACAGTCCTTTTGATTCCTTTATTCTTATTTGATTCCTTTGATTCTTTCACTCTTAGTTTCCCACTGATAGAACCTGTGTTTTCTCTAATTGCCACCCCACTAGTAACCATTTTGATGACCAACGCTCCAAATGTGTCAAAAGTAATAATATGACTGATTAGTCAATTCAGGACCCCTCGGCACGCTGTAAAGCGGGGACCACCTCGGAGTTTTAATAATACTGCAGAACCTTTAAAGACCTTATCTATCATATCCCAGCAAGCAACACAACAAAATTATTAATGTCCAACAGACAATTTAATAAAGAACAGAGTGTGATGTTTGACCAAGGCAACCTGGAGAAATGGAACTTCACAGCTAGTCTTTGGCTCAGTATATGAAGTGTTTCAATTAGACCTGGTCCCTGTGGAGACAGGAAGCTGCACCTCGACATGAAATGTTGCTCTAATTTCAGGTGTAAACGTTGACCAAAAGGTGAAGTTCACTTACCTTTCATATCTACAACTCTGTCTCCGCTGGCAAGACTGTTTGAGTTTTACAGGGTTTTCAAAAGTTTTCACCCTCTGTTAAAATTAAAGCAGGATAAATAATAATCAAAAACATTTTTACACATATTATGTTAAATATATCTGCACTAAAATCACTAAGAGTAAAAAAAAAATAAAAAATAAAAAAAAATGTTGCAATAACCCGGCTGCAAAAGTCGGATTATTGTAAGTATAAGTATAAACCAATACTTTCTGAAAACTGAATCAGTTTCAGTCTGAAAACTGACACATTAAGTCATTAAGTCTTTAATTCTTCTCTTACAAAACTATTGTTTTATTAATTGGACAGTATGCTTGGACTTCTGGTAATGTTGACTAGTATCTGATATATTTCCTTCCACTTTGAAAAACGAAAATATGCAGTGCCAACTGAAGCCACCATGTTTCAGTGTGTTGGTTATGTTGTTCATTTGGTGGTGGGTGTTGTCTTTGAGTCAAACTTATCCTTTAGAATTGTGGCCCAAAGTTCAACTTTGGTTTCATCTGACCACTGCATTGAAGATTATTATTATTTTTATTTTTTGTCATAGAACACAAAATGCTTGGAATAAGTTCCTGCAGTTTCCTTATTTTAATTATTGATGACTGTCTTCCATTTGCCCTTGTGCATAATACATTCTTTGTGCTTTTTTAATGATGGATAATTTTGTGATACGAAATCCTTAACTTCTCAGTGAACCGAAAGATGCAAATGGAAGTGCAATAAAAATCCTACTAGGGTGGCTGAACTTCAGATTCACTTTAATTAGTATAAGATGTACAAAAAATGAAATTCTTAAATTAAACCAAAAGGCCTTAGGTTAAGGTTGTGAACACCTAAGCAAGAGGGTTATTGCACTTTTTTTATTATTATTATTTTAATTTGAAGACAGATATCTTGGCTTTTTACTTCAATTCTATGTGGTGAAAGTTTGTTGTGGTGAAAGTTTGTTTTATCATCAAAACTTGCACATTTTAACAGAGCCGTGTTCCCTTTCGAGAGCCACTGTATATAAACAAAGTCCACATCTTTTCTGCAACCAGAGACACAATGTTACATGGTAACATGGCTTTATTACAGAGAAACCTTGAATACAAAGCATGGCTGGTTGTGGGACAGATTTTGACACTGAGACTGAGATTAGTTTCCTGGGTGAGCGTATACTTAATATAGCACGGTCTCCCGGCCTTTGCATGAAACAATCAGAGAGTGAGATGAAACCCTGCACTCCCAATAAACAACATAAATATTTGATTTGCTCTCTAATGGACCCAAATATGGGGTTCAGGGGGCATGTAAATGATCCCACGAAGTGATTCGTCATTGTTAAGCTTGCCATCTCAGGGTCAGCTCTCGGGGTCAAAAGCACATTCCCAATAAAACAAGCCTGCGGCGGGCCGAGGCTGCCGTGCACATTCGGAATGAGAGCAGAAACAGAATATAGAGAACAGCCATTACAGGGTGCAGGTGAGGCAGGGAGACTCTATAAAAAGAAGATAAAGCTGGAGGACGGCACGGTGTGCATTAGCAGAAAGGCAAATCGACACCAAGCCCACTCACCACCTCTATCCGAGCCCCCCCACCCCCCACATCTCCTCCGTTCCCTCCCTCCCATGACTTCACCCTCCAGTTGATAATATTACTGCGCTATTGATTTCCACCAGCCTTCTCCCTGGGACCAGTAAGACACGTGGTAATTGTAAGGAGACAGAAAGCCAATATGGGAGTGCTCATGGATAGCAAGGGATGCACGCTAATATTGTTGCTACACAGAGAAAAAAAGGGGGGAAGCTGCCTCTGATTGAAGTTTACCTCGTAATTCTAAGACAACATCGCAGATGACAGCCTGACCCTGTGGGAGGAGAGGAGATATAAAAATTCAATGCAAAGTCCAGGGTGAATATGAAAGTAATAAGTGTGAGCAGTCAAGTGATGAGAAAGGAGATTGGTTTGCGGGCATGGCGTTAAGTGAAGAGAGACTTTAGAATTCACCCTCCTTTTTAAGATCTTGTTATAAAACAATTTTCTATTCATAATATAAAAAAGACAATTTATAATACCATTTTGTGCCCTCTGGCAGTAATGGACAAATAGACTGGATATCACATTATATCACACTCAATTTCTCTCCTCTGCAACAAATTAGATTCATTATAAAATTAAAAGTGGAAACTCAATATTGTTTTATTATTAAGCTGATTGCTTTGGATTCTTTTTGTTCCCCCCTCCTCCCCAAAATGAGCATAAGCCCATTCTTTTCCAATTCTTTGTGTAATCCACAAGGAGAAAATATTACAAATGTGTTCATGTCAAGCAATTACCCATGTATTTAAATGAATCTCTCTTCCTGTGCTCTTTGAAGTACCTTCATCTAATGGCCCTATGCTTCTAAATGCATTCATTACCTCAGGCTAGAGCTAACAGAGTAATTGCCTTACAGTTTTATAATGGCATTAGCACTCCAAGCTACATAACCTAGGCCCTCTTTTATTAACTGTGATAATATAAATACAACATCCATGTTAATCTAGTGCTTGAAGACTCCTTATTGTTAGATTTTTTTATTTTTTTAATTTTTTTTACAAGACGTCATTTTGGATCTCTTCCCCTCAATTTTATGCCTCGGCAATAACATGAACCGGCTTTTAAATCTTAGGTGATCAGTCATCGGAGCGTTTGTTGGCAGAGCACGAGACCTTTTATGCAGAACAGTCCCAAACAATAGCCGAAATCAGTCACGCATTTGTCACAGAACAGCAGAAATCATTCGAAGCCGTTAATTGTTTCAATTTAACATGGTGTGTTCAGATATGTCTCCATGACAAGAAAGCCAATTACACTTATGCCGGAGCAGCATTTGAGATTTACATGGAAATGCCCTCGGAACGCTATTCCGTGCTAATCGTATTCACAGCATGAGCTGATGCGCATGAAGGCGTCTCGTCAGAAGAAAACAAACTTCCTTCCTTGATTGGGTGCAGCACTTCTCATCATCCGCCGATATGACTAGGTTGCCACTTAAGCATAGCCCCGGCGAGTCAGCTTGGTTAGTTAAGACACCACGCGGTAAACGACAGATTAAGGATGAGAGGCAATATCGTTTTCTCCCCTCCTCTTTCTCTTTTTTTTCCCAAGCTGTCCTTATGTCACTGCTGCAAAGTACCATATGGACAAGGAGGGAGAGGACGGTTCGCGGAGAATGAAACATGGCTTCCGAATGCGACAGTCTTAATTGCTTTAATTGTTGTTTAAAATTGAGAGCCATGTAGGAGATCTTGAAATATGATAGAATAGATTATTGGTAATTATTAACTGCAGACAAAAAGAAAGGAAACCACTTTATCTCACTCAGCAAGAGAGAGAAAAATCTGTTCTGCCTGATGAGAACACATCAAGACAGCTGGTACTCTCATTTAGTCTACCTGCTTCACGACAACCATAATTCTTTATTTGTATGCAAACTAGATGCATGCAACGTTGAGCATACACACCAATTTCAGAGGTAAATGCCCATTCTAAGAGCCACCCATCCGGTAACTTGGGGTGGATTAAGCGATATGTTTCTATAAGAGAGCATGGCACACGCTGCAAGTGGCTCCTACAGCGATTCATCTTGATAAATCAAGGACGGTGGCTAGCTATGCTCCTTAGGATGAAAGGGGGGCCCCCTTACACACGCTGCGTACACACACTGCATACGCCGTGCCGCGGAGACGCAGGCCAAGTCTTGGAGGCCGCTGTTTGAAGGCGCGAAGGCTGTGTTTACATTCATTTACGGCAGCTGCCGTCTTAATCCCACACTGCCATTGCCAAGTGATGGAACACTTCAGACAAATTACCGAGGCCTGCAAAAGAAAACACAGTGAATGTGGGAAGAAAACAAGCACCATCTGAGATGTTTCTAGTGACAGATTTGCATTGCTTTTAACCGGAGTTCTAACAGCACAGTCGACAAATCTCTGCTCTACAGCAGGTGACAACAAGAGAGCATTTTAAAAAACACACACACACAACAGCAATGACTGCAACTTGCCTTTGTCAGATTAAATGCACTCTTAAGAGGAGGAGAGGGTTTTCATACAGCAAACTGCCTTCTGTATTATGGAAAACAAAGAGAGCAGCCTGGTTTCTGGAGAGGGATTTAATTGTAAGTGCTGAATTCAAAGAGCCGATAAAGACACACAAATGGGCCAAGCCCCACCTAGCCGAAAGCCCAAAACAGAGAGTGTGTGTGTGGTTGACTGGGTGGGGGTGAATGGAGGGTGCGTGGGGGGGTTCGGGATCCGGGGCCAACTCATTTTCACCGTTAAGAGCCAAAGCAACACAGCTAATCCGCATTGTCAAGCGGGGGCAAGCATGCAGACATGGATAAGACCACATCCTGAGCATCCGTGTCCCCAAGGCACGAGCACCCAGCTCTTGCTGGATGGGAAGTCATTTGTGAAGTCCTTTGCAACAGCCAGTCAAAGAGGTTAATTGAAAAATTCCTTAATGTCATTACAACAGAACTAGATTAACCCAGAGCTAATTCACTTTATTGTTCTGAAGAGAGGGGACTCGGCACTGAACTCCGGAGCAAACGTGAAGCTCGGAATCAGGGGTGAGGTGTTGTTTTTAAAGGACTATGCCAGTTTAATTAAGATAGGGAACATTATTCACTGCTCTGCATGGTTGGAAGGAGCAAAATGGTCGTGCTGTATAAATTTACCTCCGGTGCCTCTTAAATCTAGGTGGCTCTTATTTATGTAAACATTTCATAGCACTTTTTAACACTGTTGTTCAGCTCTCTGCGCGTCATACTTATTCTGCATGTGCAGTGACGTCACACATCCCCACTTCCCCCTCAAAAGCAATAACAAAACTAATAGTGGTGTATATTTTGTTGGATCATCATCTGATGCCTTTGTTTTTTGGTGTTTCAAACTAATTATGATCCCTTCTTTTGAGATTTGTATTGATGGGATGGTAAGGCTCCTTTGTAACATGTTTTCAAGTGCATCAAACATTTTCAGGCCTGAGCACCTAAAAACCTGGTGCTCTGATGCTCCTTGAACCACTTTCCCACTATTTGGGCCCACTGAATACTGGCATTATTATTTAATTTGAGCTGGACGCCAAAACAAACATTTTACACTATTATTTAAGGGATAAGGGATAAAACTGGACTGTTTTGACTTGAATAACCTGTTGCCTGCAGAAACATGTTAATCACTGCAAAAATCTTCCTAAAAGCAGGGGTCTTCTCTTTGGTTTGACAGAGGCCTCAGGCTAAAAAAAAAAAAACTGTTGTGGGAGTTGTATTTATTTCCTTTCCCTGTTTCCCTAATCAGGAGGTGTTACTGAAGAGGGCGGCTGATCTCGTCGAAGCCCTATACGGGATGCCCCACAATAATCAGGTACCTCAGAAATCCTCTCGGCGTGTCTGATTTACACAAAGAATTGTTGATGACATAATTAAGGCCCATATTCAGGACTATATCTGAAGGAATATAGTGCCGCGAGTCAACTCAACAGCCATGTATTATGCATTAAAAAAACCCTTTGCCTTCTTTTTTTGCCTCTCAGGAGATCATTCTGAAGAGGGCAGCTGACATCGCAGAAGCCCTATACAGCGTTCCCCGCAACCACAACCAGATTCCCTCTCTCGCCAACACAGCCTCCCACGGCATGATGGGAGTCAACTCCTTCAGCAGCCAGCTAGCAGTCAACGTGTCAGAGTCACAAGGGAATGACCAAGGTGTGTGATTTGGCGGGGGGGGGGGTTAGCTCCATAACTTAGAGGTGCTCAAAAGGGGGTTGCAGAAGGATTGCAGGTGCTTCTAAGAGGAATACCCAGGGACTTACAAGAATATGGCAAATATGTTCTCCCTTTTGTCGGCTTCAAATAAAAATAACTAATAAAAAATGGCCTAATACGAAAAAAGGGATTAATCCAGTCCGCGAGTCTTCTCTCTTTTTTTTTTAAGAAGGGGTATTATGTGTTTCCCAGGCACATAGCAGCATTTCATAACACAATCTATTAATTATGTTACCTTCAGTTGTTATTTTAAAAAATCTTGTATATATCAAACACAGCTTAAAAGAAATCTGGCTTTCTAATTTGACACCTTGAATTTGAGCCTCTGTCTCTTTAAGAAGCTCAAATCCTTTCCGACATGCCGCCTTCGGCACGTTATCACAACCGTGCCTTTCAGTTGTGCCGTTTATAACCATCCATATGAGCGTTGGACTGAGAAGTAGTTCATATGATGAGCTCAGCCATACCCAACTTCCACCAGATGTTTGCTAATTGTCGCTGCCGCCAGTGTGGTGGAGCGCAGTGGGGGAGGCGTGGGGGGCGAGGGGTGCTCTGTGAGGAGGAAGCTCGGCTGGATACTGCGGCTCCAAGGAGGAGCTCTGCGTAAAATAGGCGGTGCTTTGTATGAGCGAGCATTTTAGGCAACCTGAATGGCTGGCAGGGGTGCATGAAAGAATCAAAGCAAAACTCCAGGTATGTTTTCGAACATGATATAAAGCTAAAAATTAAATATATTTTACACAAAACTTGGAGTATGTCTTGATAAAAAAAAAAACAGAGATGATTTTTTTCTGGCTGATTCTGTCTTTCATAAGGCTTTGACATGCCATTACTAATTTTAGCCAACTATAATTTTGCTGTACATTATGCAGATATGTAATTCACACAGTATTGATATGATATACTATAGATAATCTTGTGTCTAGATTAATAAGTATTTATACTCAGACGTGATGTCATGCCCTGTGTGCGCGAGACAGTGTCTGTAAAACTGTTTTACAGCTAATTTAAAACAAAGAAAATATTATGCAGCTCGCCTTTTAAGCTGTCTTCAGCATCTTATATTAGCTATCAACAGGATTAGCCAGACTAGGATTATTAAAACAGCCATCTACGTGTGTATTCCCTGTGGAGAATGTGGCCGACATTTTCAACTGCAGCATGCTCCATCAGATACAGAGGCTGAAAGCTTAAAAGGATAAAACACTTAAACTTTTCTGACCGTTCAGACTTCTTATTAGCTCCTGAAAGTCTTGCTCTGTCACAGCTTAAAGCTGCAGTAGATAACTTTCATTAAAAAAAAAAACATTATTATTTTTTTTACATATTCGTTAAAGTTGCCACTATGTCCTGACAATATAATTTCAGACCAATAGTCTGTGAAAAGAATCTTGTGGTCCTATTGGCATCTGCAGATTTATACCACTTCCTATCAGAAACAACCAGTCAGAGCTAGAAGGAGGATCCTAGTGCTGTCAATCAAGCTTGTGTACGCACTGCTCAATATTGGTGGTTTGCTGCAGCTTTGCTAATGGAGGGCAAACAACTTACTGCTACAGGAAGACCGATTATCTACCGCTGTTACTAGCAACTTTGCATATTGAATGTTATGTAAATTCTGGAAAGATAATAGAAATGTGTTGTTTCAACTTCCTGCCTCTCTTATGCTACTCTACAGTTGTTGTATCGTTTACGTTCTTCATTCAGTAACAGAGGATTTGTCAGTGAGGCTTTGCTAGCGTCTCGATTAAAGAGCTATCTGATCATAGAAACATCACATTTTAATAGAGATCTTGACTGTACCAGTTCATTCCCACTGCCATTTACTTTCAATCACCGGACAATGCCTCGGAAAGAAAGGAATGAATGAATGTCCTTGTGCTTCTTCCATTTGTGTTATCCAGTTGGCTACAGCCGGAACACCAGCAGCGTGTCCCCCAGGGGCTACATCTCCAGCAGCACCCCACAGCAGTCGAGCTACAACACAGTCAGCAACAGCATGAACGGCTACGGCAATGCCGGCATGAACCTGGGTGTGCCAAGCTCCCCGGGGTTCCTCAACGGATCCTCTGCCAACTCCCCATATGGAAGTAAGTAGCATGCCACTCTTGCATGCTGTAGTAGCTCTAAGTTGCTGCTGATTTAATTCCAGCTCCTGCATTCATTCACACCTCTACAAGGCGTTTCTGAAAGGAAAGGGGTGTGTGTGTGGGGGGGTTGGGGGTGAGCGCATTGTTGATGGTGATAATATGTAAGGCTTCATTCACAAGAGCTTGTTTAGTTTCAGGACTTTAGAGAGCACACATGTGGCTTAGAATTGTGGAAATATTAGGTTTACTTCGCCACACGCCACCTGTATTTGTTCAGCCGGACCAAAATGTTGATCATAGGGGCCTGTGAGTACTGATCATGTGTCCCCCACCCCAACCCCTCCCTCCCTGACAGTAACTCTACCCCAGCCTTACCTTAACTGCCCTCTCCCCTCTCAAGCACTACTCACAGCACGTTCTCACTCTCGCCCTCCCTCCTTCCCTTGCCCTCCCTGTCGTCTCCGCAGTTAAACAAAAGAGCGCCTTCGCCCCTGTGGTCCGACCCCAGGCCTCCCCACCCCCCTCCTGCACCAGCGCCAACGGCAACGGACTGCAAGGTGAGCCCCCCTCACCCCCTCATCCCTTCCCTACGGACTACTGGTCAGATACCGCTGCTCAGGCCTCTGTCCGGTTTGGTGAGGGATTAATCATTACAAATATATGCATTTTGACAGGCCAATTTACACCTTTCAGTTCACATTCAGGCACACACTCTTGCAGAGAACATGCCCACACACACACACACGCACTCTCACACACACGCAAACAAGACAGCGCCGGTCTGAAAGTGACAGTGCAAATGTTTATGCATACATGCATCCTCGTTGCCCTTACATACAAATGATCCGCTCCGATGTCGCAGGACAAGACCTTCGGCGAATTGTTTTAGTAATTATGTTTATTAGGTTTTGTGCGTGTGTCATGACCAACATGATTGCACTGAAAACAAGCTTAGCTGTAGCGCGTGCCCCAAGATTAATAACATTGGGCTTAATGAAGTGGGAAATTAAAGTTCATCTTGCTACACGTTCATACTTATTAATACATGTGCAGAAATTAATGAGCAATGCCTTGCCATCATCTGCGCTGGCAAACTTAAAAGCATTTCAACCATGACTCTACAAATATACTGCGAGCAATACACTAATACATCATCCTAGCACTTCACTAGTTGCCTAATTGTTAAAACATGTGAAAATACTGAATATATAAACTCTTAGGGCGAGCTACAGTTGCTAATGATATCCAAAGCAGATGGTCTTAGCGCAATAACAGGGAGCTACTTTTGATCTTGCCTAATCTCTATTGGATAATGACGTGAAGGCAAAACTTGAGTCGATGATAAAGAGACGTGGGGGAGGAGGGAGGGCGAGATAAAGGAAGGAAGTCGCAGAAATGAATCCGAGTGGGAGAGACTGAGCCGAGTTGCGGCATTGTGGGAAATGACCGTGTTGTTGCTCCGTCGTCACCACAGCCGGCTCTCCTGGGAGTCTGGGCCACTGTTTGCCATTACCCCGACGGCAGGAGAAATATCACACATAGCAGGAGCGGCGTGCTGAGGGCTGAAATGTCAGAGCAGGAGGGAGGTTAGGGGAGCGTACGGCGACGAGGGCCGGCGGACACGGCAAACACTCGCAGGCACATGCGCAAACAGGAACATTTAAAGGCTTACATCCACGCACTTGTGCAGCATCAGGTGGCTGGACTCTGAACAAGCACGCACCGACACGCACACTGCACACATGCATGCACTCATTTTTTTTTCTTTCTTTCAGTTTTGATCAATTTTTAGAATAAATAAAGCCAAATCTGCTGTAACCAACTCAACTAATCTGCTCTCTTGTTCTTTCTTTATCCCCCCCCTCAGCCATGTCCGGCCTGGTTGTCCCTCCAATGTAAATGCACTTTTGTCATCTCGAGCACCAGTCGACACACTACCACTTCACAGGACACTCCCCCCTTGTTCCCAAGCACACTGCAAAATGCTGGTGTAATGTATAGTCAACTGCTCGTTCTGAAGAAAGAAAAAAAAAAAAGAGATTTCCCCCTCCGCCCCCTTTTCAATGACTTTCAGAACCTGCAGAAAAAAGGATTTAACAAGAACAATATTTTGTTGTTTTGTTTTTTTTTTTTCCCTGTGGGATTTTATTTTTCTTTACCCTCCCTAACCCACAATTTTATCAACCTTTGATGAGAAAAGGACGCGGGATGATGAAGGATTTATTTTGTATACCTGTCGAGTTGAGCTTCAGCCTCGGACAGCCACTCTCAGTACTGGAAGGGACTCTGTGGACTCACCATCTGGTTGTAAAGTAAAAACACTGATGTACAGTCCATTTGCCAACAAACTTGTTTGCCTCAGTTGTTTCTTTTTTTTGTTTTGTTTCAACTCTCTTTTAATAGATTCACAACAGTTGTGCGTCTTTATAATGTGACTTTTGTATTTTTATGTGTGAGAAAACTACACAGGGGCCAAGACAGTTTGAATTTCAACTGGAAAAATATATGAAATATATAATTTAGCAAAAGCCGATCATAAAAGTACAATGAATATGAAGTAAAAACAGGATTTCATTTTTTTTTTTTTTTTTTTTTGGGGGGGGGGCTAATCGGGGGTGGGAAGGGGGTGGAGATGGGTGGGTGATGTTGTATCATGTTTCATTCCTGCATTTTAACTTAAATTTTGTAATTTATTGTAGCTAGAAATCATCTTCAAAAGTGAAAAAAAAAATCCTCCACGTCAACAAGCACACTGATGTGTACAAAAACACTACTCTGTTGATGAATATGATGTACTTCCACGTCTAGAGCTTCCTTTTAAGCAAGTGTGTTTTGCCATGTTTTTTCAACTTTTTTGCTAGCACTGTATATTAATGCATTCCTAGGCTACTGTGAAGTCTGTTTCTTGTTGATGAGGAGCAGTCTCCTTTTGGCTCCAACTCCCTTATGTGTTTTATATGTGGTTAAAAAAATAATTGTAGACTATTGTGATATTGCCAAACTTGTGCTAAATATTTATACATCTGTCTTTTTCATGTTCTTTTAGATCAACAAAAAAAAAAATGTTTAAAAACAAAAAAAAAAAAATTTAAACCCATTGAGAATGTAGGAATATAGTCAGTCATTGTCATTTTTCTGTTCAAATACACACTTGCGCTCACTGAAGGAAATTTTGTAACATATCAACTATAAATAATGTATTTATCTCTGAAATTTTGTATATTGCTTTTCATTATGTATGTATTAATCGTCATGCCCTTAATATAGTGATGCAGCACAGATAATTCAGCCAAGAACTGTTGCCTTCATTTGTTTTTCTTTTTTGTATTTGATGAAATGCAATGTGCATATATTTCATGTGTATCCTCGAAACTTTTTTGTGTTACACCGTCGAGACTCTCTGTCCATTTTTTTTAAAAGGGAAGTCAAACTTCATTGTTTATTTTTATATTGATTTTAAATTATCTATACAGACCATTTTGGAGAAAACTTTGTTGGTTGTATTGTCAAATAAATTGTTTGTGACCCATATGATAGTTGTTAAGATCCAATAGAGACTAATGTGCATGAGGGACGACCTTGGAGATAAAAAAAAACACTCCATTTGTGGTTGTACTTTTATTTTATTTTATTTTTTTCCTGTTTTGTAGAATGTATAGAAGTCATTTTTACTCACCACTTAAGACTCTGCCACATAGCTTACATGTGTTTACAGGGAAGAAAATTTAAAAATGTCAGCATTTGGAATGGAAACAGAAATGACTAAGTGATGTTTTATTAAAATTTTCAGTAAAAAAAACATAATAGCCCCTCAACTGTGGACTTCTTCAGTTTTAAGCCCAGTTTGGATGGCAGATAAACTGACAATCAGGAACAAAGAAACAAATAAACAAATACAAAAAAAAAAAAAGACAAGAGAAAAGACAGTAGACAAAACCTGTGATTCATCTGTAAGATGTAGTATTTAGACATTGCTATGGAGATAACTGTTTGAACCTGTGGAAAAAGTGTAACATCCATAAAAAAGATGAAAACTGCTCTTTCCTCATATTCTTTCAGCGAAGCATTCTGAATGTGTTTCTGCTGGTCTCTGTGTGAGCACATCCTGCATCTGTGGTGCTTCAAAGGTTCATTGTAGTCATTCATAAACAGTGCAAGCTTTTTTTATTCAAAGCACCCCAAATGGGGCTCATTCAAATCCCTCATTTCATTGCATTAAGCCACCTAGTTAATAAAGAATCGATACATTGAAAGAGCAAGGTTATCCTTTGTCTATAAGGCCTGGTATCGTTTTGAACCTCTTATAGTTTGAGTGCTAAAGGGGGGATGGCGTGTGGGGGGGCTGTGAAATCTATACTCATCAAGTGGGTCAAACAGGAGGATAGAAGTGTTTGAGGGAAGAACAGTGGTTCTCCTTAAAAACAACTGAGCATCTTATCTGGCATCCTGAGCGCTCGCGGAGCGCAGGTCACAAAATGTCAATTTCTCATCAAGGCGCCATTGTCCGAGGCCACGTCTGCCTTTAATGCACAATTAAATGACAGCAACCCGAGTGGCAATCAGCATATCAGCGGCTTATTATGCCAGCCAGCGTGCGCGGATCTCGGCGGCGCAGGAGATCCACCAGGAGCTGCTGATAGTGCAAAGGACAGACGCACCGAAAGCAGCAATTTCATTTTCTGCAGGCTTCAAATAATTTCCCTGATAACCCGGTGCATCTGATAACAACGTGCACACAACTGTCTCCCTGCGTTATCTGTGTCGGATACACAGGTTTCGATCCGTCACGTTGCATTCTGCTTTGTGCTTTTTCTTTTTTTTTTTTTTTAGTATTCGTTTTTGGAGATGGGGGGGTGGAGGGTAAAAAAAAAATAAACAAACAAGCAAACTCGATATTAATCAATGCAGCGAAGAAAGCAGACGCACAAAATTGGGATTGCTGAAGAGAAGCTCTGTTAAATTATTTTAGGCAGTTAATTACCTACCTGCTGTAAATAACTCCATTAACATCTTTATCTGTGTAAAACCAGATTAGTTGGAACTGCATTACATTTGAGGGTTGTTTAAAGTGAAGCTGGTGATTAGTTACATGGAGAATGGAGCTACCTGTCTGATACAAAAACAAACGTACTCTAACCGTTTTTACAAATGTGTGTATTTTATTTGCAGTAAGTGTTGCTACTGACAGCTAATAAATGTCTTTTAGACGCATTACAAAATATTTCTTTGGAATAATTTCGCTTCGGCAGCAATCGTAGTTAATTCGGAGTCTGTTTTGGAAAATGAATTTTCTCGTGAGGTAAGGAGTGTCCAGCTTAAACAACTATGCAAAATACAACAGTTTGAAAAGCAAAAATATTACAGTGTTTATAGGAAGCCTGTTTTATTTATTTTTACCCTGCCTTACTGTTCTTTGAGGTCGTTACTGAGTTTGGAAAAGCCCGACATGTTCTCCAGTCCATGTTTCACTCAGGAAGGTCACTGGTGGCTCACCGCCTCCAACCTTTATTCCCTTTGTAAATAATCACTTTCTAACCACCTAATAAAACGTGATGATAAAATGTGATTTGCCTTAACCACTAACATGTTTTTGACACTAGTTTGGGTTTTGCCACTCTTCTACTACTCCAATCTACTTGATCATCCAATCTCGATTTACACCAGGAAAAAAAAAAAAAAGCCAGGAATTATCTACTGTAGGCTACATGTCAATTCCTTATAACAATTTAACTAAACCTCTTTTTAAAGACTAAAATCAGAGGGTAAAAAAAGTCTAATGTATATATAAAAAATGACAAGTTAGCTCAGTTGCTGGGTGCTTTAACAGCTCTGAAGCCTGCCAGGCAGGCTGGAGGTACAGTATATATAGTCTCAGCAGGTTTCTTTGTACCCAACAAACAGCCAGTAGCTCTGCCACACCATTCAATCATCGTGAGAGCCTCTTTTATTGGAGAACTCTAATGGCCACCCTCCACCATGATCTTAATGTGTGCATTAAATATTTATAAATCCTGGGTCAATAATGCCCCATAACCAGAGCCTGACAGACCCCCACCGTACCATGTGGCTGCCTTGCTCTCAAACAGAGGCACGGGTCACGGGGTCACACAATCAAAAGAAAGCGAAGCTTACCGCATCCATATGTTGCCACTCTTATCAAGACTTTCCTCCGTACTGGTTATCTGTCAAAGGAAAGAAATATTGAAAGCAATATCGATCTTAACTAGCCTTGTGTTGCCGAGGGCCACTCTTCAAACATCTGCTCGTGTATTGTTATATTTCAAAAAAAAAAAAAAAGAAGGGGCGGGTTAGGGTGGGGGGAATAGAAAAAGTCGTCTCCGTAATAAAAGCCCAAGCTGTAATATTGAACATCTCTGTGTGACGCAGGCACCCTGAGCATGACTAATGACCACGTTATTAAGAAGCATCGCTGGAGGTTTTTAAAGTTTCAAATATTTCTTCATCAGTGTCGGGTTAATTACGCAGCCTGGCATCTATGTGGGTGACTCGCTTGTTTTTTTTTTTGTTTTTTTTTAATGTGACCACATCCTGCCTGTGAGCTCCTGAGCTGTTCAGGTGAAAGATTGTGCTCCGGTGATAGCGCGGCACAAAAGAGCGACCGGACAATGAGCCAGTCAATGGAGAGCTTCAGTTGAAAGCGCCACAATGGCCGTGCATGCTGGGAATTGGGCTGGACGATATAAAGGAATGAAACCTTCATTGAGGCCATGGAGGACAAGCATTCAGAAAAGAGGGTTTTGTTTGCTCTTTATCAACCTGCGCTTTCCCAGGAGAAAAAACAATTCAAACTGACCTTAAAAAGAGAATATATATTACCCCGCACATCTTCTCCCTATGTAAGTTGTATACTTAGAGGCGTTTGCATTCATGCTTGGGGGGGCATTATGTTGCTCAATATCGAGACAGGTCATAAAACTAGGAGGTGGACGACGGTTTATCTTCTCTGCGCGGTGGGCAATGCCGAGGAGTACTTTTTAAGGATTTGCTCTTTGACAGAGGGGATTTGTTTTAACCGCTGAGTGCAGAAAAAAAAAAAAAAAAAAGTGGCTGCAACTCTCCTGTAGCTTATGCACGAGACGGAGAACACTTTTGAGAGTCATAAAAACTGTACGAACCGAGACCATAACTTAAAAATGAAGCAAATCTGACCTTTTTGAACAATTCAGTATTTGAATCAAAATAAGACATGACCCCCCCACTCCACCCCATCTTCCCCGGTCCTTTTTTTTTTTTTAAACAGTCCTACATTAGAGCAGCCTCCTGTCTGTGATTCTGAACATCAGATAAGACACCGCTCCCCTGTTGCTGTACTCTGGGAGTGAGCTTTGTAAGGAAAACTTGTGAAAAGTGGAAATCTTTTCAATCCTTGCAAAGATTTCCACTTCACTCGCTGCAGCCGAGAAGCAGGAGCAAAATATCCCAGTGGTTCGGCGTCCATTAAACTTGTATTCACATGTCATTTGATACTTCATCAATGTTTCAGGGCATTTCAAACCAGGAAAGGAAAAGCCAGATTTACCCCTTGATGCAAATAAAACGTTCACCATATTTTCCCTGCACAGTGCCCTGCAAAACTATAAATTTACACATTTTGTAATGTGATATAAACTGAACTCCGTGTCTTTAATTGGGATTTACTTGATAAACCAACATAGAGTTGGTTGAAAGGATTACTTTCTCTTTTTTTTTTATAAATAATAATAAACAAAATACATATTTGCCATCAATCTTTCCCTCAACTCTGACCTGCTTCCCTGTAAAAGCTGCAGAAAACCGTCCCTAGAGCACGATGCTCCCACTACCACGTTTCACCGTGGAGATAGTTGTACCTGAGCTACAACATTATACAGGTTTGCAGTTCTTCCATACTATTTCCATTATAAGTCTACTGACTGGACAGTACTCCATAACACGGTCAAAGCTCTGGTGATTGTTTTACTACCCTACTGCATTAAAAAATCTCTAATGTCAATGTTTTCTAACTCCAGTCCTGAAGGCACACTGCCTTGTTTTTTTTTTTTTTTTTAGCTGGATTCATATTAGTTCAAAATGCAACCAAGTAAAATTATTTACTGAAATTATATGACTTCTGAGGGCAGTTGTTAAAGGGGACGGAGGATCTATTCACAGGACACTTTACTTACTTTTATTTTGCAGAACTACTAGAATCGTGTACATCATGTGCCTTCCACTTCTCTATTACTTTATGCTGACCCATCAAGAGATTAAAACAAGACAAAACACACACACACACATATTGGAGTTTAAGGTTGTAACATGACAAAATGTGAAAAAGCTCAAGGGTATTAATACTTTTGCAAGGGACTGTATATGAACTTCGCTTAGCCTACAAATTACAGTGTGTGGATTTCTTGGCACAGGCATGCAGGGCTGCAGTGATAAAATAATATCACTTGAACTGTATTTTCTGCCACAGTCTCCAGCATATAGAGCTCCTTTCATACTAGTCCTGTGTAGTGCTTTGTCCAGTATAGTTCTGGATATGATATCATCTATTAATAATGTATTGGCAATGGATTACATAAAAAGGGAGCAGAAATAACATCCAATATTCATGCCCCCTGAGCTCGAGTGTGTCCAATCCGTTTGGCCCATAAAACCTTAGCCCCATTTCCATATCCGCTGTGGGTCACAACAGGTCTGCCGCACAAAGGCTCACAGAAAAGCTCAACTCAGGAAGAGGGCAGTAAAAATTGGGTGGATTTCTGAACCCTTATGAAACAGCCCTCCTTTGAGAAAAAAAAAAAAAAGAGTGAAAAAGTGAAAAAGCCCTTTTCCGATTTCAGCGCCTGTGAAAAACCTGTTACAGTGTTTCCCTCTTTAATTGTGCCACTTGAGAAATTGACGTGCCTCTGAAACATGGCATGAATCTCGCAGTTATTGCAGTCCCCTTGGCAGGGAATGTTGATACAACATCTGCATGCTATAGAAAGTAATGGAAGTAGCAGAGGTGGCAGCTGCAACTCTACAGGAAGTGTGCCATTTTCAGGCAGCGCTGCTGTGAGAACCACTAACTGCCAGCCTGGTCGTGCAGGCAGCTCTGATTGCCAGGACACTATGACAAACACGCAGGGGCTGGGAGTGTTGCATCCTGGGGGATGACAGCTTCTGTTTGATTGTCAATAAGGCTCATTAGCAGAAAAAATGGAGAATGCGGAAAGAGATTAAATGACTTGCAACAGGGTCCCCCTCATGTTTCATTACAGTGGATTTATCAGACCCTTTATTTCATCAATATCAGGAGGGGAAAAAAGGAAGTGGAAGGACTGCTGCACAATCCAATTTTGTACATTTCTATACATACCTGATAAAGTGCGAGCCGTTTTATTGAATTCAGCACCACCTAACTCAAAAAAAAAGGAAGAAAAAAAAAACCCTCTCCAGTGCAACTCTTGTCTTAAGACCAAGCGACGGATGTTTCCCTCCATCTTAGGGAGGGACGGCCAACAAAGCAGCGTGTAAGGGCCTTTCCCTGAAGAGTCCTTGTCACGCCGCGCCAAACCTCTGTGATTATCGTTGTTTTTGCAGAGAGTGTCCACGCCTGCCAATACCGCTGTTCCATAAATGAATTTGGCCCCTCGTCAACGAATTACCTAACACGCAGAACTGTGTATGTGTCACATCCAATTCCAACTCACCGGCTTTGGCGGTGTGTGTCAGCTGGAGGACTTAATCATCAATCGTCAATCATAATAAGCGAAACGCATTGATAGGAGTTGTGTATTTTTTTTTTCCCCCCTCTCCTCTTTTTTCCTTTCCGACGCCGTTAAAGTGTAAAGGGAGAAGTTAAAAACGACCTTGTTAAAATGGGACCACCATTTATATTCCTAATTTAGTGTATGGATTAATTAGTGTTGGCGAGCGAGTGTATCAGTTTCCATGTGGCAGAGCTTTGGAGTGATCAAATCATTACTCTCTTTCATAAGGGAACTTTGGAGTGATTTCTATCAGACGCATGTTGATGTTTCTGCTCAGAACCAGCTTTGCACATATTTAGAAACGTGCTTTTAATTAATTCTTAATTGGACAGTTAATAAACAGGCCTTTTTAAGTATTAGGAGCCAATCTATAACCTCAATTTCACACCATGCAAAATTAATGCTATCAGGGCCTTTAAAGAGAGACATAGGACATTTTAAGTGGGATACTGTTGAGATGTTATAAGTGGTTAATATCTTACCTGAGGTAGATAACAGTCTAGTTAGCTAGCTAGTCTAAGATAAGCCAACAGCAAAGAGGTCATTTTCTGTTTAAAATAGTTATTCATTTAAATGATGAGGCTTGTGCGTTAGCTCTCAGGTTGAAGATAATCCTGAACATTTAAACTTGTATTAGAGGCGTATTTACATAGTGACCAATAGTTAGCTAAACGAAAAATGGATTCAGAAGGTGTTGAACTACCATTGATCTTGATGAGTTAAAGGAACTAGCTCTTTGCATTTCCATCATCACAAGTTTTGACACTGGGCACCCCCCCCCCCCAAAAAAATAAGGTAAAAGCAACGGGCGTCAACATTTACAAAGTTGGATTAGCAATAGAAGAAAAGCATTGTCTCTCATCTTCCTGATGTTGATCGGCTCTCTGTTAAAAAGTTGCAATGTGATATTCTCATCTGGATCCTTAAAACTCATTTCTGACTGAGTTCTTAAACACTGCTCAGTTTTTAATATTGCCAGGTGGTGTTGGTAAAACCTGCTATAAAAGTGTTTAACCCCAGCTGCTAGAACAGAAACTGGATTGTGAAACATTTACAACCACATTATTGTTTAAAACAGCTTTAATAAATAAAGATGACGATTTTAGGAAACTTGTTTGCAGCCCATTCCGGGTCATTTCAACATTTTATTTCATCGGAGTAACCTCCTGATTTAAAAGTGGTGTAAAAATGAAAAACATATCATTTATTACCTCCTTTTACCATGTAAATAATCATCAGCGTCTCTGTAACTAACCACCAAATGCAAACGTGACAATTTACTCCAAATTTATATAATAGTCTTCTCATAAATTACAATGAATTTTAAATCTGAAGTTGTTTTAAGACGGTTTAAGTTCACGTAGGTCTCATGTTAGCCTGCAGGTCAAACTAATCTGGAAGACAAAAGCAGGACTATCTAGTACAGGTAGGATTTTAGCAGCTTATAACCTTTTAACAAAGTCTCACTTCAAAAAAAAAAAAAAAAAAATCCTTTTAATGCTGCCTCACATCCACATTACACGCTTACTGGCACAGAATATCTTTTGCACGAGGCAGAGGAATCTGGCTCATATTTTCCTTCGGCCTGATCCATTGCACTCCTCTCTCCCGTCATATAGATCGGAGTCTGCAGGGGCCAGAGGCGCTGACAGAGCCCAGATGCTCCCAGTCTGTCTGGGGGACTGGGGAGACTGGTGCCATGGGGTCCTGGAGCCTCTGAAGTGCCGCCCCTCCATCAACATGACCAAGGCTAGACCTGCACTTTCTCCAGGCTGAGACACTCTCCTTACCACGCTGACAAGTGCGCTGCACAGTCGCAGATTGATATGTGCACACTCAAAGGTAATCGCTCTCACGTAATGTACGGCCATTCGTCAGCCGTTCCTAATCAGGGAGCCCAAAAAACCCAACGCTCGGGTTCTCACTGACACAAGGTCGCATGCTGATACCACGAGGAGTGCTTTTTTTTTTTTTTTTTTTTTCTCTTTCTCTCATTTAGTCTTCAACTTACTGCTATAGAGATCAGTCTCTTTGTTCTCAAGAAACCAACATTCAAAAAAGGAGGCACCACACGAATCCTACGTCCTCCTGGTTTCTGTCTCAAAACAACAGACAAAGATCATTACAAGAGCATCAAAGTGTGCCATGTTTGAAACGCTGGTTCTCTTTGTAGTAGCGCTGGAGCATGGAGTGTGTTGGTATTAGACGCTGCTGTGGCAGCTGTCGTGGCTGGCTGTGTGGTGCCTCGGTGTCAGGGCCTCCGAGAAAAAGGCCGTCCCGGCAGACAGACACTGGGGGAGGAAACCCGATACGGCAGCCAAAAAAACCCGGTCTAATGTCTGTGTATCCAGATATCTATCCCAATGTCTGTCTGAGTGTTGGAGGCTGCCTATCTGCATGCTGGATCCTCCTCTGGTTCCCCCAGCAAGGCCGCGCTGCCTGCAGCTGAGCTTAACACGCACCAGAAAGTTGTAGCTTTATATATCTCAAGCGCGCAAACTTCTTCTGGAAGAATGGCTGTTTATGAAATCGGCAATGCGGCTGCGTCATTAATTCTGCGGGGCGGGGCCGGGGGAGTTGGTGGTGGCGGCGGCGAGGGGGGACTAAGCGTCGGGACTTGTTCCAAAGGGGTTCAGGTCGTGATAACGGCAGAATTATGAGCCGACATGTATGAAGAGAAGGAGATGGAAGTGCAGAGTGTGTTTGTGTTTGATGTGGGGGCAGAAAATTGTTCTATAATGAGGAGGGGTGCCAGGATATGAGATGGGAAGCGGGGAGTTGGAGACAGGATATAAGTTATGAGAAGGAAACTAATGTTAGGAAATGCAGAGGCTGTTGTTGTTGTCTCTGCTGCAGCTTGTATGAGCCAGAATGTATCTTAGCTACTATAGGGCTGTGATTAATACAGCCCGGCCAGGTCAGAACCCAGCACTGATGCTACGGATGCCACCAACCGTATCCCCACTCTTTCAGGGGCTCAAATAAGTGTGTGTCGCTTGTGTGCGTGTGTGTGTGTGTGCGTGAGAAAGAGAGAGAAAAAGAGAGAAATAGGGAGAGAGAGAGAGAGAGAGAGAAAACACGCACGGACGCGCGTGTGTGTGTGTGTGTGTGTGTGTGTGTGTGTGTGTGTGTGTGTGTGTGTGTGAGGGGGTTAATAAATGTTGAATCAAACGCCGCACGAGACACTCACACTCCTTAAGGGTTGCCCATTAGCGGTGTGTGGGTGCATGGGGAGTTTATCAGTGTCTGGGTGATTTATGAAGTCAGACTCAATATCATCCACTTCACCCACACACATATGGACATGCACATGTGCGCACACACACACCAGCATGCATGGCCACATTCTCACGCACCCACATGCACAACAGCCCCTGCGTGCCCGCGCGTGCACTCCAGCAGTCTCTTTGTGAAACGGGAGGCAGGTATGAGGGCAAAATTAAAGGTTTCCCAGAGATTAACAGCGTGGATGAGCCTCTTTAAATCTAATTCTTTCTTTTTATCTCTGAGCCTGAACTATAAAAAGGTGGTGAAAATATGACAAAATAAGGCAAATATTACTATAACGTAAACTATTAGTAGGTTAAAATAAAATTTAAAAAAAAATGGTAAAAATGGTAAAAAGTTGAGAAATAATGATGTAAGGATTGTTAGAGGGACTCTTTGGGTAAATTACAGAACCAATTACTGGCAGCATATTTGACGCTTTGATGCCGGACTTGTTTTTAAACATCAACCGCTCAACTCTAAAGACTTCAGTCGCTTTTGGTTGCTAAATTTGTGGCATTCCATAGAATTTACTTGGCCAGTAGCAAAAAAAAAAAAAAAAAAAAAAAGGAGGGTGCTTACAGTGCACTTCAGAGTGTGCCTGGCTTAAATGGGACCCCTTGTGGCTGTGTCACAGCTCCCTTCGTTAGGGGGCTGACTGTAGCCTGTAGTCACCACAGGCATCATTAGCCCTCTGTGAAACCACAGACTGAGTCTCATTCTTCATCTGCCTGTCTGCTGCCTCAACATTTACGCTGCGATGCTGCTCCAATGGCAGAATAACTGAGTCCGGCGAGCTGCGGTGAGAGAGACAGCCGCGCGGAGCCGGGGCGGATAAGAAGATTCAAAAATGCAGCAAAAGTTCAAATATATTCAGCAGGCGGGTCCACTCGAATTGGTTCTGTAAAGGTTAGAGCCGGGGTTATTTTTGGAGGGTGGATTATTAGGCTACCTGGGCTGAAGAGAAGAGGAATAACTATGAGCGAGTTAGGGTCACTTTGGAGCAGAGGACAGTGAGGTGAATCAGGAATTCAAACTGTAACTGTAACAACGGATCAATGGGAGAGAAAAAAGAAAAACGCAGAAAGTAAAAGTTCAAGGCACATTCAGTTAAAACGACTGTTTTCTCTAAACACGCGCATCACCGCATGCTCTCTCTGTTTTGTTTTTTTTTTTGTTTTGTTTTTTTTTTCCCAGAAAGAAATAATAATTTATCCCGCAGGGATTAAACGGGGTTGTGATGATAATAAAATAACACATAAACATTTAAATTACAGATTAAATGCGCTGGATGAATTCAAGGTTGAAATGTTGATTTTTCTGTTTCCCCGTTCTGTACTGCCCTCTAATGGAAAAGCCCACTCAGAAATAAAAGAAGGAGCTCTGACAAGTCAGACAGCGCGGGAAGAACAGACACGCGGCATAATTAAAAACGAGCCGAACCGAGAGCAGTTTATAAGAGACCAGCGCTGAAATTAAACAAAGTGGAACTGATGAAAAGAGCAGATTTGTCGTTTTGAAATGTGTTTATTTAAACATGTCGAAACGGAGGAAGAGTACAATATATATAACGCATGAGACATCTTCTCCACTCTAGGTGGATTATAAGGCGAGAGCAAACAATGAGATCTAAATGAAGACAAAACAAATGCTTCACTACAAAGCTTTGTAGCCATAAAATTCGGAGCCTTTATCACTGGATGTCGAACAAAGCATTCACTTGGCAGGAAATTAAAAAACCGACGAGAGGTACAAAGAGTAATTCTGCTAAGGAAGAGAAAAAAAAAACAAAAAAAAACAACAACAACAACAACAACAATGCAAGAGACATATTTTTAAGGGAATAATAATGCTTTAGAAAAACCATTCCAGCACTATCTGGCAAACGCAACGAGGACCCACGGGAGCATATGTTTGTAATTCCTACTGTTCTCTGTTTAAGTTATTTTTTGCAACAATCTAATTCTGCAACAATTCTGTATCGCATTAACAATGCAGCATCTCTATTCTTAGATTAAAAAGAAAAAAAAGAAAGAACTATAGTGAGTGTTTCCAAGTAATTCCAGTTGTTCCACAGTTTGTGCCAAGATGCCTAACTTTATAGCCTTGTTTTGTGTTTAAAAAAAAAGAAAAAAAAAAAGAAAACAACCATGTGCATGTGCGTGTGCTGTGTGTGTGTGTGTGTGTGTGCGCAATGAATGAAGGACAGTCGGGCTCTGTCATGCTTCAGCCTTCCCCTCTCTGCCTCTCATGGGTGAGCAGCCATTGTTTGAGATGGTCGCCCCTGCCGCTCATGTACGGCCCACTCTGTCCAGAGCTGGAAATGACTCGGTGACAAGGAATGAGGAGAGGAACCTGGCACAGACGGGCAGGGAGAAGTGTGACGCTCCGAGGGAATAGAAGTGTTTTGTTTTGTTTTGTTTTTCTCATAAATTTCACAACACTTCCTCATGTCAGAGTAACTTTTCACAGCTGGATGTTGATTTTCTTTAATCAGTAATTTTTTTTATTTTTTTTATTTTGATTTACAAACAAAAAGAAGTTGCATAGATACATTTTTTTTTTATCTAGGAAATAAAAGGTAAATATTAAAGGAAAAAAAAGCAGATAACCACAGATTGCAGGTTTTCGGTCACAGTTTTAGCATTTATAGTCACGGCAAATCAATAATTAAAAATTTTTGATAGCAGGTGCGCATGATAAATTCAAGAACGTGTGACTTAATAGCACTCGACGTGCAGAGGATATGAACTACACCTTCCTGAGTCATTTTGCACTTTTCATGTTCTCTCGCTGCATAAAAAAACAAAGTGCCACACCAGAACTGTTTGGTTTGATCCTGTGCGAATCCACATTCAGGATGATGGCTCAGTCTTAGGGTATAAATGTTTTTTTTTTTTTTTTTTTTTTTTTTTTTTTACTCTTTAATAGTGAAAAGCAAAGAAGCAATCAAAAATTAATGGGCAAAAACACCAGCAGGATGAATATTCAATCGAGAGGGTGTCAACATTAAGATCTGATAACCCTGTGATCATTAAAAAGAGGAAGTCAGTGAAGCGTTTACTCTTGTTGCAGACGACTGCCAGGGGGGTCCCGAGTTCTTTGTAAACTAAATGGCTGGAGAAAGATTAAACAAGCAAGCCTAAAACACTTCGATCATTGTGGATTCGGAACAAGAAAAGCGGTAATCGTCGGAGCGAACCGCTGGAATCGCCTCTTTTTCTAAAATATTCTAAATGATGTCCTCGTTTTGTTCGAGCTGCACGAACAGGAAAAAAAAAAAAAAACAAAGCAAAAAAAAAACATCCCAAACCACCGCTGCACTCTGGCTGCATCCCCTCTAATTTAACAGAGCTGTGCGCCGAGTGGATGGTTCCACTCTCGCTCCCTTCATACGAAAAGTTGGACAAGCAGTGTGTGTTTCGGTTAAAATCCATCATTAAACCCTCTTCCATATCAACAGCAATAAAACTTTCTGAGCCCCCAGATTAACCTTGCAGACAGAGAAATACTGCTCGCGTATTCGGATCAATACTGTTCCCCGGGTTTGGAGGGAGAGCGGGGTACCCTCAAGGCCTTCGGATCTGCCTCTTCACATAGGGGGGAAAAAGAGCACTACGCCAGGCTTATCAATACTCAAATCCTGGTGAAGAAGTGCCACAGAGAGGCGAGGATCGATTGAGCACACTGAGCTTTTCACAGCTGAAGCCCGAGTGGAGCAGTGCTACTGACAAGTAATTGACACTGACAATCTGACTCTGGATCTGAATCAGGAGCTAAGGGCTCAGGCTCCCAGCCTCCCTGGCGAAAGGGAAGAAATGTCTGTAAAACATGAGGCTGAGCACTATTATACAGCTATATACCAGTATTGCCACTGGCTACTGAAAAGCGTAAAGTATATAGAGAATTTAATGCGGCGCATCAAGAGCCAAACTGTGCGATTTTGCCCCTAATTCTGATAGGAGAAACTGCAGAGTTTTAATTTTTCTTTCTGCAAATTTAAATTCCAAACCGCAGCGGGCGGAAAAACGGAGCATCAACGCAATTTTTCGACGTGGAGTTTTATGGAACATATAAGGAGATAACATAAGAAGTGCTCTCTGCCTTCACCGAGCACACCGGTGGTGCCCACAGCACTACATGGGCAGAGTTAAACAGGCTTTGATCAAAGGGTCTGATCAAAAGAAGACACACCACTTGCCCTCTGGCCTTTCATTTTGTACACAGTGGATTTGTGGGTAAAACGATGCAGACCAGGTTTCCTACAAGAATGGGAGATTTGCGGTGAACGATACCGACAGGAGAGAGCAGGAACAAAAAGGTGTGGGCTTAAAAAATAAATAAAAAATAAAAACACCGTGCTGTAGGTAGTTTTACTCCTCGGCCGCTCTCGGCGGGAGGTGCCGATTGCATATGATGGAACTCACCTACGGTTTAAGATTCAATATCCTGGATTGTGGAAAACTTTTACACAACTGCTTTTGAGTAAATGGCATCTCAGCAGACAGCTGAAACAACAACAATGGGTCTGAGAACCAGTTAGCGTTGAGCTCAGGCCCGGTTGAGGTTTCAAAGTCTCAAAAATGCAGAAATTGTCAATCGTACCGCTCCTCTGGTTAAAAGCCTTTTTGATGGGATGCCAGAGAAACTGCTGGAGTGACCAGAGTTCTTTCCAGCTGCATAGACTAATACGCTGCTCCTCCCCCACCTGTTACTGTTTTCTGAAGGAAGGTCAGCTAGTTCACTTTGTCCTTGTGTACCATAAAAAACAAATTTGCCTGTTTGTAAATATTTTTAGTCATAAAAAAAAACAAAAACATGAAAAGTCGTCATGTGGAATTGAAAGGAGCTCTGCTAATCACCCTTTGGAAGGCTCCATTTATGAGCGCCATGTCTAATTGACCATTATTTTCAATGTTACTCTGCAGTAAAGTCCATTAAAGACAATACTAAACTCAGTATTTAGTATAGATTTTAAATCTATACTTGTGCTTACATCTAATAAAAGTAATAATTTAAAGGTGTTTTGTAAAAACAATAAGAAATGGGTTTGTTATACAGTATTTTAAATAAAATTAGACAACTTCCATATCTGCTGTTAACAATGTGGATCACACATAATAAGAATGATTTAACTCCTGTATTTTTTTTTCTTCATTTTTTACCTGTAAATGGCGCCTTAAATATGGACTTAATAACTTTAAGCACTTCATTTTTTTATGTCTAAAGGAAAATTTTCAGCATAATCTTTCCTGGAAAATTTCTATGTCAAAAAATATATTATTAAATCTGGGTTTCTTTAATTATTAATATTTCATTTTAAATAGCTGCAAACTTCTATGTTTAACCTTCTGTAAATTTTTAAGAAATAATTAACAAACCATTTTTTTAAATATAATTATTATTCATTCTGTTCACAATAGATAGCTTCATGATAAAAAAAAAAACAATTTTTGTCCCTTTTGGCTTGAATAAATTAAGTAATGATGGAAGCCTGTCAATCAATGTCATCCACACTCACCGGGTTCCTCCTCATGGCCCCTCCCACCGCCCGCACCGCTCTGGGGTTTCCCGCCATCTCGGCGAGGCGCTTATACGAGACCGTCTCTCCAAACTTCACGTCCCTCAGAAGTACTTGCAGCACGCGGCTGGTGAAGGCATCTTCGCCACGCGGCAGAGGGACAGGGGAGAAAAGAAAGAGAAAAGAGAAGGTGAGATTAAATCTGGCGGAGATTTGATAACACGAGGAAGCGTCGCACGCCGACCCAACTCTTTTTAATCAAAACAGAAAGTGTGAATATGCCCGATTAAAACACTTGCTGTATACGGGGATGTCTGTCTCTCTTTATTCCTTACTCATTAAAAACTAAATACGAAGAAGTCTCCCCTCTTTGACCTTAGAACCAGTATTAACATGCTACACAAGCAGACGTGAGAAAATTATTCCTATGGCAGAAAAATCTAGGTTATGCTTCGGAAAGGTCACAGCTAAAATTAAAAAAGTTCGCTCCTTCATTTAAAAGGATTAAGAGGGGCCAAAAAGACTGCAAATCTGCTCCAGATTTTTAATAATAATAATTTGAATGTTGCAAAAACCATTTGTGGCAGTGGGATGACTTTGAGGTTAATCAGACCAATTTGTCCTTTTAATTGCTTTCTATTCAGAGTAGATTCATTATATCATCTTCACTTAAATGGCGGAATTCCTCAAATCATCCGCAGCTTAACCGACCATATTACCGGCTTTGATTTCATTAGCACTTTAGCAGCAGTATTATCTTTTTTTTTTTTTTCTGTATTACCGGGCAGCGACTGAGAGGCATGTTTGTCTAGCTCCGATTGCTGAAGAAAAGGGAAAAGTATTTGAAGCGTCTCGAACGCTTGAGACACCGATGCACTCAGCTTGTGTAGCGAGTGGAAAAACACTTTTCTCTTTTTTTTTTTTCTTTTTGCACACAGGACAAGAAGGGGGAACAATAGTCTCGTTATCAAGACTGGGTGAAATTCATCTAGTATACACATGTACGCCGCCATGAAAATTCAATTAGTGATCTCCCATTCTCTCTCATTTATATGGTCTAAGAGAGCACATGACAACTGATCTATGTGAAATCCCTCTAAATTGGCATTGTGTGAAAACATGTCACACCCCTGTCTCTCTTCTACAGAGCGAACATCCTTTGCTCCCCAGGCTCCCTTGCTACCTTATAGTCACTCTCTGCTACACAAAGCCACGCGAACAAGGCAATTTGCCTAAACTGGGGGGAATAAGTGTAAAACCTAAAGGGGATACGTTTGATTGATGCACACCCATGTGAGTTCTTTGTCTTGAACAAGGCCCGTAGGTACTGTTTAATAATTTTTCAGGTAATAATCACGCTGTCAACGAGATGACGGGCTCTTACGCAGACAGCCTTAATGTTGTGAGGAGATAAGATACACCCACTAAAAAAAAAAAAAATTTTTGCCTTTTTATGCTTTTCACTCTCCCTCCTGTAGCTCAGATTTGGCCTCGTGATGTCTGCGGTGAATACTGATATCGCTTTGTCACTGATGGATAGACGAATGTCTGCCCAGAACGAGGTGACGACAAATCCCTGCTGACGCAAACTTTTCGGGCAAACAAAACAAGGTCTGTGTCGCCCTGGAAACAAGTTACAACGCGCTTAAAGTGTGGTTTCAACAAGTTTAAGAAAGTTCATTTTAAGGCTTTTTAAGACCACTGTGATTTCGATTTAAGAACCCACATGTATTATGAGAAATATCCTACTCACAACTGATTTTTGATTTGTTAAAGAGGAAGTTTAACATGGCATTGTCAACTAAAACTGCTTTTAAACTTTGGCTACATAACTAAATCACCTCCCCAAACTTTCTTATTGATTGGTATTATTAACTACTTTGAAAATCCTTGCTTTTAAGCAAGATGTAAATATACAGTTCCCTCTAAAAAAAGGAGCTACTAATGGGTCTTAAATTTAAAGGACTTTTATTTTTTTCCCCACCAAATTCATTTTGCAATCCAATCACAAAAGATCTGACATGTATGTGACAGTTTTGGAAAATGTATAAAGTGTCAGATCCAGACAAATAAAAAAGCTTCTGTGATCAACACAGTCTCTCCATCACTCACTTCAATGCAACATCATTGGAAAGGTTAGAGAAACTCATGCTTGTAAAATTATTTCCACACATTCAACAAAATTCCACGACATTCCAGTTTTGAAATGGATCTGGATTTTTTTTTTTTTTTACTTTGGAGAAGCTGTGGAATGTGATAAAATATTTTGTTTAATTATTGTTTTGTTTTATTATGATGTGTGTCAAAGCACATGTGCTTTGACACACTTTGTTCGGAGTTTAGCCAAACATCAAGGTTACAGTATTTTTTACTTTGATGCAAAAACATGTATAATCTTACAATTCTTTTTTTTTTCTTTTTTTTTCAGTTTGCTTCATAGTTACTCTGAGAAATTTTATTTGAAATATTTCTAGGATTAAAATAACATTGAAACTGGCGGCTCAGACCTCGCAGAAAAGAGGGAATCCGCATCAAGCCAAGAAAAGCCTGACCGGTCCATCTCTGCACCTAACACTTCTGCACGAATCCTGTTTCTCAGAGCAGGTAAGGCTGGAAAACAAGTGTCTGTTCTTTCATCTGCAGATATAGAGGTTAAAGAACTTTGCCCTCATCAGTGTTTGTGACAGACACTTCATGCAGGTCGCCCAAGGTGACCAGCAGTGATTCAGAGAGCGGTCCCCCAGCCCCATACTTCATAAAGAGCCTAATACGGTGTGTCTGAGGTCAGGACCCTCTTTAGATCAGAGTGCAGTGATGTCAATTGTTTAAATAAAACTTGAGGGAAACCACTTACATGTTTACACGCGGCCCATAATCATGTCACAGGTCATTACCTGCAGTGAGGCCAGGTGATGGGGCTGCTGTGGAGGCAGAGACAGATTTACTCGGAGAAAAATCGAACGCATCTAGTGATTATGAGGATATTGACATATATGATTGATTTGCTCATAATTTTGTATACGAGAGCAATCTTGAGGAGGAAAAATAGAAAGCTGTAAACTGATTTCCATCAGCCCCGCTAATGACAGATTTGGAGAGACGACCTCCAGCTGACAGTCACCTCTTACATGCTTGTGAGAGAGCAAAAAGACAATAGTGGAAATGCAGCTACCTCATTATCCTTTGTGTCTAATGGGAGGGAAGACTTTGACTCCCAGTCAAAGTGTCTCTTGAGTCTTAAGGGATCCATACTTTTGAAGGCTGACGGGGTGCTGATGATTCTCTGATTATTCGATATTCTGAAAACGTTCATTTCCCTAATTCCTCTCCACATCACAGGGGCGAGTCCTGGTGAGTGTCTCATCTCGCCCTGCGCTGTGCACAGGGGGAGGTTCAGGCTCCTGCAGGAACACAGTCATTTGGGCTTTGAAGAGCGCCCTTCCCCCCCACCCCCCGCCTCCCCTCTGCCTGGCCCCCCTCCCAGCACATTCCCCGTGCCGCTTACCGAGACTAAGATCCTCTCGTCTGTTACATATGGATGTATAATTAATGAGATAAGAATATGCATCATTTTAAGAACCCACGTAGACGTCTGTGGTTTTCTGAGGGAGCAAATGCGAGCACACACACACACACACACGCACACACACACACACACACACACACACACACACACACACCTACACGCACACACACACACGCTGTAGCTAACTGAGCGTAACACGCGGATGCTCTCACCATTCCTTTACCCCTGTTGGCCAAACTTCCGTGTGATGTTGTGCGTGACAGTCAGACGATATAGGGAACTGCGCCTTGAATCTCCTTTCATGTCACCTCTGTTTCTCAGGTATGCCGTGACAGCTAATATGAAAAGTGGCTTGTTTTGTCAGAAATGTGTAAATAAACATGGCAACACTTCAAGTGAAGGTCACAACTCAATATTACATGACAAGTGCTGCGAGAGCGCTGTCGCGTTCAGGTTCTCCCCAAAGATAACTGAGCAAACAAAAGTTGGTTGTCACAGATTGTAATGACCTGATTATACTTGTTTTTTTTTTTATACCCCTTTCTTTCTTGGATACTGGTGGCAACAGCATGACTTGTTAAAGGAGAAATTTATGCTCCATAAAGGCAAAATCAATTCATAAATTTTTTGCACACACAAAAAAAACTATATATATGTGTGTTTTTTTTTTTCTTTACCCTCAAAAGACAAATACTCCTGATGCACACATTTAACATTTTTCCACTAGTTTGGCCTCTGGTTCTGACTACTGAGAGACTAAACCTTGTATTTTACGGAGCCCCAAAACAAAAGACGAGCAGGGGGGACGTGGGGGGAAGAGGTGCAACACGGCACAATCACCTATTCAGATCAGGTACTAATGAAGAATTCCATCTATCCTGAAATTTAATTAAAACCCCAAAGACTTTCAGATGAGATGCGATTTGAAAGAGCCCGGGGCTGGTACACAAGCACTTGGTGGCGAAGGGAATCACACTGAAAGTTGATATCGTAATTGGTCCTGATGTATTTTCTGCATTGCCTTTGCGGGAGCGTGGGACTCATAGCTGTATACAGGGTCTCGACGGAGTACCTGCTCATTGAAAATGCCATCACTCAAGCACCGCAAATCTGCATGAAATTAGAGAGCAACTAAGGCCTGATTGCAGGGGAAGGGAGCCACAATTGTTAAATGCATATATTAGGGTTTTTCTTCTCCATGTATGTGTGCATGTGGGGCTGAGTGAGCTGATCTGAAAAGCCTTAAGTTAAAATATAATAAGCGCCTCAGTAAAATAACATTAAAAAAGATTCTTAGTTGTTGTGAAAACAGCACTGACTTTTTATTTGATGTCTACATTTAGGTTTGTCATGTGACAAAATTAATGTGTCTTCAAAACAAAAAAAATTCTGATATTCATCTTTTCTGTCACTTAATTTGATTTGCAAACACAACTACTCACTGAAGGAACAATAACTGTAAATGTAAAATACTATGTATGGTGAAAAACTAACAGTGCACATCAACTGTAAATCCTTGCAGTGGCAGCATCATGCTGTGACATGCTTTTCATAAACAAGAAGAGTAATGCAATAAAACCTATTGGAGGCTGTAAGCTAGACAATGACCCAAAACATATGTTAGATACAATGGAGAGGTTTAAATCAATGCATATTCATGTGTTAAAGTGGCTCAAGGTAAGTGAAGTAAGTGAAATACCTGAATGCACAGATTTTAAAAGTTTGTTAGGCAACAAAATCATTGTCTTGAAAAGCACCAGAGATAATTCATTCTTCATTTTTGTCCTTCAGCTTCTCTATCAAGAACTCCACAAGCACAACTTCCCACTACAAGAACACTAATTGTCCAGTTTTCTGGGCCGCTTTCATTTTACACACCCTAAGTGACTGATCAGGCCAACAATAAGCTCATTCAAACTTTACCACCATTCACATGTTCTCATCTAAAAGAAAAAAAAAAGACAGAGAAAGAAAAAGAAAAGAAAGCTTCCTGTCTGAAAATGTCAAGAGTGGAATTCGATCAGTTTCAAAGAATGTGCCAAGAATCATGAAAAAGCTTGCCAAGACTAACACGCGTGGTAAGAGCTGCCACAGATTACTGAACCAAGTTACAGCTCTGTGTTCTGTTCTCTCTCCACCGCTCACACACACGCACACGCACACACACACACACCACCCACTTTCCTCCACTCTCCCTCTCAGCCATAAAATACTTCATTATAACACAGTGAGCCAGTGAGTGTAAGTGATGTAACTGACAATTAAGAGTGAAAGCCTGATCCCAGTCACGGCTCTGCAAATATTTATCCATGACAGACCTCCTTGCAGGGCGGGGTGGTGAAAGGCAGGGAGCGGGAGACTCCCAGCGGTCTGCGGCTCGGTGAAGTACGCCTGGAGCCATTCAACGCAGCGCTGCATCTCGGGGCTCGTTTCTGCTGGGCTATCGGTGACCACGCAGCTCAGGGGGGCCTCGTTGCTCCTGGGAGGGATGTAAGGCAGGACAAGGGAAGTAAGATGGGGATCAGAGGAGCAATCATACCACCCCAGCTTTTGCTTGAACGGTGCTAAAAAAAAAAAAAGTCACAGGAGTGCAGTAACGTACGACACAGATGGAAGATGGCATTATATGCAGAATAAAACTTAAGCTGTTAATTGAGACGTGCCTAAAATCTAAAGTTGTACACTGCCAAGGAAGTACTAACACCACGTGAACTTTTTGTCACATTACAATAACAAACCTCTTGTATGTTTTATTTGGATAGTAGCATAGTAGTATATACTTGTGAGGTTTACATTTTTTATTACAGATACAAATCTGAAAAGTGTGGTGTGAATTTGAATCAATTCCTCCTTGGATATGACACCCTGCACGAAAAACCAGAGTAACCAATTTCCTTCAGCAGTCGCCTAATCAGTAATGGAGTCCAGTTGTGTGTAGCTTAATCACAGTTGTGCTCTGATGAATTGATGAATAAGCAGAATAATGAAGACAAAGGGACACATCAGATAGGTCAGCAATAAAGTTAGAAAACAAATCCCAAGCTTTCAACATCTTTAAACAGCTCTGTTAAATCCATCAAAACGTGGCGATCACATAAACTGACAGTCTGGGTGAAATGAAGATTATTTAAAGAAGCAGCCAAGATTTCCACTGTAACTCTGGAGGAGCTGCAGTAATCCATCGCCCAGGTGAGAGAATCTGTTGACTGGACAATTACAACGCGTATGCTACACACATCTGTTTTTATAAAAGAATGGTGGGAAGAAAAACACAGCTGAACACAGCTATAATATTTCCTGTTTGTGTCTCAAGGGAATCTCAATAAATCAGAATGCAGTGGAGCCCCACCTAAACACAGATGTTCAGCGAATAAGATGTCCAACTTATTCACTGTAAATAAGTTGGAGTCTTATTTTACAACTTATTTTCAGCTAAATAAGGTGGAAGGGTTAGAATATTGGAATAGAGTTAAGGTGACTATAGATATATTAGTGCATAATGCATATCTAAAATATTCTAAAGAAAAGGTAAAGCTCAAATAACTGGACACATTGCTACTTGATAAGCCATTGGCTGGTGCTTGCTAAACAGCCAATCCATTAGCTGTGCTTTTCTGATTGGCTGTGCCCTCAAGAACAGAAGTAAGGAAGAGTGTAGATATTATTTTCTGTTGTACTGCCAAGATGATTTACACTGAGAGAGTTTATGCATATTAGAGTTTATTTAAACGATGAAAATAGGCAGTTATAAGCGTTTTTGAGGGTCTCAAGTAATCACAGATTTTAACCATTCACAAGTGATTATGGTCCTTAACCTTTGCGAATATCTGGGGTTCACTGTATTTATTGAAAAGTTTAATTATTTCAGAAAGTCAATTCAGTGAGTAAACACGAGGTATAGATTAATTACACACAGACTGATGTTTTCAAACCCATAGTTTTGTTAATTATAATTTTCCACTTACAACTAATTAGAACATGACATTTAGGCTTTGGATATTATATGAGACCAATAAAAAACATGTTTTTTATACGTAATAGGCAGAAATATGGGGTTAAGAAAAAGAACTGAATTACAAAAAGGTAATGGGATTAAATATTCCAATTTTCTGAAATTTCGGACACAGTAAGGATGCAAGAGAAGGTGCTCTTGTCAGTCAATTAATTTTAAACTCAACAATGATGCAGAAATATTGTTTGTAATTGAGAATGAGTGGTATGACATGGGGGGGAAAAAATAATTATTTCATTTTCCACTGTGTAAATCTGCACTACTTTGTTCAATAAATGACAATGGCATGAATATTTTGTAAGGTATTTAACACTTATAGGTTTACCCACTGTAAAAGCAGCAGGTAAAACTGCAGCAGCAAGCAAAAAAAAAAAAAAAGTGGAACAAAACATGAAGAAGTCCAGAAATTTCTCACAACAGATTTAGAGTGTGTGTATGTGTGTTGCACAAAGTGAAAGAGGAATCACAAGGGGCAGAGTTTGTGAAGCAGTACGGATAGTTTTTCAAAAATAACTACAACAAAAAAGGGGAGTTTTAGAAATAGTCAGGAAAAGTTAGAAGCCTTAACAACCGTTTCAACTCTGCTTGGGCTTTGTTTAGAGTTCATGACAAGAATAAATGGATTTATTTATTTTTTCTTTTTGGACAAACCGGAGCTGGCCAGTACGGCACTGCACTTGGACGTGCATCTTAGCATGAGTAGATGCTTGGAGGAATTTGCCGATGGTTGAGTTGGCATCACTTAACAGCTGAGTTTCTCTCTGCTGCTGACCACCCCCCAGGTCAAGGCAAGCAGGCTGACCCATATTTGACACTTAAAGACCCTATTGGGAAGGTCCTCTCTTAGCATGTGCATTACTCCAAAGTGGACCTCAAGCTGTGTTGCGGATTCTAAAGCAGGCCGCCAATTCCATTAACTGGTGTACAGGACTTATAAATAAATAATATCGCCATTTAAGTGCCCCCCTTTTTTTTTTAAAATTGGCTTATCCTGTACGGTATTAATAATAGACATTTACTTTGTTAAACACACAGGCTGTCTCCCTCCCGCCTGCCGTAACAACGTGGCCCTAAAGTGTTTTTACACTTCTGCAGGTCACAGTTTGAGCAGCGTTTTATATTGGACATGTGAAGCCGAGGTTTACTGGAGTGTTATGACTGAGCAGGTCAGTTTTCAGAGGGCCGCTCTGCCTGCTAGTTTGTGGCTGTGTGATGGAAATCTCCTGGGTGCCGTTTAACAGTGGGTGTAAATACAGTAAAAGGTGTAAATACTCTCATTTCTAAATAAACCTCGCAGCAGTTTATAGCCGAGCGGTGGAGAACTCGGAAACCCACCAGCGGGCTCTGCGCTGAGACCCGCTCAAACAATGGCCATGGCTCATGGCAATCTCTGTCGGCATGGGTGAGTGCCCAGCCAGCCCCTACTTGTCATTGTCTCTCCTTTCTATCCCTTCCCTTCCCCTTCCCTCCCCCCCCCCAGCTCTCCCTCCTCATTTCGCCCCCTCTCTATTTCTCTATCCTCCCACACCAGCTCTTTTGGCTCCCCAACACCAACCCTCATCCCCCCCCCGCCTACTTTCTCTCGGCTAGGATCTCCAGGCCACCGTTCCCTTTCTACCCCACCACCACCAACTCGCATCCTCCCACCTCTACCTCCTCCTCTACCCCTCCACATCTCCTCTTTCTCTCTGAGAGGATGTTCCAGACGCTGCACACTGACAGCTCGGGGATATTGTGTGTGGAAATGTTCCTGTTGGACCTGCAGGCCCTTACAATCTACCGGACAAAGGCTGGTGCACCTTTGCTTAAGGCTTGCCACCTTTGACCCCCCTCCTCTGCTTGCGCTTCAGACTTGTCACCGTAGCTAATTTTTCCTCTCCGCCTTTCGCTTTAAAAGTTGCCTCAGCGACACAACGTTGACAGTGGTAAAACTTAATGCAATGCAGGACATGTTATGGTTGGTAAACAAAAGCAAATATAAATAAATAAGTGAAAAAGGAACAACATCAGTGGAGCTGAAGTCTGTCACCTCCCGGTGCAACGGGGGATTGTTTTTAAAGAGCATATGGGCTGTGGAAGATGGAGCTCCTGCAACATTTCCAGACGCTTCAGTGCATCACAAGTCAACCCTCGTCATATGGTCTTTAAAGAGGCCAGACTGGCACATTACCGAGCCTTTTACATGAAATTTGGCATTATTTTCTGAAATAAAGTAAGAAATACAAACTTTGTCCTTGTTTTGCTTAAGTAATGAAGGTATACATGGATGGAATTGAGATTCTTACTATACGATACCTTTGAGTAAAATTATCTTGATATCGCAATATCACAAAATAATGACACATATTTATTATATTTGATATTTACTAAGATATCATTTTTATGTAACAGCACCTGTTAAAATTAGTAAGTTTTAAGTCAAACTTACTATATATATATATATATATATATATATATATATATATATATATATATATATATATATATATATATATATATATATTTTTTTTTTTTTTTTTTTTTTTTTTTTTTTTTTAATGGAGAAGTTGGACAGCAATTGTAAGGCGGATGTAACTGTTGTAAAGACAAAACATATATTATTTAATTGTGATTGAGAAGGGCATAACTTCATCTTGTTTCATATTTCATATTTATTGGTTAAATACAAATAATTATAGATGTTAATATCTCATTGCAATAAAATACAATGGAATTGTAAACTATGATGATTTTATAAACAGGGTTAAGTGGTGGTCCTTCTGCAGTTTGTACACCATAACTGTCTGTGTTTTTCAGAAAGGAAGTATTTACAAAATGCCCAATATGAATTCTTTGTAACCCATTGAAAAAATATACTAGCCATCCTTTGACCAGCTGACCAGCAATGCAAAGCAACAGGTGAGGCGGGGGAGGGGTGGAGTGATGCTGCACCATGCATGCCAAAAAAAACATCGTTAACATCAGTATATTTTATGACATCTCATTAAAATGACTTCAACGTGTAGGAATGATGCAAGAAAGACTAGCATGAAAGAAAACTTCAGCAGTTTGGAAACTGTTTAATATTTTGGTGTACCTTGATATTGGTAACAAGCTTGCGCTTGATTGTGATTAAAAAAAATGCTTCAATAATTGCATTTCAGTTGAAATAAACAGTACAAACAAAGTTAAAGTAGAACTGCTTTTTCATTATCTTTTGACTGCATAAATCATACTTCTTTAGTGTCCTTTGGCCATTTTCTATTCAATCACAGGTAAGGAAATAAGAAACTAATTCCAAACTAGCAGAGGATCTGCTGCACTAAAAAGAATATTTCCCCTGATACAAGATAGCGATTTGAGAAAATTTCTAATACTGTGCTCCTGTCACAATCAATTTCCAATTACCATAAATCATTGTTGCGTAAAGTGGGAGTCATCTGGAGTTCCACCTATTTTCCAACTCTAATATAAAGAATGAATTGAGCATTTATGTAATGTTGAAGGTTATTCCATCAATCAATGAAACAAAGAGAAAAATGTGAAAAAAAGAATATTTGGCATTAAAATTGTCAGTTTTCCTTGAAACATCTGGCATCTCCACTTGCACAAGACTTCAGTAAGACTTTTTCTATCAGCTACAGACGTAAGAATGAAACAGGTTAACCACAAGATCTAATTGAAAGGAATCTGGCGAAGGGTGTAATGGTGTATCGCACAAAAAAGGGGAAAAACTCCAAAGTGAAGCCTCCATCCTCTGAAGCGTGATGGCGCTCATCCCGACTCGATCGGCTGTCACTTTTGACACAGCCTGCCAGAGTTCTCCTTCACTGATCATGGGTAACATGGCGGGTCAGAGGATGAAATAGAAAAGGCCAAGAGCCGTTCAATATTTTTCCTCAGCCTTATAGCTGCAGATACTTAACTCAGAGACGTCAAAGACTCAAGAGAGCATGAAAAAAGCCTAAAATGACTGTCTAAAAAGGGAGAAAAAATACAGCATGTCTCTATGAATGTCAAGATCCTGATGGTCTCTGAGCAAGAGGGTGTGATACAATTGTAAGCCACTTGCTCGATGCAGGGCGTTCAACCATTTGAGATCAGATGCCTATCTCAGTACTGGTAAGCTTTAAGGAAGGCTTCCTATTCTGCTACGAGAGAGAGAGAGAGAGAGAGAGAGAGAGAGAGAAAGAGAGAACGTTTTGTGCTCAGCTGTTTCGAAATAAAAACAACTAGGCCAGATAAACTGCTCTCCTGATATCCAGCAACTCTTATTAGCAAATGTCCACGGAAGAGGCCGCGCGCTCAATCCAATACATAAAGGTGGTGGTGAAATACTGCAGAGCAGGCAACAAAGCACACAACAATTAGGTCTTCTCCCAGCTGGCTAGCCACAGGAGTCAGTGAAGGCATGTATTACCAGAGCCTTAACTCTTACTCCATTATGTAGTGTATCCACACCCCAACGCTGCAATGTTTATCTACAACAGAGTACTGAGCAGTTTCAAATAGCGTTTTTAGCCTCTATTCTCAAGTGCCACAGTAAGAGATTCCAATTACCCGAATGGTAAGGAGCCAGTGAGGGAGGCATAAAGTACATTAGGGATCCCCTGTAACTGCAGGGACCTTTTAGAGACTCAGCTGAAGAGGGCCAGGAGACTGAGGGGACAGTGACCCTGCATGGATAGCCTCTGTCAAAATTTGACCACGTCAAGCACAAAGGCATTATGGGAATCCAGTGTCACCAAGTCCTAATTACTGTCTGTGTTCAGAGCAAATTACTGCCTTGTTCCTCTGATTAGGGAGGAGGCTAATCTTCACCTGTGTACGCCAGCACTGTTGAGGGCCCTTGAGTGTTAGCGCTTCGTCTTCTGTAATTTATTTTTAAATCAGTGCCCGCTCCCAAGAGTTTTGAGTGTTTTGTTGTGAACCGCTTACCATGATCCCCACCGCCGCCCCCTCACCCCTAAATCCTTGACTAAATCCTTGTTTGGTGCCACAGGAAGATAAGCAATAACAACACTTGGGCATAATTGACTCGTACTCCTCTCCAAGATGTCAGAGCGGAATCATCTCTCTGCATATTGCCGTGGTATGTCGCACGCTATACACTTCTGTGCGTTGCAGATACAGAATCCAATCAAGTTCTAAAACAAACTTGCCTTATGTTGGAGAAACTTCACGGTCGACAGCGGGGAAAAGGGAGGGGGAACAAAAACTGCAGGAGCTGCTTTTAGTTCTGAGCGGCAACTCTCATTTGGCTTCTGGGCTCACCCTGGAGGTTCTGCTTTGGAAAACCACAACATTTGCAGAATTTTATCAGAGCGAATGTCAGTGTCTCGTCTGCGTGGGGCGGTTTACAGGTAGTGTGTTGCACAGGTGTTGGTTTACACAGGAAATGGCACATGCAGCCTGATTGGGAGGATCCCAGGAGACAGGGGCACAAACATAGAGCACAGATGGGTCCAAGGGCCAGTGGGAGCAGCACCTTAATGAATACACAGCTGAGTACTACACTTCAAAACATGCAAAACAATATTCTGAGGCGGTCATAAAAATAGAACAAAAAAAAAAAATCATCTGAATATCATTACACAATGAATAATTCATATATCTTTTCTAAAGGGAGTACGTCAAAAAGTCTCCCCACTGCTTTATTGATGATTTCATTCAATATTTCAGCAGTTTGCGGTTTGTATGACGAAGCATTTTAGTTGCAAATGTAAGCAGTTTATTTAGCACACAAAAGTGTATTTAGACAAAGAAAGACTGTGCTAGACAAAGATGAAAAATGAAATAATAAAGTTCATAAAGTCCTAACGAAAATGTCCAAATATAGCAGCTACTTTTAAATATAAATTTACCAGAGGGGACTCCCGGCTATCGCTAGTCTGCCTTTTAGGGAACATTAAGCTTCTGTGTTAAGCTGATGTGATGATGGAGAAAAGAAGATGGAGTGAACTAAAGGTTTGTCAGCATTTTTCAACACCAATCACTCACTGTGTTATCTGTGTTATCCCAAGTCAGACGGAGTAAAATTAGCTCTGGTGGCATGTTGAAAAATTATGTATACCCTTCTCAGTGCATGTATTTTGGGTCTAGTGATATGCACACACTTTTTAAAATCAAATATCTATTCCAATATTTTAGCTTTATCCATGTACTCTAAATTCAGAAAAGTGTCAGTGCACAAGCAAAAACACGGCAGAGGACAGCAGATTCAGAAAATATATATTTTTGGTCTAAGCCACCAGCTCCAAGACTTTTTCAATAAAAAAAAGAAGTCTTGTATTTTTTTTTGTATTGTAAAAAAATACAAGATGATCTTACAGTTACAATATTACTCTTATTTAATATTTGGGCTGCACAATATATCACATCACAGTTGTCATCGCAATATCAATGTGTGCAATACTGCAACCGCAAAGGAATGCGTTTGGCTTGTAGCTCAGTAAGTTATGAGAGTTCAACTGTCGTTCATTGACCCTGTGTATATCAATAATGTATTTGGCCAGGGGATTGGACCCTAACTTCCCTCAATGACCACACCCTGTGTGTATTTTTTATTGCCCTAGGAACTTTTAAGCTAACAGAGACTGCTTTGGAAATTGTAAAAGCATATTTAAAAAAAGGAAGAAAAAAAAAAATTTCAAAAATGGGTCAACTGTAACTGATATTGCCATAATAATATCCATTTTCAGCAACATATTCACAATGATTGTACTTCTGGTTTCTCAACCGCAAAGAACAATACTGTACACAATTCTTTTGTCTCTGCTTATTCCTTTAAATCTTCATTCCAAGCTCAGACTTTCTTCGTTATCTTTCCAAGTGGATCTCAGGGACTTGTTTGCGAGATTTGGTTGAAATCTAATAAGGGAGTTTACCAGGACACAGCACATCCTAAAATTGGTCTGGCAAAGCCTTTGGTCAAATTAAATAGAACAGATGCAGAAAGGAACCGTAGTGGAAAATAAGTTGTGGTTATGGTTTCCTCGACGTGTGAGCACATCATGTAAACAGACCCCAACCAGGGAAACACATTTACCATACCGCTATTCAGCGCAAAGCAGGACATTGATTCACAACACAACACGAGTGTGAGAAAAACGATAAATGCATCACCTCAGATATTTCACACCAGCAGTGGTAGTGTGTAAAAGCTGTTGTGACAGCTTGGGTATTAGAGCAGGGTAGATGGAAAATGTCTGGCTGCTTATGAATGCCAATGCGACTGGGGTGACGGGTTTGACACAAAAACACTCCACCTCAGAACAATTAGGCTGTTCTCAGGCCCCATCCAGTGTTGTCGGTGATAATGGAAAGCTGTGAGGATAACTGGTGATAAATAGACTTTAACACCCTCCTCCTTAAGAACAGTGCAGTCCTGCAGTCCTCTCATATGCTTAGCTAATCATGACCATGGCCAGCAAATTCATACAAAAGACTAATTACTGTTGTACTTCACTTCAGTCTCAAAGGCCTCTTATAGAAGGACTTGGGGGTTCTCCTGCCTCTTTTCTCCTCTTGACGGTTATTTTTTTTTTTTTTTTTTTAAGTAGGCCTCATGCTAGACAAAGGCGTTTAAAAATTTGTGATTGCTTTCATCCTCTTTAATTGCATTCAGAAATGGCATTTCTGCCACATAATGCACTCCTATTGTTTCAGAATTATCTGGCTTGGGGAGTAAAATCTACAATATTTGACGATGCTCCCGAGCTAAATCGCCTCTTGAAATTGAAATATGCCGCCGAAATGCAAAATAAAAAAAATAAAAAAGCAAGCCTTTGCAGCTGATATACTGGAAAGCTCCTTGGCTTTCTACAGAATGCTATTATTATGCATATCCAGGTAGAAAGTTAATTAACCCAAAGCTTAAGCTAATTATGGTAGCAGAATGCTATCAACCAAACGCTTTCAGTCAGACAGCTGTCCAGAATTTCATTTGCTAATCATTTGTCTTTTGCCGGAGCATATGGTACATTTCCCCGCTATCACAGCAACAACAAACAGATGAAAATCATTAACTAAAAACAATGTGCAATGTGAAAAAAATCAGACACAGATTTATAAGGCTTTGTGTCAGAGAAAAAAAGGGGGGAGGGGGGTTGGTGGTGGGGATTTATGGCCTGGTAAGTATAATGATAATTTTGGTTTTAGCCACTTAGGATTTTAGGCTGATCACATGACCTGAGTGTGCAGGGAATTCGCATGCACAAATATATTGTTTATATCTATATGCAAATGAGAGAGAAGTGTTTATCCGTGTAAAATTAATTACAATTTTCTATAGAGGCTTATGCAAAGAGCTTGCTCTTAACAATTTTTAGCTTCTAACACATTTTGTGCCAGTTTTTTTTTTGTTTTTTTTTTCCCCAACATTTTTATGTCGTTAAAACAAGAATTCCCCCAGCTCAGAATTAAATCAATTATTTTCCAAGAAATGCTTCATACTTTATTTTTTTTCTTTTCATAAAAACACATCACATACGGCTGTTAAAGGGTGATTGATATCAGCATTGCCTTGCGACATTATCAGGCAATAAAGGCTACTCAGGTTCTAATGCAACATGTCATACACCGGCTCCTGCAGTACATTTCTATTGAGGACCTCACAAGCTAAATTGCTTTTTTCCCACTCCCCCACATCTCAGCCAGCTTGACAGACAAATTGATCAAAGCATTGTAAAATAATATGCTCACAAAATGTCTCGGGGCAGGAGTCCAGACCTTTTTTCATTTTTCACCCTAATAAAAAAGTGCTCCATGATTTCCTCTGTATTGCATGTCTGTGCTCTGTGCGAATGAGGCAAGAAGAATCATATTTCAGATAGCAGTAATCTCCTGTAAACAAAATGCAAACCTTTTTTTTTTTTTCTCTCTCTGTGACTGCCGAGGCAATGCTACAAACTAAAAAGGGGTAAAAATGGTTAAAAGGAAGGCTGGTGTGTTAAGGCCCCAACAGGGGTTGTTGAGATGTAATGAATTTGTTCATCTGATGGCGCCTTCAGGGCTGTCGTTAGACTGGCAGAGGAGGCTGATTTCAGGAAATGCTTCTTAGATCAGTTAGGAAGCAAAAGGGGCTTGAGACATTTCTATTATAAAGAGCTGACGGTCACGGTGTGTAAGCAATACTTCAAGGGCGTTTAGGTAGGTATAATGGCATTTATCAATATCCGTCTATCAATGCCAGAAATGCTTTTTTCTATTTGTGCTCAAGCTGCTCCAACACCAAAAAGTATTCTTGAAAGTATTACCTTCATCTTATTATTTTTCCTCTTTTATAATTGTCCTATTTGCTTTCCTTTGTTTACCATTGTTGCTGGTATGGCTCATCACCAATTCAAAACAGCACCTATTTTAAATCTCGCGAATATTTTAATTTTAATTTATTCTGGTGTTGATCCTTGGGTGAGTTGACTGCACATTTCTTTACAGCAGATTAAGAGTAGGTCACAGAAAACGAACTCCAATTGATGGTTTTCAAAGCAGGTATCGTGGTTACAAAATGTCCTGCGGGGGTCAGCTCCAACTCGTGCCCAAAAAAGGGCATCATGCAAAGAGACAAACGGATCAGCACCTAACTTTTTTTTTTTCACTATGTTGTACCTTACTTTTCTGGTACGAGGTGTTGCTGTATTCTTTCTAACAAATAAAAGTTATATGTAGGGCCAATATTGGATTAATTAGGACAAAACCATTAGGCAATAGGTAATTTAGCATTTACTTAGAAAATAAACACTTAAAAATGTGACTTTCCTGTTTAGAAAAACAGAAGAAGAGATAATATTTAATAGCAGTTTTTGTTTGTTTCTTTGTTTGTTTGTTCTATGGAATGTGTACATTTAATCTAACCAAGGATCTGATCCTAATTCAACAACCTTGTTCAGTTTCTCTCGGCATGGTTAGTTGCCACAAGCTCTTATTAGTTTTTACTTAAAATGTCTGGTTCAATCTGGATCTAACATTTCTTTAAGCTTGCTGTTTATTTTTAGCCTGTTAGCTGCTAATTCGTTTACAACTGAAACAGAGGAGTACCAGACGGGCGTAAACTGGTCGGTTTGACTTTTATTTCTCGCTCAACCACTCCACTGGGTACGAAACTATGCACAAGGTAGGATGGAGTCATTGTGTGGTGGGAAACACATCTCAATGGGGAGACACAATCTGATGTAAAACATACATGCTATCGGCATGTTGCTAATATTTTAAACAATACTAGGTTATGCCATCAGGCATGTTCACTCCTTCATTGTTGCAGATACGTGAGCATTACTGAACTTTTTTAATCTTTCTCCAACATCAGAGTTTTGGCCTTTAGGAGGCTCTTGTAGTTCCTGCTCTGCAGCAAAGCGTCATGGCTTGTTGGTATTCTTTGCCTTTTCCTGTTCATCTGCCACAAAATACCTCAGGACAACGCTTTGCCTTTTCAGCTAATGATAGTCAAAAAGACTCTTCTCCAAGCCTATTTGCTACGTCACCAGTTCCTACTCATTTCCAACTTTGGGAGTTGGAAATGTGTCTCTACAGCTTTTGATGAAACTGAGTATCCTTAAAGAATTGCTTTCTATGTTTATTGTATGAAAATATTGATTATTTTGATAAGTCTAGTACAAATAATAAGTAATAATAAGTAATTAAGTCCTGTCTATCCTAATTATACTTCCACATAACAGCATCCTTAATATTTATGACAATTTAACAAGAGTATAAATAAAAAATAATAAAATAATTTTAAAAAAGGCATTCAGTATTTCAGGTATATGGTATGAACACCGTTTTTTAAAGGTACAAACAAAATAGCAGCACAACGGTATAAAATTGGGGTCCCGATTGTCTCTTTATTACTGTGGCTGCCTGTCCACTTAATTGCTTTAATCAGATACAGTTGTTAAATTAACAGAGTCAATTATGCAACAGGACAAATATGTCACTTTTCCTGTTTGGTAGAAGAAATCTGACCTGACACTGCAAGGGATTCAGACCCACCATGGTGTTGATTTAGCTGCCATGGCAAGACGCACACACACACACACACACACACACACACACACACACACACACAAAAAAAACGCATGCACTGTTCTGTAAACCTGTAAATGCACTGTAGGTCTCTCTTTGTTTTATGCATGGATGTTATCTATTTTCTTATCCAAAATATGTTCTTAGAGGTCATTTATCATAGTGACTTCCTAAGCCTGTGCAACACCACATCCAAAGCTGAGAAGAGCCTTGTTTAGTATGTCATAAATAAATCAATGGAAATGCCTGATCTGAACTATTACAGCCACAGCCAGGCTTTTCTGAGATCTACATGGAAAGCCGGTTGCGAAGATAAGCCGGTATTTTGTCACTTTATCTCGCCTCCCTTAATGCCTGTTTACATAGAGTAACTCAACATATCTGAGGTGGCTCTGCTTCGCCATCTCCTACAACACTGACAGCATATTCTACTGGCCAAGATAAGATCTAAACATTTTCCTAACGATTTCTTGCTCACACCTTGGAGAACATATAGACAGTGATGCGATCGCTCCCACTTATGACCGACATCGCAAATGATATTAAACTGAGAAATGATCTAGTGATGCGAATCATTAAATTCATTTGCATATTCCTACTGAACCTGAACGCACAAATTAAACCCCGTTCGCAAGTCGACGGAGAAAGGTGCCCGCGCATGGTTACAGGACATCTTCCATAATCAAAATTCCATATTATTAATTTTCTCACTTCAACTCATTAACAACAAGTGGAGTGTTTTTGCTGCTTGATGAATTTTGGGAAATAGCAGACAGTCGAGGAGGAAACACATGTTGAGGTGTAATATACAAGGTCATTAATGGGTTTCCATAAATTAGAATTTAAACGGACATTTTGAAAGGGATAACTTCTTATCCCGATGCATTTGAAATGGTTTAATTTCCCAAATCATTCAAGTTTATCAAATGTGAATCTGTGAAACATGGATATTTAATTTCAATCTAATCAAAACTAATCTAAGATGTAGGACGTGGACCTTTAAAACTAAGGAATAAGTACCTATTAGTGCTGACTTTAATCAGTTTCAGTCGCTTCAGTAAGAATGTCTATATTCTGACAATTTTGAGGGATGGGAAGGCCATGAAATGCAACCACATAATACATTTCTGAGTGTCAGTTGACACTCCAAACTACTGCATACAACTTGAATGAAACATAAAGAAACAGGAGAGAACAGTCCACACTCCCTGTGGCCTTAGCTGACCTCCCAGACATCATTTCTAATCAACTCCCTTGAGGGTAATAAACAAGTTATTTTTCTGAAATTTCAAATATACTGCAGGAAGAATCACAACCACATGCCATCAGAAATCTAATTTCGAGCCCAACAGTATTCTAGTGCCCCTCATATTTCTAGAGCCTGCTCATATTTGCCCAACTTTCTCCCGGATATTTCTTGTGGGATCTACAAAAATGCCCTGCTTCCAATGAGGAATGGTGGCACTCCATCACAGGAGTGGATTCTGTCTGCCTGTAAATTTCACACCTTTGTTTATCACGTCACCAGCCCGGCTGTTGTACAGTACCTTTCAGCAGGTGCGACATCCATTAGGATCTGGATGGTGTGCACACCATTCTCACATCCACTGACTTGGATCGTCCCCAGGGGGCTCAGCAATGAGATGGTCTTCTGAGTGCACCGGCTCTCCTCTTGCTTCTTCATCTCGCTGCCCTGCCGATGAAGAACAAATTACACCGCACTTATTGACATATTCGTGCGGCAACTTTCACAATTTTCCATGGAAAATTTGCATTGAGTGATCTATTGAAAACCAAGCATGCCACCAACAGAAGATGACTTGCATATCTGAACACCTAGCCTTCCAACAATGTCATGATGCGACTTGATCCCCGCATTATTCTCAAATATTTCTTTTGTGCATGGAATAGAATACGCCTATCTAACCAATAAATCGCCCATTTTTTCCTCTCTTTCTGTTCTATATATCACATAAATGAGAAAAACAATGCAGTCTGTTCCCTTGTCTGGTGGGGGATTCCCAAGATAGCTCGACATTATTTTCAATCCGTCATTTTTGGTTGATGGCCGGGATGTTTTTCTAGCATTAAATTTGTTCCTTAGGGTGCAACTCCAATGGGATTCTGGTTTCCAGCCCTTAACAACAGCAAAAACGTGCAGCTTTTCTGACGACTGAGATGGATACTGGCAATAACCAGACAGCAGTTCCTTTTTTATTTTTACTTTGAGGGACTGAGAGATGATTGACTATGTTATATGTGAGATTTTGAGAGATGGGGGTTATAATAAATAAAGGTCACATTGACTGCAAGCAACCTTTACTTCCAAGAACCTTGATGTGAAAAGTTGAAATGATACAAAAAATACTTATCATTTGCTTTCAACTTCTCAGCATTTAAAAAAACAAAGCTGTACATATATTTGATTTTTTTTTCATAATTTAAACCTTAAATTAAATATATAAACATATGCTTCAGAATATGATTAAACTCAAATTATCCATAGTTTCTACATCCCGGTTGCACTGCTTAATTTTGATGAATGCACTGATTGCATTGAATAATAGATTTATACACAAAATAAATATATACTTTTGTATATAAAACAAAATTGCCCTGCAATATATCACTATTTGTTGATATGATACTAAAACACCTTTCATATGTTGAAATTATTTTTACTTTTTTTTTTTTTTAGTTGAAGTGCTTATCCTAAAACATTACTATGTTTTTTTCTTAGCTTGGGAAAAAAAAGATCTTGTTTGTGATTCCAACCTCGACCATACTTGTCTCTCAAAGTCTTTGTCTTTTGGGACAGCAAACAAAATTTTGGGAAGCTATGCACTGTTAGTCAGGCAGCACAAGCAATTGACTGATTTTGAGAGTGTGAGCTTCAACAATTTCAAGACTGTTTTTATTATTGTTATGTGAACCGCCGGGTGATAATAGAAAAAACTCTAACTGAAAGACAACAATATAATTTTTTTTTGCACTGATTAGTATTTTTTTTTTTTTTTTTTAGGTTTAAAAGTCTGTTTGTTTTATTTTAAGATTACCTCTTTTCCCCACCCCCCTACACAAACGCACACCACTACCAGCACATCTGTCATGGTATGTGATCACAAATGCGTCTGCTTCAACTTTCTTGTTTCTACTCTTGCAGCTCTCACTGTATTCATTAGGGGTTTGCCTGAACTGACAATAAAGGCGAGAAATTTTCTGAGCCAAACAATGGTACAGTGCACTTTGGATAAGCGTTGGACACACCGTCTGCCATTTAGCAAATAGACTCGCAAAATGGAATAATGGACTTTGGCAATAATGGTCTTTGCTAATCGCCTGCGCTGATTAAAAAATAATGTCCTTCGTGTTGTTGGTGCTGCCGTATTTCGGCGCAGTAACACTCGGTCTACTTAGTGACTGCTCGGATGTTTGATGTTTACCCAGCTTTTCACGGTGAGGAACAACAAACAATAAGCAGCTTGTGTTGTTAAAAAATGGCTGGCAGACTCCTCATGCTCGTCAATCATTTGACTGGTTTCTCATTAGACTAGCTCCTGGTCAAACCTGCGTGATTAATTGAGCAGAAAGCTCACCGTGACTGTGCAGGTGTGAAAATGCAACATGTGCCGTTTAAAAATAAATAAATAAATCACACAATTTATGCCGAAGCACGCAAGATATCTAATGTAATCTGTGAAAGTGAGTATTTGCCCTAAACCTTCATAAACACACCTTCAATTTAACTACCGAGCTTAAAATGTCCAAAAATTAAGTAAAGTTTCTAACCGAATCCGAACAGAGACCATGTTTAGTACAAGAAGCAATTGCAGAGCTAAATTTACTTTTAAAAGAGGGTTATAGTTCAATTAGTTGCATTAATTAGTCTTGTAGCTTACAACTGATGCCTTTTTCATACTCCGACTACAGTGCAATGTTCAATCTTCGTTCCTGTGAACAAATGACACTTCCTGTTTCTTCTAGCAGCGTGGTCCAACGATCCAATCACAACACGGGAAAGTCCGCTCTTGTTCCCTAATTGGCCAGTACAAAGTCACCGCTCCACCCCCTGCCAGGGACGGAGTTGTGCTCTATAGATGTGATAGAAGACTCCTCTAATAGGTCTCAAGTTGGGATTTGGGGTTCTTTGGGGGCTCCACAGTAAACCAAAGACTTGTAATAGTAGTGATTTATGTATTTGATTTGCTTGATGTTCACACACTATGAAAAAATATATAATAATGCATATTTCTAGCATTAATATCAAACACAGTTATCGCTCTGCTTATCTAAGACATTTATACAGTGCTGCATCTCTAGTGACAGCTTCTCTGTGAGGGATTTAGAATCCTAGGCATAGTGTTTGTAGATAAACTACATCTATATGAGAGCAATAACCAATAACCCCTTATGCATTATTAGCTAATAAAGTCACCATGTTATTATAAACAGCACAATTTGATACTTTTATTATAGTTTTGTACTGTCTAAAGTAGACAAACTTGCTTCATTCTGCCTGCAGCAGTGTTGATCAAGATATGCAGGATAATACAAAACACTTATAAAAAAAGTGTGGTATCAATCATGTAATTTTTAAGTGTCTGTTCGCCTCTGCCGTGTTAATTTTTATTTCTGTGGAGCCTTGAGCTCTCTGCATGCCTCCGTTTGGAATGTGTAGGCCGGTATGGGCCTGTGGCCCACACCCCATCTCAGCGGTGAGGATGGGAGCGGGGGGAGAAAACGCCACCCCTGCAGAGACCATTTTGAAATCTGTGAGGATTTCCGTGCCATCTGGACCCGCTGCCAGTCTGCCCCAGATAGTAAGGGTTGGCAACGGTACCCGACGGTGCAATATGGCTCTCTCTTTAATGAACTACTAACTGTCCCCCGTTTTAATTGATGTGACATTTGAGCCATTTATCTCTGACATTTCAATGAAGGATGATTCTCAGCCTTGCCATTTACTTTTTTTGTGCTATTTTCTAAGAGTCATTTGCATTTTTCTACTCTAAACCTGCTTTTTGTCTCTCATTAGCTAATTAGAGGAACATGCACAATTAATAAAAATGAACATAACCTAGTTTGATATAGGCTTGATGAGGGATAATCAGAAAATCAATGTTTTCTTAACATTTATCACAAATGATGTGAAGGGCTAACTGTGGTAAAAGGTGACTCTGATAAAGCTCTGTAACCTTTACCCACATACCAACATGTAGCCTACAGTGTGGGACAACTTATGTTCACAGCATGGGGAGAATCAAGCTCAATTAATCAGCATATGATTGCAGTAAGCAGCCCCCTCTGCTGGATCTTTGGAGCCATACTGTTTGAAATCATTTAGACACTTGATTCAGTTGCCAGACTGTTATCTTATGTCAATGTGGTTTTTTTTTCTTAAATGTTTTATGATTGCTTTAATGCATTAAATTAAAATGTGTTTAAAAGTGTCATATTTTTTTTTTAAATCGTTTATTTTGCTTTTGTTAACATTTTTCTTGAATACCAAATTAAATTGCCAAACACATCAGAGATTATTAGCACAGTTTGCACTGTGTGTGTGTGTGTAAAGTTATTTATATTTATTCTAATTAGGCTAAATGTTGTATATCAAAACAGGAAATATTTTAGTGCGTATGTATTGAAGCAAACTGCCTGAGGTGCGTGTGAGTGACATAAAAAAAAACCTCAAGGCTCAATTGTTTTCCATAACGAGACATATTTTAATCTTTTTAGATATCCTTTAAAAACACGGCTCCATTGATGTCGACTGTTCCTTTGATTGTGAGTGTTATCATTGCCAAGGTGTGGTGCCCTGTCTGTGCTGGCAGCCGGGCTTGATATCTTTTGTTTGGGAGTCAAAGAGCTCCTTTTCCTGCTCAGTTTCCCTCCCTATTTTTGTTTGTGTGAGGCGTTGATAGACTTATATGTTGCACGGCTTCCTTTTAGTGTGCTGCCCCAGATGTTTGCAACAATAACAACCCTAACCTTTTTCTTTCTTTTTTTTTTTTTTGTCGGCATTGTGGCAGAAATTGTTTATTAGCAGTTTTGTCCATCCTGTGTGTCGTATGATTGTCACAGCTCAGTCAAAAATGCTGCCTGTCAGTGGCTTTGCTCTCTTTTTTCCTGTGTTCGCTGCCTCTCTCTCTCATGTTGGCGTGGGAGGAGTTGAAGTCATTTATGATATCAGATATTCTCTTGGAGAGCGGGAACGTCCTGACAGACGGAACAACCACTATCCTCTCACGCAGTGGTTTGTGTGTGAGTGTGCATTTTAATCAGGAAAAATGGCTCTTTGGGCCTCACGCTGCACATCGAGGAGGTTTGGGGCTTCTCGTTGTGTATATCAAGGGTACATAAATGTTATGTCTGTTTCACTAAATCAAACTAGGATCCAGCCATAAAAACAGCACCCTATTACAATGCCTCGCAACAGTTTAATACAGCTCAGGTTGTTGTTGTTTTTTTGTTTTTTTTTGTCGTTTTAACAGCTACATCTCTTTTGAAGTAAGTCAGATTAGCAAAGCTAGACACTGAAAATTTTGCCCTTTTGCTGTACACAAAAGCTTAAGATCTTTTTTAGTAGGATGGAGAGCTTTTGTGCATATCAATGTCTTTTTACAGGGCAATTCATCTTCTTATCATCTCTGTCCAACTTTTATGTCATTACTGAGAAAAGTATCCCCAAAGCATAATGGTGCCACCACCATGTTTCTCTTTTGGAATATGATGTTCAGTGTGACAAAATGCTATGGCACACATAACGTTTTTGAAAGCGGACTATTAAGTTCAATTTTGGACTGTCTTCTCCATGTTTGCTGGCTTGGGACTACCTTTTTCTTTATTTATCTTGTTTAGAATTAATTCTGCAGCTTTTGAAAGTAAGTTGTTGCACTGATAAAAGCGTCCTCCTATAAGTGCATCTGCATTTCTACTTCACAATCATAAACTCGTTTGTGTTGCCGTGTCATTTAAATTTCCCTAAACATAAATTAAAGTTTATTCTTTTAACATGATAAAATGTGAAAAAGCTTAAAAGCTATTTATTCTCTTGAAAGACTCTGTGTTTCGTTCTTTTAATGTTGGCTCTTTGTAATTCCCCTCCTCTCTGAAGAATTAGCCTGATCGTCATGCAAGCCTTCTCCATAGCCACGAAGACGCCGGCTAACTTTCTCCGTACCCCTCGAGTGCCCACTTATTTAGTACACCTGTGTGCTTCTGTCCCTCCGACTCTGATATGATGTGTCTTTCCTATTTTACTGTTGACACAGTGCTATGAATGTCTGAGCATTTTTGCAAATGAAGAGGCTTGAACTCCTGACAGGCAGTGTCGCCGGCACCCTGACACACTGGCCCGCACATGCTGTGCGGCATAATGATGACATTAGGATCCAGTGATAATATCAGGACGCACTTCAGATAAATGACTGATAAACCAGGGGTTGTGCCTCTCGTATTACACGCTTGACAGAGCAGCTAATCAGTGTCCAAGTGACTGCTATTACATAAATCATGAGCTCGACTTTGATGCATATTCCAACGGTGTTCCCTATTCATCACGTCATCTGGGGGAAGATTCTCTGGATGACTGGCTGCCGAGCCAACACACATTTTAAGAGCACATTATGTTTTCATTAGAATTTGATATGATCCATTCCAGTGTTGATTTGATTTTACGTGCTTGGGTCATTTGATAGGAGGCTACTAAGGAGAGGTGGTGTATTGTTACGCTATGTGAGCTGTTTCCTTTTATTACCCACATTTATTGCCAAGATGCGTGTTGATGAACAACCACATTCTTTGTATAAAAAGCATCTCCCTAAACCCCAATTATTATTGTTTTTTTTTTTTTTTTTGCTATATTCAAGATCCATCTTAACCCAGGATCTTGTTAATTTTTTAAAAGTTGTCTTATCTTGGAGTGTGGAAGTTGGAGCAAGTATTATTGCTTTCCTTAGTAATAAAATCAAAATACACCCATAGGTGAAGTTGGAACTCAGACATTGGGTGCTGAAGTGAGTCACGGTGTATGTTTTATTCCCCTGTATTGGGGTCAGAAGATGTGAAGGTGGGGGTGTTAATTTAATCCCCATTCTTACCCTGAGCATGGCCACACTCTCTAAGGAGCTTTATCTCTGACAACTGTGTCAAATTAGAGAGACCACGAGCCCCTCATAAAGAATATGTCTGTCAGACTACATTGTTCCTGGCCTCTGAAATATATGGCTGAGCGGGACAGAAATAGAAGATAACTCCGTGGTCCCCGCTGTTGGACTCAAACATGATGAAATAATTTTCAAACCATGTGATCCTGTCAGCGAGACGGACCGCTAATAAAACTGATGCACACGTATTACTGCGTACCTTTCGAGCTTTGTAGAGTTCTATGTGCTTCTATGTTTAAAATCTCATTTATTATTCTATCCCCTTTGTGAATAAAACATTCAAACAAAACTCTTAAGAGAAGTTAATCAACAGTATTACTGTAAAAAGAGTGAAACAATAATAGAAAATAGTTTAGTTTTATTGTTTTCAAATTTGATGTTTCCATCTATTTCTTTAGTATTTAGTGGTTTTCTTTTAAACTCTCTGAGACTTGAAAGAAATGTTCTCGATGTTTCTCAACAAGCTTCTCACAATAGTTTGCATGAATTTGGGCCCTTAGGTTTTTCAGCTGTAAGAAATTAAGATCAGGACTTTGTGATGGCCACTCCGAAACACAAACTTTACTGCACTTTGTGACTAATTTGACGTTACATCAAAGCTCATTGTCCATTTGGAAAATTAGTTTGCTGCTTCAGGTTCTTCTCATAATATTCTTTGCCCTCTATTCTGCAAAGCATAATAGCTCTTTTTTTTTTTTTTTTAGCTAAACACTACCAAACAATACAGTTGCCACTCCCGTAATTCATAGTTTGGTTGGTGTTTTCAAAGGCTTTGTTGAGCCCCTATTTTTCTTCTAAATGCAATTTTAATTTAATCTGACCAAAAGATATGTCTCCAAAAACTAAGGTTTTTTATTTTTATTTATTTTTATTTTTTTTGTAATTTGGCTTTTTTGTAGGACTTTTGGAGTGAAATTTTTGAGTGTCCTTTAGCCCATGGGAGTACAAAACTCTTTTTACTGTGGATAATGAAACCAGCTTCAGCTCGGATCCTCATAAGGTTTTTGGTGTTTTTATTTTTTATTTTTTTGGCGCTAATGCAGACATTTTGCATCAAACATGTTTACAAGGAAGTCTTCCACTTTGGCCAGGTATTCTGAGGCTGTTTACCCTCAAGTATAATAGTCGAATAGATAACTGTGGAGTTTTCAGGTGGGGGAATTTTATCCTATTGCAAGCATCATTTTTATAGCTCTATTTTGGAATTCCTGATATCCTGGCTGATTAAAAAAAAAATAATAATAATTTCCATGGATGGATCCACATGTGTGTCTCTAACTCTGTTAACCTTTCAGACGTTTACAAAAGCATTACATTATCATCTTGGCTTTGCAGATGACCATCTTAGATTATGTAAGCATCTGAATGTGAGGTAATAATAATAATAATAATAAAAAAAAGATGTCTCTCATTATTCTGGCGTTCAACAAATATAAATAATTTTCTGTACTCTTGCCTGACCTATAAGAGAGAAAAAAATTAGTCTGTTGTAATATTAGACAGTGAGAAATGCAGGGTTATTTGTCATTTAATGAGGTGCATGTAAATATCAAGTTTCAACTCCAAATCTGCTTGGGTCTATAAGTGATGGGCATGTTTCATTCCATTAAAATGTGGCACATAACTCCAGGTCAGTCCAGCCTAATAAGTGCCCATCATTTATCTCCCCTGTATCATCTCTTTACCGCAGTCAAACATGTAAAACAACTCTTAATGTTCTCCTCAGTCCCCTATGGGTGGTTCTCCCTGTTATCATCATTGCCTCTATTCTGCGGGGACTTCCTCAGGAGACAACGTTTTCATAGACCTTTGACCTAAACCATATTTTCCATTTGAATGGTCTGACTTGTGAATATTTACAAGCATGTTTAATGTATAATAGATCTCATCTGTGTGTATCCGGAGCCATTTTCTGCTCAGTCAGATTCTGGCATCGGCCTCAGCCCCTTTGCTTGAGGTAATTCTGATCCTTTTTAAAAGCAAAATGACCTGTGCCTCATTTAGGGCCAAGTAGTATGCATACGTTTCCCACAGGTCCCAGGGGCATACATGTTTATAACAAGAAAAGCCGGCAGTCTCAAATGTAAACATCTTAGTACTGTAATATTATTGTATCAGTAAAGTCCCAGAAGGTGGAAGATTTAATAATGTGGGTGGATTATATAAGAGAGAGAAATAAAGCAGTAATTTGAAATTGTTTGGGGACCTTTTGTGTCAATGGTTATGGAGGCTAAGGGACAACTCTGTTCCCTCAGGCCACTGTTAAAAAGGCAATGACTTTTCTTGTACATACACAGCATTTTGGAATCTACATGCATCACTAGCAGCACCACAGGCTTGCATTGTGTAATTACTAATACATAATATATTGGATTCTATTTTCGCATATAGATAAAAAAACAAACAAAAAAAAAACAATGAATGAATGAAAGCAGTGAAAAAGGAAGAACATGTTGATGAATAACTTCTGCGCTGAAGAGCATTAATATACATTTGCTGGTGAAACAGATCTCGGTTTGCTTCTCGGGCGCTTATACAACGATGGGGTTTTTAATCTCTTTCTTGCCGATGAAAGTCCCAGTAATTGCTATATTTCCCTTTTTGTTTCAAGGACCTTTGATGATCCCTTGGCTTGCATCAGAGGGCAAAGTCATTAGTGGAGAAATGAGCTCAAGTGAAGAGAAAGAAATTGCAGGGCTCCCAGCATGATTGGAAACTTTGGCTCACGTTGGAACGTTAATTTGAATTCAATTTTCAATATATGTTTGATAGATAAAGCACAATTAGAAAATATGTACTTAGAAAAACTGATGAGTTCAGCCCCCCCGTTAGTGTTTAAGCATTAGCCAATATAACATTATGGTAAATATTACTGTAGCTGCAACAAGCATATGAGCCGTTTTGGATTATAAATAATTGCACAGCCTTTGACAAGCACAATTACTAACTTGTAAGAACATTTTTTTTTCTTTTTTACCAAAAGAGATGCAATTATATTTTAATGCTGGCTTACATTTACACATTTAATACAAGCAGGTTAATACAAGATTGCCACTCGCATTAACAGCATGCATAAGGACTCTCAAACTTGTTCAAAAATCAGAATCTGATTTATAGATATGATCAAAAGCACAAAACAGCTTGTGAGAAGCAAATGCTATTAATTAAGCTGTACTTGCAACTTAGAGAAATAAGTTATGTGGGTTGTCGACATCATGTTTTATTATTTTATATTACTCTTACTATTATTTCACTTCCTAGTAGTTTTTAGATGTACTGTTAAGAAAAGTCCATCTAGAGACAAGTGCTGCAAATTAGCTTATGCTATATGCACCTTGATACAGGTATAGACTGCAGTTTCATTCAGTTTTGCATTTCGTCATATATTTTGTTTGTAACATTTAAACAGGTCAACATAAAATAAGCCTATTTAATTTGGATTCATTTAATGTTTTTTTTATGTTCTTTATGACCTGTATCCAAGTAATTAGAGGGACATGAGCAAGAAAATGTGAAATATGAAATCCTGTAATTCAATTAAAACAGAGAACACTTGCTTTGTGTGAAAGTAAAACTCTTTGTAAATCAACTTAAAATCCAGACAAAAGTTTTACAGTATTAAATGGTAAGTAGTAACACTGCAATAAATGTTGCAATATTTACGCACCGTATCGTTTATTGAGCTAGTGCTCAGTCAAACGGGCCGTTTAACTGAGCACATACAACTATAGACACAACACACAAACACCCTTTGGTCAGGGTGATGTTTGTTGAACTGCTGGGCTATTTTAGCTAGCTGACTCTCTGTTTTGATATGACTCATTGATTGTGTGTTTGCATCATGCTTTGTTTTCTGCTCCAGTTAACTGTTTGTGGTTACAGGAAGAGCTATTCTCCTGCTTTGTGCACTAATTTTTTGATGGTGAACTGAGGAAAACGTTTTCAGTTAGCTACCACCGTCTAAAGTTGTGGCTTTTTGTTTTGTATAGCATAAGAAATCGGATTTATTTATGTATTTGGATTGTTTAATGGATTTTTTTAAAACTCATTTTTGGTGTCCATACGTTGTTGGCATAATATAACCAATGCTGCTTATGTTCCACTAAAATCTAAACTACTGCTACGACTCCCACACGGCATTCGGTTGAGTAGGTCTTATCACTCAGACAGAGCGGGAGCAGCGGTGACCAATACTGACTCCTTTTTACTACTCCTTACTTTAAACGGCAATGTGAAGGTCACAACAACACTTAGACTGTTGTAAAACCCCGGATTTGTGAAATCCACAAGTCATCAACTTCTTTTGATTTTCTTTGTTGTTTCTATTTACCCAGTTCCACTATTATATCTTTGCTTTTCACACTGCAGGAATCATTGTGCTCAAAAATACACTTTAAGATGTGTCTAATCTGGACTTGCCGTTATGTCCCGATCCTGCTCAAAGTCCCAACTTTAGAAGTCAATGTTATATAGAAATATCTGTAGGTATTTTATTTATTTAACATGCTGGTAGTATGTGGACCGATAGATAATTGATTATTTATACAAAACATAAAAACAGGTGTATTTATTTCACCCATATTATTATATTTATAAATGTACACATTTGTGAAATATGCATTTTTTTAGCTAATATTATTTCAACCTTATTTTGAGCATGAGGAATGTATCATCTTTATCTTTTCTTCCTACTAGTCTTTGTCATTCATTTAACCCCTCTGTTTCTAATTTATATCTTAGGTTCGCCAGTCTGAAACACCATCTGTATCACAAGCTAAATACAGAGCAGTTACATTTCACAGCAGCTAAACTGGCAATATGTTTTATGCTATAATCCTGCAATCATCATCAAGTTGTTCTGGGAGGGAGAGGGATGGGGTGGGGTGGGGTGCAGGGACATGTGAAATATGAAATCCTGTCAATCAAACTGCAGCATCCAACACTCGGTTGCGGTTGGGTGACGGTGGTTCTTTCATGTAAATCACAGACATTAGAAATAAAAGACAGGCCTGTTGACTTGTTTCATGCTGGGAATCAGTGGCCCAGCATGTGTTGCTCTGTCTCTGCTTCACTCTCCTGTGGAACCGCTGTCCCCTGGGTCCCCAGCACTGCTCCCTGGAGTGCACTGCATATAATTACCCACAATCCACCCTGAAACAGCTCTCATTTACAGTAATCAACAGTCTGCACTTCAAAGGATTCATGTGGCATCAGACACCAAAAGCCAGTGTGTGTTATTACAAATTATTATTATTATTATTGCCTCAGAGTTACCTTTATACGCTGTGGCTGATGACTATATTAACTAAGGAGATGATGAGATGCCTGTGTGTGTGTGTTTTTTTTTAACCCATTAAGGGCTGATGAGGGCAAAGATGATCTGCTATATGCTGTTAAGAACTTCAAAAGCAGCCACAGTTCAATATGAGGTCTGAACAACAGCGGCAAAGCATCGGATGTTTAATATTATACAGAAAGATGTGAGGCGAGTGAAGGGGGGCGAGCCTCATCAAGGGCCTAAATTTACATGACTAACAAACTCAGACAGCAAGAAAGAAAACGCAGGATCATTTGATCATTTGGCAGACGTGATGGTGGTCTGTGCAATAATGGTCATTATCATAAACAGAAGCCGTCATTAGGCTTGATTTCAGATAATGGTCAGCGTGGAAACCATTTTATACCAAGAAAAGGCTCCCCCATTAAAGACATATTAAGTGAATTAACTCGCATCATGAGTAGAAAACCACTGTGTGGTATTGCCTGGAACATAATGTTCTCATAATGTGAAGTGATTTCTCTTGACTGGAGACAAGTCAGCCACTTTACATCCATAATTATTTGCTTCAAAACTGAAAATTGTGCTCCACAGCATAAGCGATGTGGTGTTTTGCTGTAAGACATGTGGAACATTAATGTTAATCATTGTGATTTATCAATTGCTATTTTATTTGATTAGTAATGCACATGGCATAGTGGACATGTAGTGTCATATATATATATATATATATATATATATATATATATATACATATATATATATATATATATATATGTATATATATATATACATATATATATATACTTTTTGTCAGGAATGCTATAAAACCAAGCTTTTCAAATTGAGGTATGTGGGCTGTTTGCGAAACATTTTATTGTCATTTCTTAAAACAAATGAACTCAGATAAATTGTTCCAGCACACTGATCTTTGTTTCAAATGTAAACTACTTAAATTAGAAAGGCAGTGGAGGAAATTTAAATATTTTAAGCATAAGCTAAAGTTGCAAACAAAACTGACTGGTAGTAGCATCACAAGCTAATAATGTAAATTAGAAATTAGACGTATCACTGCTACTTTGTTGTAATTTTCTCTATCATGTTGGATTTTGCGGTTGGGGATGGTTAGTAACCTTTAACTTTTCCACATAGAGTTTCGACATTCGGGGAGGAGCCTGTCAATTCAAGTCAGAGCTTGACTATTTCAACTTTGGATAATTTATTGCAGAATTAAATTGCATTCTCAACCAAACAATAAATGAAAAGAGACGAAAATAGTCCAACTCCAGTTGCTCTACTGCATTAACGTCACTGTTAATCGGTGGTACTTACAAAAACTTAGAGTTGTCTGAGTTAGTACTTGTAATAAATAGCTAGAGAACCACTGCAACATTATAACACTGAATCATGTTATATGTTTATGAAGTTTACAGTTAGCTTGCTTGGCCTTAACGACTGGCGTTTTCATTGAGGATATATTTGTGCACGCTAAATATACAACTCTTGTGTAATTCCTCTACAACTTACCCCTTGGCAAAATGGCTGCTGTGCATCCAGAGAGAACACCTTCAGACATGACATCCCCCATTCTCTGGTGGGAAGAACAGCGTCCTCCACAGAAGCTGCCTCTGACCCTCTGGCACTGCTGGGCCTCATCATTGCCGGTCCATTAGGGATGCTGGAGCAGGTCTCAGAACGGGCATGGCTGCACCGCATTACTCCTACCGCTCACTGCTGGCAGGTCCCCTAGTGGCCAGGTCATGTCATGGCATGGGTGCCCTGTGAGTGAGCTTGTACCAGGTCTGCCCTTGACATGCCCCCCTCCTCTTCTTCTCCGCCTTTTTCTCCTCCTCCTCCTGCTTTTCCTCCTCCACGGAGAAGAGAGAGCAGACTGTCCGGATGGGGCACTGGGGGTGCCAGCTGGTGCCAGCTGCGAAGGGAGATATCCAAGGTGGCGGACACCTGTCCTAGCTTGTGCCCCCAGCTCCCACAATGCATCTGGTGCAGCCCTGCAGACCCATCGTGGGGAAATGAGGCGCTAACCTTGAGGAGAAATGCTCCCAGCGACGCATTAAGAGAGGCCCTAATTGCCGAGCGCCAGCACTGCCAAATGACATTAGGAAGTGCTGTCGTTTACTTTAACATAATGGCTCAGCGTGTTTTTTGGCTAAACTTCCTTCTGCTTCTCTGAGGTGCTTCGCCACGGTCGCCATTTTGGCTTTGTCACGACCAATCAGTGGAGGACTTAAGGATGAATCTTAAGGACAGATGCTGTAAATATGTCACAAATTCTGGCATTCGAGTCTGAAACTTAACCACGTAATTCCAAGGAAAAAAACCGCAGAACTTCACAGGACAACTCGCCATACCATGAAACTGCCATTTGTGGAAAGCAAAGTCATTTACAGCACAAACAGAGTGAGTTATTGTATTATTTATTCCCCTGTTTTATGATGAAACCATGTTTTTATGGCAGGGCCATTACAAAGAAATACTAACACGGTCCACTCAGTGTGATTAAATTAAACAAGCATGCTCATTACATTATGCATACTGTAATAAGAATAGCCATGACCGGTCTGTAGCAGTATAGCAGGCTCCACAGAGACTGATCACATGTTTCACTGCTGTGCTAGATTTTTGGGGCACCCATTAGCAGAACAAAAATCACCTTTGATTTAATGAAAGGTCCTCATTTGCTTACCGGCTCCCCTCACTTACGGGCACATGGTTAAATTAAGCACCCGTAGCCCCCTCAGTCCCTCCCTCCAGTCTCCCCTCCACTGTTGCCTCCGTTCGAAGGAGACACCGTCCCCTTTCCTGCAGTATAATGCTGTGATGATTCTATGATCTGGTGTTTCAAGTCTGCAGGAGTGTCAGAAATCCACTGCAAGGTGCTTCTAATTGCAGATACACCTCAGCACTTGAAAGTAATGAATGTGAGCATGGCGAAACCTCCAAGGATCAAACGCTAGTAATACATCATCAGTTCTGAAAAGGGTAATTCGTTTCCCTTCGCCAAGCAAAATATTAGAAGTTCAGATAGGGGGTTTTATTATTAATTTATTCTCCCCCAATACATGATTTTTGTAATTGAAGTGCTATGAATAAAGTAACCCATATAACTTAGTGAGATGCTATGCATCCGTTGACTAGATGTGGGATTTGAGTGTGTAAATATTGTCTGTAGCAAAGCGCAACAAGGATGAATCTTTGTCAAATATACTTTGGTGATATCTTTGATTGGATTTGGAGCTATGTATTTCCCAAGATCCTTGCAAATCACTCTTTATTGTGTCTCATCTTAGATCTATAGTGTTATTTACCGCACTTTGAGCAAGCCTAACTCCTTGAATTTATTTGCGGTTTTGTTCAAATAAATCCTCATATTGGTGGCAAGTCTATTCTAATTGTCTGAGATTTCAAATTCAGAAGACATCTGTTGCATTCTCCGTTCCCCCCTTGTCAGAAAGACCCATGCAAACAATCCAAATGTTCTTTCTAAACTTTACTTCACCTGATCCCTCTGAAGAGCATCACCTCCATTCACCAGCAGGTAATTGTGCCACAGGGACCCAGTCAAAATAAGTCCAGCAGTTCACTATAAGACGGCCTCTTGCTGCTGGTTGACCCCTGTAGCCACCAATCTGCTGACCCTGGGCGCGTCGGGGTAAGAAGTTCAAAGCCCAGCTGTCTGCACATGATCTCTCCGTCTAGGCCGCGGTCGTGCACCGCGGGGGCCACTTCCCCTGCTGACTAATGCTGGTCTTTTCTCAAACAAAATCAGGATATGCCGTGCTACTCTAATGGCGCTCTAAACAACTTAAACTCAGTTGAGCACAGAGTGTTTGTGTGTTCACGGGATGTAATTTACAACCTTGTGGCGAATGCAAGCTACCAACCTCGTGCAGGGACGAAGAGTCGGGGCTGCTCATGGCATCTGCTCATACAGGCCGCTGAGGAGCAGGCATAACAATGTGCCATTCACGGGCCAGATGATGTCCAACTGTGAAGAAGAGCTCGAACAGGAAGGGCAGTAGAAGGGCAAAATGACAGAAGAGGTTGATGGACCTCACAAAAAAAAAAAGCCAAAACCAACTTTAAAGAAAAGATGCAGGATATTTCTGGGAAAAAAAAAAAATCACTTAATAAGTTTCTTTTGGTTAACAATTTTAATTTGCACATTTATAGATCAGGTGCGCATTCTAATTCCAGTGGCCAGACAAATCAAAGTTGTGGTCTGCAGTTAAAGCCAAGTTTCAGATACCTGTCATCGGCGGTGTACAGTCAGGAGGTGGCTACCCCCTCGGGGAGGAGAGAAAGTGCTGGGGGGTCTGAGGTGTAAAAACCAAGGAATTTCAGAAGCTGATAAATGAGGCTCTTCCTAACTGCATATGGTATGTGTTTTAAACTGCCTCCCCCTTGGCCCTCCTTGTAGCCAGCCATCCTTCATGAAGAGTTCAGGGGCCCTCTGCTGTATGGGGCCCTGTTTTGTTGCCAAGACAGGCCCCCTGCATAGGCTGCATATGGGACTGTAGGATGACGGGCTTGGCTGGCTTTCATGAATTGTTATGGTGGTGTTATAAAGGCTTCACATTGGGTCATTGTTAATTTACACTGACTTTGTAAGCTATTAGTTTTACAAAGAAAATGGTTTTGTCACTCAGAATATACACCTGCTACCTGAGAATAACAGAAGTGAAAGTCTAATATGTTGAAAGGGAAAAGCAGTCAAAAGGCATAGAATTAAATGACATCTGTCTGACGGTTTCTTAATGTAGTCTTGAAGTCAGGACAAACCCGAAAACAGCTTTGACACCACCTTTCTTTAAATAGATTCCACTTATCGAAGTGGGGAGCCACTCTCCGCGGAAAAAAAAATAGACACTTATGCGTCGGGATGACACTGTGAACTTTCCCGACATCAACAGCAAGACTTGTAAATTTTAACTAGTGACAGTAAGGTGACCTTTTTGGAGCAATTGGCACTTAGCATCCCTCATTTCTGCAGGTTACATCCGACTGTTTGCCATAGTGGTTGTTCACTGTCCTTTTCTGTATTCTTTCAACCAGCCAGCTGGACACACATGCCCCCCGGTTATTCCACTGGACCTTTACCTCCTCTCTTATAACAGCACCACACTCCCTCAGTCTTTCAAATGTATTCTACTCATTGTTTACTGTACATGCGGGTCCACAGTAATAATAAATAAGGAGCGTGTGTGCCGTGCCAACATGATTGATTACGACAGGGAGGCAAGGTCAGGATGGAGGAACAGGCTAGGGCTGTCCGACTCATTGAGTTAACACTGTATCCGTATTGTATGAATGTCACCAGCGATCCTGTGATTTATTACTACAGCCACTGCTCAATTCTGCTTTTCTACCTCCCCCCTTCTTTTGGTACCTGACCGAGATACAGGATATCAGTAAAAGTGTGGACAAAATTCAGTATGCTAGTGAGCAGGTTACATCGTTATTAGGGTATTTTTTGCCATTTGAAACTTTATTTTCTTTTCTAATTTTGTGAATCTGAAAATATGTATAGCTACAGGAAAAAGCTGTTAGGATTTTTTTTCAATAGATTTTTTTGAGGAAGAAAATTAAACCTGAGTATGAGTTAGACTGTTTATTCAATGTCTTAAGAAATACTTTTTATTGTATGAATTTTAGGTACATTGCTAAAACAAACTACCGAATAAAATCACATGCATTTTATTTTGGTAGTGTTGAATATGTATTTCTAAGTTAACATCATGTAAGTTTAAAATCTAAAAGACACTTAAAATATGTTTGGATATAACCAACTTTTAGCTGCTCTTGAATAAGCAAATCTATTTCTAGACAATTTTGAATTTTATTTTATTCAACTAAACTGGCTAGGTAGGTTCGAACTAACCTAAACTTTTGACACACACATTGTATTTTATTCATAACATGAAGTTATAAATCAGCATCTCAATCAACAGTTCATTAAAGCATGCATCTAGACTTTCTGAAAACTAAATAATGTTCACTAACATTTAAAACCTACAATCAGACTGCTGTTTGTAGGTTTGGAGGGATAATTTCATAATAACAACAATACCTGCCATCTTGATACAGTTGCACAAATGACAACCTGCCACAAAATCCAAAACTTTACTCTGCTCTTGGTGGGCTTGTTACATCTAATCACGCAGACTGCTACAATCTGGTGATTGTAGTCTGCTACATACTTGCTAGTATACTTCCTGCATACTAGCATGGAAGTTGTTTGGCAGAACAAACATTGGCAATTTTAACAATGATCTCTTGTGCAACTGTACATGTTTAAAAACTGCTCAGCTATATTAGATTATATTCCAAGGATATAAACATTTTCAGCTTTGAGTTATTTTAAATGCTTAAATTCAATTAAAATAAATGGCTTATCAGACTACCTGTTGGCGTTATATTTTTAAAAGAATTTAATCACACTTCTGCAAACTCACTGTGAAATTACATCTTTCTATTACAGGAAAGGGAAATACTACTGATGAAAACTTTATCAAAACTTCCTTCAGAAAATAGAAACCATCTCAACCCCTAAGTCTTTCAAAGTTTTTAAATCACTATGCTGATAACTCATCAATAATACAACCCATATGAACATTTCAGCTTTACTATTCTTTTTGCACAAAATAGAAAAAAATGGCTGACTGAACACATATCCAAGTTAAATTCTAATCAATATATTTTTTTAGCTAGATTTGTTCTAAAAAGAAAGTAATTAATGTGTTTAAATTAACTTCTACCAACTAATCTCGATGTCTAAGTACCGTTCAATTTCCTTTTAATATTTTCCCATATGAGAAGTCTATGTATATCTGTTTACATTTCACCTGCACTCAGCACCTATGTTAAATAAACTGAAAAAAATAAATAAATCTGAAAGAACTGACAGAATTGTTTATCTGCTTGAATACACCCCCACATCCCACAAATACGCGCACACACAAAGTCATTGTCACTTCCCAACGATATATACTGAACTACTCTTTCTTTTGAGAGAATCTAACCTTTCGTCTTGGACTGAATACACAATGCCCCCCTGGACTGCTCACTCTTTAGTGCATGTCAAGAAGACACCAGTCTGAACTATTTCCTCTGGGAGGTGGGTAAGCAAGCGCCACGCTCTGTCAGTTAGCGTAAAATGTTTCAGACTGAAGATGGATGGAGACGACGTGTCACTGCGGCTCAAACGGGCTTTCACTGCTGCCATGGCCATGTCCTGGTCACATCAACCCAAGCGACCGAATCGCTAGGACCTGTCCTTCCTTTTGAGTTAGCATATACACTACATGACAGAGCTTGTGGCCTTCAGTCACTCAGGGCAGCAAGAAAGGGAAGAAAAGGTTCTTTTTGTATGGTAGGTCATCTGGATCAAAGCGAATGCTTCGGTTGACTTGTTTTGTTTTAGTGAACTTTTACTGTTTTGCTCGCAAAAGCAGGAATCAGGTCATTGTCCGTCTTGCGCAGCTTGATTTTCAATCACAGAAAATCACAATTAAAGCGAACCACTTGAAAGTCTGGAAGGGCTCTGACAAGAGGGGGACCCTGACATGGAAAATCTTGGGGTGTTGACCTCTTTCTTTGACCCCCCACCCCCAATATGTTTCCACAGGCAATTCCATAACTCTCCAGCCAACATTTAAATGCTTCCTGTTTGACAGGAAGTTCCACATGACTCTGTGGGACAAGGGCTTATGTTCAACTGTGCGAAACGGCAGCGTGCTGAACCCACAGTTAATTTATATCACATCTCATCACCTCTTTTTCCTTGTGGAAGACTGCACCCACACATGTAAGCATTCAGAGAGTAACATGTGAGCGCTGGTCATGCTCACATGCTGGTTCTCAAAAGCGTGGCCCCTCATTTGAGTCATACGTACAGCATGCATCCGCCTCACACACTCGCTCAAGTAAAAGTCTCTGTGTGACAAGATATTTTTTCTCACACTTTTACTCTCCCTCTCTGCGTCTCTTACTCACTCACTCACTATTTCACTGTGTTGTTATTGGAATGTGTGTGTGTGTGCTGGTGCGGACTGTGAAACTGATGAATGACCAGCCATGGCAGATTCATAGTCCGGATCTTGGTGCAGCTGGAGAGGAAACTAATGGCAAGCTGGGACTATGGAGGTCTCAGAGCTAATACCTGTCTCTTCCATCAGGAGACCTGGGGGCATTTTTTTACACCCAGCCAAATAAGAGCCAGCCCCCCACCACCACCAGCACTCCTACTTTTAACACCTTCCAACTCCTCGCTGCTACTCCCGCAACATAGACCACCTCTTTTCACGCACGTACACATGCACGCAGAGACGCACACACGCAGTCGAGTATGGCAGCATGCGGCCACATACAGATGGACATGGGCACACCCCTGCCGAGCCCCAAACTGTCCAAACTGTAGGGTGCTGGGGTAAGACTTCCACAGTGAATGGGTGGCCTTGCCTGTAGCAGGCATCAGCTGTCTGAGTGTAAATGTGTGGCAAAAGAGGACAAGGATGGGCACTTTCCTGGACACTGGCTTTTACTCCCCTGCTGAGCGGCCGCACCGTGGATTGTGTCTTTTGTGCGTAGCCAAGGTGAAGTCATGCAGCTTGAAGATGTGCCAGCGGAAGTGTTGGGGTTGCACCCGTCTTTCCAGCATCCAAAGTTTTCGACTGTGCCCATGTCTGAAAACATACATTAATGTTTGCTGTCATACTGCATGCCTCCTAGTGTTATCCTCATTAGTTCTATACTATGCTCATCCCGAGAGCAGGCTGTGAAATAGAATCAGAGCGCTAGTGGAAGTCATTAGTCAGTTTTGAGTGTGCATATGTTCAATTGACCTGCAGTATGTAAATTCCTGCAATGCTGGCCTTGCATATGGGCCGCTTGCCTCACTGGAGGCCCGTCCAGCATGGTGCCTCATTACAGAGCGGCTTTCCAGAGTCCTCTCTGTTAATTAGAGAGCCTTTGTCTGTCACGTGACTCCGCTTCTCTGACACTCTGAGGTCATGGTAAGGACTTATGGATCTTCCCACAAAGTCAGTTTGTCTATCTGTCAACTTGCACCAGTCTGACTTCCCATTTTTCTTTTTTTTCTCTTTTTTTGTTGTGGGTATGTGCTTGTTGGACAGCTCTTCGATTGAAAGTTAAGCTCATCTGTCAATATTTCTGGCTTTGAAAAACAATTGTCAACTTCCAAAGTTAAGAGTTTAGTTAAACAAGTCAGTGATTTTGTGCAACGGGACTCGGTTTCTATGGAAAATGCCTTTTTGTCCCCCCTTTTCTACCTTTTCACCTGCTTGTCAGACCTGCAAGGCACAGGGAGGGAATTATCTCCAGGGGTAACAACAAAGCACTGTCAAGATAGCCAGCATCCTGCGGCTTAATTGTTATTAATTTACTGCAATTAAAATGTGTCTCTCTGTCTGTTTTTTTTTTCATGCCTTGACAAGCATGGATATTGTTTACACGCAATGAGAAACTGTTGAAGAACATTTCCAAGCAATGTCACTGTCTGTGCATAGCTTCCAGCAATTCCGGCACACATCGCGATAAAGCCCATATTTGAATAGGAGCGGATATCAAACACATTCATTAGGTTACATGCTTCACTTGATTAATTATATCTGAAGAAAATTGCGGGCACTTCGGATCTTAGTCTGGTAGTATCGCCATGTGCCACGGATCCCTAATTTCCAAAAGAAAAAGGAGGGGAAGATGTGGAGGGGGGCTGAAGGGGATTTTTTTTTTCCCTCTCTCTCTCTCTCAGTCTATCCCGGACAGCCTGCCTCTCTCCCCGAGGAAATGAACGTATTCAAATGTATCTCCATCAATGAGCACAGTAATTATGAATTCAGCACTAATTAGTAGATACACTACTTTCCTTGCATATTTGATTTCCACTGTGAGATGTTAATAAGGGAAGTGCCCATTTTTGTCCTATCTCATAAAAATTCCAGAGTGTTGGAGAGGGGGGAGGGAAGGAGGGAGAGGGGGAAAGTGGAAGGGAGGGAGGGCATGGGGGGGTGGGGGACGGGTGAAATGGTGGGGGTGGGGGGCAGATGGCGAGAGGGAAACTGGGGATGCATTAAGTATGCATGGAAGTCGGGAAAAAAAAAAAGTTTACAGATAATTGGCGTGGTTACTGAGGAGCTAAAACAACACTGCTTACCTTAGTTAACATTCTGCCGGCTAAACATGGCTTTTAAAAGACACACGCATTATATCAGTCTTCTGCTGTTTACAAGACAAATAAAGACTTTTCAGGAGAAAATGAAGAGACCCCAAAAATAATCGGAACAATAAGTTGAATTACAAATATCGCATCCTTGTCAGCGAGCACGCATTAGCATATGAATAATAGATATTTATTTATTTAGTTTTATTTCCAAATTTTACATCCTTTTCTGATGTAGTGGGAGAAAAAAAAAGCAAAAAAAAGCAAAAGCCTAACTGTTTTGCTCTCCTACAACGCCAAGGGGTAATTACAATATTTTCCCAGAGTGAGAGGAATAAAAGAAACCCTCCCCTTCTTTGATAATGTTGGAGAAACATATTTACAGAGCACCACTGCTTGTGATTTATTAATATTAGAAGACAGCTTTTGTGTGCAGTGTTTTCGAGTGATTAGCACAGCCAGCTACATTGAGCAAACTCGTAAGTGGATTAAATTATCAAAGTGGAATAAATCTAATGGTATAAATGTTTATTGGAAGTGAAGGACTTCATATTCATGGCGCCGTCAGATTACGGAGCAGATGGTCACCCTTATGCCAGCGTTGCTGTGCGAAACGCTCGTGTCAGAGGCCGTACCTTTACCAATAACATGAACATATTTCTGGACAACACACAGTTGCATTGGATACAGTGGATTTATCTAATTAATCCAATCATCTCTTTTGAATAGGGATTTCTGTGCCCATTGGTCTTCTCCTTTCTGACTGAGATTGGTGTCTTTGTGCCAGGCATCCAGGCTGCCAGCCTAAGAGGCTGGTCTCCTTCTCAAGGAGACTGTTATGACCATTGGTGCCTGTGCCAACCTCTGGCTGCGGCGAGGAGATAGGGAGTGCAGGAAGGGGGGAAAAAAAAGAAGAAAAAGAAAAAAGAAAGGACAGAAATACAAACAACAATACACACATATTCTCATAAATGTGGTTGTAAACTTGATATATACACAGATATAAATATTCCTCACACACACACACACACACACACAGATCATGGGTAAACAGGGCTGCCACTCTGCGATCTACTTAATCTGTGATCAGATAAACTACAATAAAGGCAAGTCTGGCAATAGAGGGCACGGACTATTATGAATGATCTGTATGTCACTCAAGCACAAGTGCACACAAACAGCCACGCAAACACGCACACACAAAGGAGGCCCCCTCACACTCTTATTTGACTTTGTGTGTGCTTCGCTGGGTTTATTATGACAGGCTGAGCGGCGGGGAGGGAATTAAACTGTTAAGCAGACATCAGAGGCTGTCTAATGTTTAATGCAGGAGCCGGGGCATGTGCTGACTGATAATGAATACAAACAGGCCAACGTCTTATTTGTTGTGCTTTTCATTGGGAATGACTCGGGTGCTTGACATCCTCGGCTAATGTACTGTATGGGGCTATTGTTCTAGCCGTCCTCTCGTGCTTCCTTCCATATCTCTCTCTCTCTCTCTTTCTCTCTCTCTGTGTGTCTCTTTCTGTCCCTCATTCTCTTTCTCCATTTCTCGTGTCTTCCTTTATTGTGCTGATTCTTCAAGGCTGCTCTGTCACCGCCGTCACGCGGCAAGCCCGTCTCGGCCGCGACGTGACAGGATAATGTTGTAATTCTCGTGGAATCACAATCTCCATCATGATAATGTGTTGATGGGATGTGGTAATAGTTGTTAAAAGGTCACCCAGTGTGCCGTAATTGGCTCTTTCATACTCCACTACGTTTACTACGACAGAAGGCATGACCTCGCTGGCAGAGATGGTAAATATGCCATCTTGAGAGTGTAATTATACAAGCCAAGCCTTCTTGGATCCCTTTCCCCCGCCTCCTTTGCCCTCTTGTGCTACTCGCTTTCCTTACAGTCCCACTTTAGATGTCCAAATGTAAGTGTAAGTTGGCATGTTGAATGAAACAAAGCTGCGGCACAATACTGTACCAATGCCACGATTGGCAGTTGTACAGTATTGTTATCACTGGCCAATTGTTAAATGAAGACCTGCTTTGAAATGGCATCCATTTAAAAAAAAAAATAATAATAATACCCAGACAATACATTTCACACACAAAGGTTTTGTCAACTTTATTTAGATGGGGAGGAAAGAAGGCATCATGCAAAACAATGCAGCACTACATCTGATGTCTTCCTTAAAGATACACACACTCTTGTATATATATATATGTGTGTGTGTGCATTGTAGCATTTGTATAGCAGGGTGACAGCGCAGGGAATAAATAATAAATAACAATCCTACATAATTATTTTTCAAAGACAACAGCCTCGGTTCTGCCTTTAATTAGTTCAAACATACAATTAAGAGGGGGAAAAAAAATGTGATTTATGTTTTTTGGGCTTTAGGTGTTAAGTTAAATCAATACTCTAATTAATACAGTGATACAAAGGGACTCTAAGTAAAAAAAGCATAATTACTAGTAAACATGTGTGAGCAGTCTTCCTGTTATCTTGGCTCTGATGGCATTTGAATTTTCTTTTAAATAGTTCACTGTAGGAGAGATAGATATTAAATTCTTTCCATTCATCAGGTATAGGTTTTGCTTATTTTTTCCCCCCATTTATTCCTTTGTTACTTTCTTTTTGTAGCATGTATTTGTTTTTAATTAAGAGTAATAATTATGTTCAGCTTTTGCCTCATTGTTCTGGTTCAGTAATTCAGACCCTCATTAGTTTATTTTGTTCTGAAAGTATTGTCTGATTGTCTATTGTTGAAACAGGTGCTTACATAAATTAGTAATAATTATCATATTAAAACATTTTTTTTCCTCAGAAAACACTACTGTGTTGTCTGCCCATTCACTTCAAGACTGTGTTGCAAACCCATTTACCTGTCAGAATAACGTACCGTTAAAATAGATGCACTGTCACGGTTCATTCTAACATCTTATTTTGTTTAATTTTTAGTCACTAAGGCTGAGCATTTACATTTTAAATCATTCCAAAATGTATCTTTTTTTTTTTTGAGACCAACTGATTTTAAATGATTTTTAATTCTATTAATATTATTTATTATTATTTTTGATGTTTTGTCAGGCAAAAACCTCCAAAAAACAGGAAGCATTTCTAAACTAATTTTGAAGATACACCAAAAAAAAACAAAAAAGCATTTTACTTTGTGTGTAATATTAGTTGAGCTGTGTGTAATAGGGGATACAGATCCATAGCACCTCCCTGTGGCACTGACCATTTTGTTCTGCGCACTGTGAACTGACTCTACTTCAAATATCTTATCTTACATCTGTTCTACTTATAGTCTCCTCTTATGTACCTCTCGAGGATTTCCTTGCCATCTTAAGATTACCCTGGTAAATTACATCATCATAAAACATTAAAAACGAGCGCTTCTTTGTGGAAACTTATCATCCGCTCTGACAATATGCTTCATTCAGTTTAGGCGGGTATTGAAAACCGCTGCCATCATTGTAACATTGTTATGGTAACTGCTCGAGTGAAGTCACCAAATCTTATTGTAAAATCTCCTACAATATCATAATAACACTTGGAAGCGGGGGCAGCAGAGTTTGACAATAATATATCTGTGGAAATCTTTCCCCCTCCTCTCTCCAGATCCTCAGTGAGAGGCACATCAGAGGAGACATTTGCGCTTTATGAAGTGCATTCATTTGGCCATTTGCCATGTTTCCTCACCAGAGGACTGCTATGATGAATGAGAGAAGAGAAGAAGCAGATTTTCTCTCCCACCTCTCGGCTTTCCCCTGTGATTACTAATACAGAGCCCTGCAACCTCCCACACTATATGAAAACTGTAGGCTTGCTCTCATATCCAGGGTAATCCTCAATTTCCCAGAATCATTAAACTGAGACTAGCATCTCTGATGGCTGCGGATACTTGACGTATTATGATTATTATCATATGAACACCTTGTTTTTTTTGTTTTGTTTTTTTGTTGTTGTTCTTTTTCTTTTTAACCTTGGAAAGTGGTGAAGTTGCCTTAAAAAAGCTGAGGTGGAACGCTGGCATAATAGCTTTTCTGGTTTGTTGAATTTGAAAATGAAAACCCCTGCTTACGTGGATAAGATAAATCACAGGAATTCTGCCCTCAGCTGTTGTCACGGTGGACAAAACAAACATAAGAAAGAATCGGATGCTCGCGAGTGAGAAGTTTGGAAGGAAACTTTTAAACACCCTCTGCGTGAAGCAGCAGAGATACAGTTTATTTCACTGCCTTTCAACCAACCAGGTATCGCCGTGCGCTTCGGAGGCTCATCCCTGCAACCACCTGAAATCTATGCCGATGTCCCCGGTCAAAATGGGCTGCAGCGGGAGACTCCCCAGCAGACTCTCAATCGTGTTTGTGGTATGGAAACACTAAAACTTTCAAATGCATCATTTACTGCTCACATAAACCCATGTTTCTGATTATGAATGCTACCCTTAGGTGAAATAGATAAAATTTATACAGTCGAAATGCTGAATTTAGAGAAATAAAGTCAACTGCTACTGTGTTGGGTGGGGGCGGGGGGGCGGGGGGGGGGGTGTTTAGTTTGCTGGGGTGGGCGGACAAGGGAAATTTATGTGGGAGAAAAAAATGTATGTTCAGCGGATCGGCTCCAAACCAAACATATAATCTGTTGGTTTGCCCTCCCCTCCATAGCCTCAATCAGTTGTTCACAGTGTGTAATTCGCTGACATCTTCACCATGCAGAGACTTAGGAGAAGGCGCTCTCCCACTACCTCTGAGGGGAAGCATATACCGAGCTGCAACTGCAGCTAACCTGGCACCCCTTCAAACATCCAGCAGGGTTTACTCACAGATGGGGTTGTTTTCCAAAGGTAACACAAAATGCTAGAATCAAAACCAGAATAGCATTTTTTGTGTTTCACTTCATACCCACTTGGACCGCAATGTACATAGCGAAAGGTTTTGCAGCACTTAAGGCGCTGTCTCCTGCAAGTTAATGACTAAAAATGTCCCGGAGCGTTCCAAAACTGGAAGTGAGCGAGGAACCCATCGCGGCCCGGAGGGTTACATTAGGAAATATCCGTGTGGTCTCGTACGTGAGTCCTAGCGACAGTTTTGGAGGATGGGTCAGATAAAAGACAACAGAAGGAAAGCAGGATCAAAAGCCATATGCTTTCCTGCATCCCTACTTGTTCTAAGGGCCATACATAGTGCATAGGATTCATATCAAGGTCTTTGTACGGGGAAGAGAGGGCCAACACGCAGTGGCCTTATTATTCTTTACTTCAATAACAAACTCACATCCCCCCCGCCATCAAAGGCACAGATCTCCACAAGTGAAGATACACATCATATATGAGTCATTCGTCTTCCTTGGAATTTAAATAACTCCTTTGAACAATGTCTTTGGCAGGATGCTGCCGGATGCAAGTAAAGTGGCTTTCAAAAGTATTCACACCCCTCAAACTTTCTTTTTTTTTTTTTTTTACATTTTCTCAGATTACAACTATGAATAGTGTCCATCTATAAGAAATTTTACCTTAATCCAGCTGTTCAGGAAAAGCCACAGTGGTTCATTGATAAATCAGCGTTTGGCCATCACAAGCCTTGACCGTCTAGTGAAGCACTGCTCCATCCATCATCTGAACATGAACAGAGTTTGTGTCCACTGCACACCCGCCGACACCCTGGAAAAAACTGGGCCACGCTAGCTCTGGAGGAGCTGCCGAGATCCACAGCTTAGGTGCATGAATTTGTTGACAGGACGGCTATTAGTGGTGCAGTCTACAAGTCTGGACACGTAGGAGAGGAAGAAGAAAGTCATTTGTTTGCAGTTTCCCACACGTCTTAAAATGGACATGAACAAACATGTACTAAAGTAAAACGTTTTGACTGACAAGGAAAACTCTATACGTGGAGGAAAACTAAAACTGCATCACCCTTATTTTATCATCCCTTCAGTGTTACATGGCAATGGCAGCATCATGCTGAGGGGCTGCTTTTCTGTAATGGGGGAAGGGAAGCAGGTGAGAGTTGATGTGACGAAGGATGGAACTAAATAAAGGGCGATCCCTGAGTCATGTGTTAGAATGGCCCAGTACAAATTACTGAATGTGTTTTGCAATCATTGGCAGCATGAGTAAATTGATCTTTACAGATGATCTCCATCCAATATGGCTGATAAGCTATCGCCAAAAAAAAAAAAAAATTAAAAATAAAAAAATGTAGTTTCCAGATGTGCAAAGCTGGTAAAGACATACTTCGAAAGATTTGCAGCTGTAATTTAATTCAAGTCAAAACTTTACTAAGCCCAAGAGGAAATTAAACTGCAGCAAAAGGTGGTTTAAAGTATTGACTCAAGAAGTCTGAAGACAAATGTTCGGCACATTTTTCATACTTTTAAAACCTGGACCATGTATCAATTTCCTTCCACAGTTATGCACTACCTTGTGTTTGGTTCATCGCATAAAATCCCAATAAATGCATTGGAGTTTATGGTTGTAATGGAACAAAATATAAAAAAGTTGAAGGGGTATAAATACTATTGCTATGCTCTGTAACTCTGCATGTGCCACAATTTACAACATTCACATGAGACAGTTCAGTTACAGCCTCCCCTCTCCTCCCCTACCCCTCCACACACACACACACACACACACACACACACACACACCCCATTCATATTATATAGCGTAAGAAATGTGGCTTACTTTTCTCACTCTGCAAAACTACACCACATAACTTTTCATACCTTTCAATCAAGTCCTATTCGCAACCCAGTAACGACATTCCCTCCCTCGCCCTGAGTGACAATAACTAAGTTGTCCACATCCATTCCACACAGTTATCTGCCCGTAGCCTATAAAACAGAAATAACGTGGAGGTTTACTCACAGTGAGGGGTTACTCTCAGACCGGACCTGGGCAGCCATTTGAAGTGACAGGGCCGCCCATCATGCGCCTCTAACGGGGTCAGGGGGCCTTATGGGGACTTGATCCAGAGCGAGGCCAAAGGGACCGGGCCTTTAGAGAGGATGGATGGAGCGGTGGTAAGAAGGAAGGACAGGCTGATTACATCATTTTTCAGACCCACCAAAAGGCCCTGTAAGGACCTCTGGGCAGCTGGATTGACAGTTGGCCTCTCTGCTAATACATTTTGGAGTGATTTGTCAAAATGAAGAAATTGTTCCAGCTGACCTATCTCGCTCAGCTGTGAGTGACTCAGTTGGTGAGACTTGACGAATAAATGAGAAGCCAAGTCATAACAAGCATTCATCTCTATGAAAAACCCCTGCTTTGAAAAAAGAAAAAAAAAACAGAAATAAAGCCTCAACAGGGCGAGGAAATAGCGTTAGGGCAAAGATGTCAGGACCAGAGTTAATCACCTCTTCTGTCTGCAGCATGTACTGTAGGTGGCGTCTGCTTCTGTCGGATGGGGAAGTGTTTTGTTTTTCTGCATTTCCTGAATATCTACAAATATTCCCTGAAGGCACGCTGCTGCGCGATGTTGCGCCACCTGTTTTCAAGGCGCAGGCGTTCCCCGGGGCCCCCCGACAAATCATCTTCCTTGTTTCTCCTGCGGGGAAAGAGACACCGTCACTTCTGGGCTTTGGGTGTCATATCATAGCTAAAAGATGCTAGAGCAAATTCGACATTTCCTTCCATCCCAACAGGTGAGGTGAGAATCAACAAAGCAGGAAATTGTGAAATTAGACAGTCAGGAGTTATCCTCCTAAAATAAATCCACCAGACTACAAGTGCCTACAGGTGTATCTCAGTACGTTAGAATACAATTAAAAAGCTCATTTAATTCAGTAATTTCTTTGAAAAAATGCAATTATGTAGATTTACTAAATAAAGAGTAATGTATTTCAAGCATTCATATTTTTTTGTTGTTGTTTTTTTTATGATTGCCGCTTTGATTGATTGATTTTTGATGCAAAAATGTTACGTTCATGTTGTAATGTACACAATCATAGGGAAGACTGCTGACATGATAGGTGTCTTGCAGATAATCACCGACATCACTCAAAGGCAACAAAAGGTCATGACGAAAAATGTTAGCTTTGTCCTGTTTCCATGCATATTATTTGGAAGGTGAGTAGAAGGAAAAGTGTCATGGTGCACCATCTGCAAAGTGTACAATAATAAAAAATAAAATTGGGAGAGATGTCTATGATGTGACAATATCGGGCAGATTTTACCTGTTGGTGTTGATCTACTGAGTTTTATCAAGATATCTACAAGGAAAGCTCCTTAATTTTTCTTTGAAATGTAAAACAAAATGATAATTTTCTAGGTTGTTTATTTTTAAATTAGCGATTATTGCAACAAAAAAATAATAATAATAACAGAAATAAGCACAATGAATCTATCCGGGAGTTTGACATTTGAATTACTATAAATAACTGAAATATGTCCTTTTTTCTGTAATATTCTGATTTATTGAGTTGCACACAAGTACATATGTAGTTTCTCTTTTGCATAGAAAAGAACAAAAAGAGCAACACTAAAACTTCAGCGCAGTCTGGTATCTTTATTTGAGACATAATGACTGACCTGGATTCAGACTACTGTTTTCAATCACCAGCTTCCTCCAAGGTTATTGGCCGAAATCCAAAGGTTGCTCTGGGATTCCACTTTATCAGAGGCAGAGCAACATGCAGAGTTAATAATTTGGTCTGTGTTTTACAGCTGTTACACAATGGACACTGTGTAAACCTCTTATGGCACCAGGGCCACTGAGCTTTCCATTTTTAGAACCACGTTCTGAGCCTGTAAGTCAGTCAATGACAAACAAATTAAAAAAAAAAAAGTATGTCACGGCAAAGAAAAGAACAAGACAAGAATAATTGGTGGGAGTCTAATTTGTAATGCAAACAGTGTGTTACATTATGTTCTTTTGATGATGTAGTCAGATGGCAGCGGCAGTGATGAAATTTCCCCTTAATAGCGCTGGTGTGAAACTTCCTATAGATTTCCATTAGTCTCCCAATGTAGTGTGAGAAAGTAGTTACAGAGGCAGCGAGGAGGTGCTGCCATACTGAACATCTGCTTTCCCCATCGCAAGCTGAGCCAAGAACACATTAAGAGCTACAGGTAAGCAGCACAGCAGCGCTCCCCGGCAAAGCCGGGATCGTTGTAAGCTCCTACATTCAATATAGATTAAGCCAACATTATAATGCCGCTGTTCATCCGGAGAGCAAACATTTTTAAAAATTGAAAAAGTGAAGTTTTTTTTTTTTTTTCCTGCCAGTAAATCAAAAATAAAAAGGGAGCTCGGTTATTTACTGCTCGACTTGGCGTGCTTCTAATGATGGGTCTGACATCTGTCAACAATGCCTTTATTTTAGGAATAATGAATATATTTACAGTGTAATTCAGAACTCCTATTGCCTCCAGACAGTTCAGCTTCCCCCTCCGTGCACCGCTGTATTTCATTCAAAGCAGAATCTCACCAAAGGAAAAAAAAAAAAAACTTCTATTATCCAGCCTAACACTGCAGCCCGAGGAGAAACACTGGGTAAAACAGACTTAATATTTCATATTGGTTAGATTATTCCTCCACACGAAGACATTTCCCCCTGTTTTTATTTTTTTTTCCCTTCTCCCTCACATTGCAACGCCCTCATTAAAAATGGGACACTGCACATTGAAACTTTTTAAAAATTCAAATATTTTCCTTCAATCTTTAAAGAGCTTATATCTAATGAACTAAGATTTAATTTGGCATGGCTTAACATCCATTTGCACTGTTCATAATTAGGAATGCAGGCCTCGGTATTAAAATGAAGGGGCAAAGCCCTCAGTAAGTTCCCAAGTGAAACAAGAATTGGTTCCACTTTAAGTATTAATTGATTGGCTTTGCAGTATCCCTTACAGGGGGAGAGTACACACACATCCCACGCTGCACCCAGCCACCCACCCATACACACACTCGCACAATTTACAGAGCACTCATTTCTCATCAATCTGGTGCTGCTTCATTTGCCTGTCTCTCATTCCCCCAGAGAGGGACAACCTATCTGCTAGCAGAGCTTAGCATTTGATCATGAGTGTCAATATCAAACTGCAAAGCAGGATTACACACTGCTGTCGTCAATAGGCGTAATGGTTTTACATGTGTTAAGGTTAACTCAGCCATTTAATGTGCACGGCACCGCCAAGATAATCATTCAAAAAAAAAAAAAAAAAAAGACTTAAAAAATGTCACAGAAGCCTCAGCAGACCTGGGCCTCTGCAATGATCACACACTATGCTCAGAGGGTGTTGTTGCATTTTTCTCTTTTCCAAGATTTGACAGCTTATGACTATGGAGTAGAAAATTTCTCCTCTATGAGACTAGTCTTCAAGGTATTTGATTCAAATTTCTTGCAAAGAGATATTGTCTGTGATGTATGATCAGGCTGTCTGCAGAGTCACCAGAGATGCTATTATTGATCATAGGCCTGACCTAATATAAATTCTGTTAACTGTTTATTAAAGGAGAGCCTTGGTGCTGCACAAAGAGGGCTCTTTGTTGATCATTTTATCTCACAGTGGACTGTAATTCTGATAACATTAGACACATAAAGTGATTTCTTTTCCTACTTTCAGCTCCAAACTGTTGAAAATTTAACTGACTGTCTGCCTGCGCTTTTTCAATTCTTTATGTGTGTGTTTGTGTGTGTGTGCGTGTGTATGCGTGTGCATTCAAGTGTAGCTACAGGAGTCTCTTACATTTATTTCTCACAATAAAAAAAATAAAAAATAAATAAATAAAAAAAAAACACTCTTTCACCCTAAACCTCTGCCCGTGCAAGTGACAGCTAAAAAATCCCCCACAATGCTGTGAATTAGGAAACGGTCTATTAAACACATGATCACATGATGTGGGATTAGCGGACTGAAGTCTTCAAAGCTGCTATTACAACTCCTGAGATGTGATACCGGCTCCCCCACTGCTCTCTGCAGGGGCGTGTGGCTCTTCCTCAGAGAATTACCTGACACTGTCGTGTCTGCGCTCTGGGAGACAAGTGCTGTGGCTCGGAGTGGAACAGCCAACATCCGTCAGAAATGCTCGCTCCATGCTGCGCTGAGCCAACAAACCCCGCATTTAATCCCATGTGTGAGCAGCCATGATGGCTACATGAGTTGACATCAGAGAAAAGGAGTTAAGGTGCTAAGGCTGGAATGATGGGTGATAAAGTGGATTACAGATTGAGGAACGGCGTCATGTTTGAACAGTAAGAGTGATTCGCTGTTTGGTGATCAACCTTGTGTAATCTGGAGATACTGTCATGTTGCTAGGATTAAAGGTGGGGACATTTCACAGATTATTACAAAAGCTGAATTGTGTAAATTACACAGTTCAGAGATACATTTTGTATGTGCCTAAGGAAAATTATTATTAACTCATCTAACAGACAAAGCTAGTGATATTTTAAGAGGAGCACTGTTACAAGGTTAAAAGTATTTAATATCTTACTTGTAGCGACTCTCTTGGTTCTACAAATGGCGACTTACAATTGGAGTCAACTAAAGGTAGCAGCTAGCCTGAGAGGAACACAGGACGTGGATTAAAAAAGGTCCTGTACAAAACACCATTTCATCAATTTATATGAACTCATCAGGTTTGCATCTTATAACTATTTACACAGGAACCGGAGGTGCCAATGACATTCATAAATTAAAGAACACATAAAGCATTTTCCAGGCTGCCAATTCTCAGAAAGGAAAGTAGCAATTATTGTACTTTGAAGCCACAGTTCCAACTCTCCATCTTTATCCTCATTTGGGAATGGCATAAGTTAATAAAAAGATATATTCTGCTCTGGGCTCACCTGGGATTGGCTTGTGAGGTCTGGTCTGTCTGTGAGTACTTTGGGCACTTTGAGGAACGGGTCTGCCAAATCAGAGTCTCGAGTATTAGATTATTACTAGATTATTTTCTAGTCACACTAGAAAATAATCTAGTGTGACTAGAAAATAATCTAGTGTGATTATTTTCATGCTAGATTTGTCATATTTAGAATACTTGCTAAATATGACAAATTCAACAGGATGGCAGCACTGAATAATTCATATCTCGTAGAAAAATTAAGCAGAAAAAAATAACTACTCACTTAAACTTTTGCAATATATTTTATTTTTACTCCATTTTCATTGTCTGTCTGGATATTCTTCACGTTTTGTTCTCATTACATGCTTCACACAAGGGGGATCACTGGTGGCACATGCCTGCTAACTTCAATTTCTGTGTAATGGTCTTTTCTGCAAACTAAAGTTTCAAAAGCTTGACAGAATAAGGATTGCGTAAATCACATAGTTTTGAGATTGGAGAGGTCTACAGACAGTAGATGTTTGGTTTGTTGTTGCCCATTCTCGTACTAGATGATAAATAAAGGCTCAAAGTAAAACCAATCTGGTTGACTACATTTGATTGGCTACATATAACTTTGTAGTTAAAGTTAAATAAAGTTAAGGGCTTTTTAAAGTGAAAACTTCACTTTCAAAAATTCTGAATTGTCTCTTTAAGACTGAAACAGGTTGCAGGGTTGGTTGTTCATAGGCACTTTGCCAGAAGGAATTGTATATTAGCAAGTTTATAGTGTTATTACTGCAATATAGCCCATAACATCATATATAACAATAAACAATAAAAATAGGAGAAATAAAGGAGAAAAAGACATAATTTGAGGATGAGGAAAAAAAAAGTGATTGCATTCTGAACTTCAAGTTACCTTTTCTAAAGCTGAACACAGGGAATTCGGACCTCCCAGCGCAAACATTAACGGCCTGAAATGCAGCTCTGGATGTAACAAAGGAAACAATACCAGGGAAGAGAGCCAAGACGGCAGAGCTGGCACGCCTGTTCCTGGGACCATGGGAATTTGGCTCCCAGAAATAATGGGGTTGAACAGGGCCCAGCACCACTGCTACTGTAGCTGGGAAAATGGTACACTGCAAGCCAGGCTCCATCCAGGGAGACTTAAAACAAGGGAGGGAGGGGGGGTGCGGGGGGGAATGAAATATACAGTATAGGTTGCACCTCACAGTGTGAAGTGAGATGAGTAAAATAATGGAGGAAGGGAAAGCCGGTCTTATGTTTGTCCTGACCAAGTGATGGTAAATCAGAAACATTGCCTGGCTTTGTGGCTGGATGTGAGCGAACATAATGGACTGTATGGACAAACTGCCACCTGGGCAGAAAAGCGGAGGACAATAAAAAATAATAGCACGCAGGATCTAAAGGGTCCTTCATGTTTACTTTACAACGTGTGAACAAAACTAAGGAGAATTATTGGTGCATGTGTATTTATGATATTGGTAATGTTAATGCTAGCAGCCCTTCTCCAGCCTAATTAGGACAATAAAAGGCTATGGGCTAATGTATGACTGCCATGCCAAAGCTAATGAATGCCTGGTGTACCTTGTTTCCTCCCAAGCGTCCTTGGACTGTCATCTCCAACCTTTTGATGTTGTATCTGATTATCCAGGCAGCGATTAATCATGATTAAGTAAGCACCAAGTCTCAGAGAGAGAACGCAAAAGCGGAGAGGGTGGGTGGGTGGACAGCAGGAAAGTTGCCCAGGTTCAGGCCTTAATTCTAGGCAGCTCAGACTCCTGCTTCTGCCAAGTGGACATTGGTAATGAGACAGCAAAGCAAAGAAAGAAAAAAAAAATCTGTGTTGTTTTATTTTTTTCAAGTATTCCAAAAGGAAAGATTCATTATCTAAGCCGTAACTGAGGCTTTCCAAGAAATGGCGCTTGCCTTTTCTGACAATGACCAAATTAGACACAATTACACATTTTCACATGGTCTACACTGCTTGACAGCAATTCTTCTTGCATGTTCTGTCGACACAGGCATTTCAATGTGATTCGACACGCCACGTTGAACTTTTTTTTTTTCCTTTCTTCTTTGATATCAGTTTATGGAATATAAATAGATTGGAGCAAACCTAAGCTAACCACCTATTGGCCTCCATGCATTTCTAATGTAACCCAGCCTGCCTGTGTTCGCAGCGTAAGGTTGGCTTCATTACTCCGAGTCTTTCTTGCCACAGCCCCTGCCTTTTGAGCGCATAGATCACCCCTGTGACCAGGAACTCCGAAACTCTACGCACCATCTGAAAGCTGGAGTTGTTTGCCCAGGTGCCAAAGAAATCAAGTTCAGCTCACGTGGCGGGTTATGAAAGGATATTAATGGTGGGAACAACCCGGTTTGACACGCGTCACCCAAATGCACGATCAAATGAGCACTACCTCGGAAAAGGAGATTTCCAGGTACTGGCAGGGAAGTCTGCTCTTGTGATGACACCAACTTAATCACTGTTACTTTAAAGTCAGGGAGGTCAGTGTTGTAATGGGTTTGGATAAAGGTACAATGATTTCTACTTTTTTTCTCTCTCTCTCTTTTTTTTTTTTTTTTTTACTCTTCGACCTTTTTCTGTTAATGCGTTCAACATTCCCCCATCCGTAATGGGTTTCCCAGCAAACTGGGAGGGTGGAAGTCGTTGTTGAAGTACGTTTAATGACAAACCGTCAGAGGCACACATTATTGCGCTATCAATAATACAACTGTATAAGTGGTCCACTTGGAGAACAGGCATATAATACTTCCTTTTCTGTTACGCTGCTGCCGCTCACTGTGAGAAGTGTTTTTTCCGATGAGGTCCGATGTGAAGGAATTTATTTTGAGAGCTCAAACTGTGGAAACCACACAGGCGTGTCATGGTTTTCTTGTCAGGGTTTGTTTCTGTTAAACAGACCTAAAACTTGATTTTTCTTGGAAGACCAGAGGTGGCTCAGGGTTATAAAAGGCTATAAGGAGAATTTCCTTTAAGCCCCCACCTCAAAAACCCAGCAAGTGGCCCAACCATGAATTCAACTGACTAAATAATGGAATGATTGGCAATCACACAAATCCCCTCACAACATTTGATAAGTAAATAGCAGTCAGGACAAAGTGCCAATTTTAAAAGGTTTTTTTATATGTATTTGACACTCGTATTAAATCTAAAAGCTTTCCTGAACTCGAAACGTAAGAATACTCCTTCCTTTCCATTCATATTTCAGTGTTTTTGGCCACTATAACGAGCAAAAGCATTTACATAGGCTTACAAGAAATCTGGTAAAGAAGTCACCATCCAAGAGGAACTTATAATTCAAACGGCTGTGTCACATGCTCAAAAGACAAACTTAGATCTCAGTCTGGTGGAAGATTTTGACAAAACTAGGCTTAAAACTCAAACTATGTAAAAGAGGACGCACAAGTCTTTAAAGGAAAATTATTAATGCCTTGTTAGAGGTGTGATAGATATATTTTTGAAAGAGGTAAATATGAAAGTGAAACAGTTCTAATAACTAGAAGTCATAGTACACAACTGAGTAATCTGAATGTTGCAGAAAAAGTAGTTCAAATAATACAAAATATGTGAGAGGAGTCAGCGACCAAAGAATAGAAGAGGATCACAGTCATGCGGATGCTTCCCAACATTCCCATTACAAAAAAAAAGGGGTATTAAATTGTGCAGAGACGATTTCAGTCTAAAAAACTAATTCAAGCATAACACCCACACGTGTTTAGGTTGGCAACCAGGAGTAAAAGCAGAAGTTTTTTATGTGTAAGGATTAAGAGATTAAATGGTGCATTCTATTTGTACTCGGAAGTTGGAATTTCAGAGTTCCCAGTCGGAAATACAAGAATGTCCTGTAAAGTGGGAATTTCCGTCTAGGAAAGCTGGAGGTCCCAGAGCAGCCTCGAGTTCAATTTTCAATATGGCTGCCATCACTCATAAAATGCAGTAAAAGCTGTGGCATACACTATTTTGTTTGGACAACTGATGGCTTGTATCTTATTGAACACACCACCGTACAATCTTTATTCGTGATAGTGTAGTGTTTGAAATCATTAAAGGGGCAATAAATAGATTTTTGCCTGGTGCTACTTGTTTTCCAAATAATGAGCAAATCCCACATGCACACTCTGAACTCGAGTTTATAGAATGCGCCAGAAGATTTAATGTGCCCAATGACAATAAAGCTTGAAATTACAAAGACAAAGTTATTTGTTTATGAACACAGTGTGTATGAAATGCTTTCCCAACTCAGACAAAAGCAGCAGAACTAGTTAAATTGGTGTCAAATCATGACTTTGTTAAAGCAATAAGTAAATTCTGATGGTTTTCCGTCGCATATGGACAACGTTCGTAAACCCGTTTTAGGGTTAATTCCGGTTTTAATGAGTCCTCCAGACCAGCAGGGCTACAGAGTAGCCACAGGGTTTGCTTCTACCTCAGGCTGGCTCTTGTGGAGGAGGAAAGGTTTCCACCTACATATTTCTTTTTATTTTTCTTCTTTTTTTTTTTTACTTTCCATCGGCCGTTCTGTTTTCCTCCTCCAAACCAGAAATTTGCGCTTTGCGAATTATGGCAAATGGTGTGTGTTCTGTGTGTTGTGAGGAAAAACAAAATAACCCCAGATGACTGTACTTTAACTGAACGTTTCCCTCACAGCCTAGTGTTTAAGTGGAAAACTTCCCAACCGCAGAGGCATAAATCAGCTACCCTGTCCTCGAGGTTTCATCATAGAAATGTAAAACCAGTGTTTCAGAGCCAATATGAAAACATGGGAAAAGGAAAGAAGCATGAAGTTATGTATCTTGTTCCCATCAAACACAAGTGGAAATCGAGGAGATCATCATATAATTGGCTGGGCTGTGTGTACACATGTCTCCCTCCAGTTCCAGCACAGTCTTTCAGTTCAACATGGGCTTTGAAATGTGGATTCAAAGCTCGCGGACTTCCCTGAATCACTGAAAACCCTCAGGACGTGCTTTGGCCTTTGCGGAGGTGGAAGCCAAATATGAGTCTGAGAAGATGAAGCACCCTGGCCTATCGTCTGTTCCTGGTAGGTGTTCACTCCCGATAAATATTTCATTTTGGTACAAAACAAATAACTTGACATAATTCCTCCCTCACTCATCCGAGCAGAATGACAGAGTGGCTGATTTACGCTTGGAGAGAGGTGTAAAAAAGAAGCGAGGCATCTAATGGCTGTAACCCAACGGGCTAACAACTGTTCAGCTTTTTTCTTTTTTTTTTTGTGAACTGTAAAGTTTCACCTCACTTGGATTCATTTGAATTGCTCGCTCTGATTTGTGAATTGCTCCCTGGCACATATCAGTAAGGACATTCTGCTCTGATAGTAGTTGTGTGCAAGGCAACTACAGTCGAGGAAATAATAATCCAGGTATTCACATTTGCAAAAAAAAAACAAAAACAAAAAAAAACAATCACTCCTGCAGAGAGATTTTTATGACACATAGGCTAAACAGTTCGACCCAGACCAAAGGTCCATCTGAGACATGAAAGCAGAAGCTGTTTCAACTTCAAATCTACTGCGAAAACGCATTAAGCACTTAACTGTTTTCTCATTCTTTCTTCATAAACGCTCCAGGCAGTCTCTGCTTTGTTGCATTTGTCAATCACTGTGATTTGGGCTCCATTTCCAAAAATAATTATCAGGTGAGTGGCAGCCCTTTGCCTGGAGTGCCAACTTGGAAGCGATGTGCCCAAGAGTATTAATTATGCCGCTCAAAAATATGAAGTCTTTTAATAGAGAGGCTGACGTGACATCATTGTTTAGATTCTTTCTTCCCCACAAACATGACAATCACGGCTGTCCCTCTGGTCATCAGCAAAGATGAGGAGGAATTGTCAGAGGAAGTTATTAACAAGCTGTGTACCATGTGATAAAGTCAGTCAGCCTCTCGCTGGTGCTGCGTCTGTTGATTCGCGTAGAGGAGAAGCTGGGAGCGCGCGAGGAGGAAAGTCAACAACTTCAGCAGCTGGAAGAGATGCAGAGCGAGGTGGAAATATGCAGAGCAGCGACTGAGGGGGAGGCATTATGTGAGAAAGCCTCAAATCTTTCAAATGCGTGTACAAGAAGAAGAGAGGGGGGAAACAAAAAAAAAAAAAAGAAAAAGATTGCCAAATGTAAGCGCCGATGCTGCACTCTGAGGACCATCCGGCTTGGTACAGTCGCCAGCCTAAATCTCATTTTCCCTCTCTCCCTCTCATTCTGCCAATCAAGCGCTCACAAACAGTGCTGCACTGTAGTTGCGGTTCACATTCAGCAGTTGCTTCTGTGAAACCCTAAGAGGGAGAGACAGCTTCCAGGTCTCATTAGCATCCAGTAGCAGCTAATGCTGCCTCCCTATTACTGTCTGAGGAGCTGAAATTCAGTTGGAGATGAGCACAGCCCAGGGGGCTTAGGGTTGCCAGTTTAATTAGTGCCTGATAATTTCAATAATGAGTGACAATTCATTGGGGCTTTTTAGGTTGGCCCACTGTTTGAGTGCAAATCGATAATCCTCTGTTTCTTCCCCCACTCTCACGAGCAGATAAAGGGCGAGTGTGTGTATGGTGAATGTGTGTTTGGTTGAAGGGTAGGGTGGGATGGGGGTGGGGGGGTGGGAGGGGGGTGTTGCTCTATCCTTTTGCAGAAATTTAATGAAAAGAATCAACTTAGAGAATGTCCCTTTGAAACCAAGAAAAGAAAGCCTATGTGATTTGATTTGCTGTTATTGGATGAGCAGGTGGGTCTTTAGTTGCTGTCGTTGAGTCCAGAGGAAAAAACAACAACAAAAAAAACAAAAAAAAAAAAAAACAATTTGCCTGGAGTGATCTGGGGTAAGTGAGTGGAGGGTGAGAGCTTTACACTTGTTTTGTACTCGACTAAATGACGTCCTCTTGCTCAAAGCTAAGCCTCTGTTGTCTAATGGACAAGGAAGAATACCTCTGACTGTTCAACACTGCAACTAGGAACTTCAGTGTTTTTATTGGGGTTTAATGTGGTACCTCAATGCAAAGTGGTGTGTATAGCTGTGAAAGTGATATGTTCATACACAGTTTAAGCTACATAAATCCGTATATGTAAAACTGTCTTTCGCTGCAGTTACAGCTAAGTTTTCATGTCTCAACTAATTTTAACTCCTTCAGCTTTGAAATGAAAGTAAAAAAGAACCATGAGTAACAGGTAGGAAGCATTGAGAAACATGTAAACTTACATTTTGTGTAAAAAATGCACAATAACAAGTGAAGTTTCAGAAACAATGTAAGTGAATTTACTCTAAAGGGGCTTTTAGTTTGTAAAGTGTAAGTCTCTCAGTTGTTTTTCTCAGTTGTTTGCATGGTTTATAAGTTTAGGTGGACAGCCGTGTCTTTGTGCAGTTGTGTCATTCTCATTTCGTTGTTAGATAATTCACCAAACGGTACTTGGTAAGACATTCAACACTGTAATTTTATAACTTGACCCTCCTTTAAAGTTCTCAACAGCTTCCTTTCCAAGCTGTCTGGTGCATTGCTTGGTCTTCATTATGAATTATAAGAAATCTGATCTGCAACAAACCCATGACACCGTCGCAGAACAGCTGCATTTTACTGAAATTACATTACTCACAAGAGGTCTCTGTCTTTGGTGATTGACTGACTTAAGAAAGCAATTAAACTTTATTTGAGGATATCAGATTAAAGAACACTCAATAAAATCGAATGTCCCTCTTTACAGAATTTTATTTGGAAACCATTTTTAAAATCATGTCATAATTATCCCCTTACTTCACGATCATGTCCCGGCTTTAAAATGATCTACGACATAAAAACTAAATAAAACACAGAAAATTGTGGTTGTAGTATGTTTTTTTTTCTCTTCTAAGCACTTTACATAAATACCAAAATATCCCCCCTTAGTGCATTTTGAATGTTTCCTGAATGTGCACAGCTAAAATGCAGCGCTCCAATTTTAATGAAATGATGAACAGTAATTTATTCAGCTGCCCTGCAGCTGAAAGAGCAGATTTACCTTGGTTACTTGAGAAAGGTGTTTAAACCTGCTGTAACTCGGTCACAGGCAACACAATCCTGCTAACGCACTACAAGAAGTTGACTTCACTCCGGAAGCTATTTCACAGCTCAGCAAGAAGAACAGGTGAGGCTGAATAAAGTTCAAACAGACACTTTTCATACTCGTGGAAATAATTATGCAAAGGTAGCATGCTGTTTTACAGCGTTATTGAAAACGAAGAATCAATTTTAGGTGTTGCAGCTAGTGCATTAAATCACCAATTAACCACATAACACCCAACCTCTAGCTGACACTTGCATTGTAATCACTGCAGAAACAGGAAGTTGGAGCCCTATTATTTCCTAATACACAGAAATGAAATGTCTGATGGATGCTGAAATAAATTATCGCAGAGAAAAGAGAGAAAAAAAAAATCTGTGAACAGAAAATAAAGCAGAAGCAAAAGGAGCAGATTTGCATCAGACCTGCCAAAATGCAACGTGGAGCCCTCTACCCGAGCAGCGAGGACCGAGGTAACAGCTTTACGGTCCTGTGTGACATATCTGCATTTGACACACTATATGTTTCACAATATCCTGAACAATACTGAGTCAGCACTTGACTTGCCTCTATATTCAGACTTCAGCCATACAGCTCAGGAATGAAAGTGCAGTGAGAGCACGCGGCATTTCCTCAGTCAGTTAGCCTGACATATTGTGAAGGACAGTAGCCTAATTATTCGCTAGCAGTGGCACAGACCTGCCAGTCCCTTCAGATTGAGTTGAACCACCGAGGCTGGAGTTTGATTCCTGAATGTCTGCTGTGTTTCCAGTCAGATAGGATCATGTCCACTGGAGATTTAATTTGGACACTCAGTGGTGTGAACCTAACCCCTTATTACTTTCACCCCCTCATCACCCTGACCTGTAGTCTCCCTCTATTACAAGCCCAAGAAAAACAGCAAATCATCACGCTAATACAAAGAACATCAAGAGACTATTGATTGCGGTTACTTGCCGAATACTCCCTCCATGACATGTGGTTCAGTGCCCCCTTCATGCTCGTCTGTGGCAGTCTTTTTAAATATTCATGACGAGGTTGCCTTATGGTTCTGCTGCTGAATTTCTAATTGGGCCGTCAAAAGAGATACAACATGCCCTTAAGCAGGACCGTAACAGCGGTCAGCTCAAACAGAAATCGTGTGATTCAGCCAAAGGGCTAATTAGCGATTAGCATTCACTGTTTACAAGGGTTTTTACCTGTGGGCCAGGCGATGGCTGAATTGAGCTTAAATCACTCCATTCTGCCTTTGAAGCTTCAAGAGCTGCCTGTCCATATCATAATGACTGGGAGGGGAGTGGGAAGCGCTTCCACTGTGTAACAACATAATCATCAATTAAGGCAGGGAAATGGCAAGAAGTGGGGATTTTAGCTCATTAAAAAAAGCCCAGAAGAAAAAGTATCCCCGGATTTCTATATATTTTCTGTCTCTCCTCTGTCAACGTCTGCTATCTTTGGAATTCAAATGATTTTTGTCTTTCAAGATGAGTGGATAACCCAAAAATATAATTCAGAAACCCAGAAGCAGACATTCCCTAATAAGGGGCTAAAATATGAATGACATTTGCCACACGGAGATCCAGAATGGGAAATGGGATTGCCAGTGATTTAGCCCCTCTTATTAGTTTTACCGTGTCGCTAAATTATGCTTAATACATTTTTACAGCCATTAGAACCAAAATTAATGTCGTTGAATTGCAAGCGGATTCCTGGAAATTATTGAGTTTATGGCAAACTTATAGCGGCAAAAAAAAACACAAAATTGCTTCTGCTCATGCATACTGCATAGCCTTAAGCCCTAATTGGGACATTTTGAATGAGGCATTCATACCGCGGTACACATATGGACCACGGTCTGCATATTATACGTTTACATTACATCAGTGTGCACCTTGCAGTCAGAGTCAAGGCCAATGTATTCTTTATTAGAAAAAAAAAAAAAAAACGACGAGTCTTTCCACACGATGCAAGAGTCCTGATGCTAACAAGAAGCATTTTTAATTGTATCCCCACCCCCGGAAACAGCAAGAGTGACTCTTTATCTGACTGATATGCCACTTTTACTGCACATTTAGGTCTATTGTGGTCTATTGTCCACATCATCACGATGAAGCCACTACAAGGATACGTACAGTAGCTCATTCCAGCTTTCCAGACATTAAAAAGAATACCAGATTCCCCCAACTTCTTTGAGGATGCACTGCCTTTGAGAGAGGACTTCTTTTGAGCATATCCAAACGTTTTCATCTCTCTCATTTTTTTTTTTTTTTTTTTAAATCTATTTTTTGCCACAAACCGGGGACTCAACACAAACTAATTCAGGGTGATAAAACTGCTTGAGCGAATTTTCTGCTTAACAAAGTGCAAAGAGGGCTGATAAAGGGAGCCTTATTAGGAAACCATCATTACTCTCACTTTAGCTTGAAAACGTTGACTGGGACGCACCGTTATGTCCGTTTCTTTTTTTTTTATAGTTTTTTTTTTTTTTTTTTGCTGATGTGGACACAATCTGAGGTGATGGCGTGGCTTTTTGCCCAGCGTTTTGGAGGGTTAGTTGAGCAGACCTGTCAGGGATGATATACAGACAGCAGGAACAGTGCAAACTAAGGGATAAGAGTCAACAGTAATTAGAATCCATCTGGGGAAGGTGGGGGCTCTCGTGCATATCACGCATATGGTCCCTGCATGCCACATCTTTAAGGCTTCTTGTTTGTAAACATTGCTGCGAGGTTTGCAGCGTACCGTAGATATGCAAAGACATTATATATCTATAAGTCCTAATCCTGGAAGAGCTGCTCGAAATGACTAAAAACATGCTCTTTTGGAAAGAAGATCCTGCCTGGATTCTTCCTTTTTCCCTAATTGGTCATTAATAAGATGGAAATATATTTCTGTTCCAAAGTTTTGGAAAAAAAAAAAAAAAGACGCACTCATTGAGAAGGGCATAAATCTAAACATTTGAAAAGGAATTAGAAACGGGAGCCTCCCATTCTTGTTCTCTGAAAAATTAATGCGGCGCATGTTATATTTATTACAAGGCCGACTGTCATTCATTTTACCCCGAACTAACAGAAATTAAAAGTGACAGCAACCTCATCAAGAATGAATGCCATTGTATTCTACATGGAGCAGGAGAGGCAGGGCAAAAAAAAAAAAAGAAAAATCAGATAATAAAACACAGGCTTCCATAGTTGCATCTTTTAACAGGGAAGATAAAAATGAATGAGGGAATGAGGGCAGAGGAAAATCCAAAGAAAACACACATTTTTCTTTTTTTTTTTTTTACTAACTTTTATTTCACTTTTTATTTCGCTGCACTTTTAGATACAAAACTAAGTTTTGAATCTGACGGCTAATCTCTATACCGGCAATGCAGGAAATCGCATAAACAAACAAGATGGTGAAGTTAAAAGCAACTTATGTGTGGAAATGTTTTCCATTTTGTACTCCAAATCTATTTTCAAATGTTTTCTGAGACTTGTATAATTGCTGGCCTCACTCATTAAAACAGAGAGGTTCTGATCTGAGTACGCTGCAGCTAAATGGTCAGGTTCCCATGTGAGGGGAATAAATGAAATATTAGTTTATTACATATTTAAATCTCTCTCCCCAGGCTGTCTTACACTTTTTTTTTCTTCTGTTGGTTTGCATTATAATGTTCAGCAAACAGCTTTTTCCTCGACTAATGGCTTGTAACAACGCAGTCCTGCTTTCCCCCTCTGCTTTTGGTCTAGATTTTCATAACAAATTACCGTGGTACGCCAAGGGAAGGAGGAAAGCTCCAACTTCCTGAGGAGGCAAAAGGGAAAAATTCATCTTTAAGTGGTACAAAGTTGAGCATTGCCTGTGGAACATATTCACAGTGTGTGTCCGTTAAACATTGAGTAGACACTCAGCTGCAGATAATAAGTCAACGTTGTCAGGGAGCTGACAGTAACATTTGGTAATAATAAAAAATCCATATTGCATACTGTTCCTTGAGAGAAAGAAAAGATTTTTTTTTTCTTCACCTAAGTTCCCAAGGATTTCGATGAGCCTCACACCGATAAACAATAGTTTGATGCCTCCTATCGGCAGGTCAGACCCAAGGTCACGTTTGAAATTCCAGATTGCTTTTGTAAGTTCATAATCTAAGTCCTATCCATCAAAACGCTGACGTATCAAAACAAACAGGAGGGCTGAAAGTGGCGATACAGAGCGGGATGGGCCTCCTGAATAATTGTTAGGGGCAGCCCCCTCACTCTCCTTATCTCAGGTGTGTGATTAAAATCAATTAAATCACTCCTCTGGTGTCAACCCGCCCCAAATCTCCTGACAAATGAAACGGTGCTTTAGGAAGACGAGGATGTTCCTGGTCCTGTCGTGGCTCAGCTCATATTCACAAATGAGATTAAGATTGGGCTGCTGGGGGATTTCAAAGGCCTGTTTTCCATAAGAGCATGAAACAGCCTGTGAAGCCCATATAGGCTGCAGTAAGTAGACTTGAAAGTGTCTGGAGCAGAGATCAGCTCCCAGCCCACAGTGAGAGTAACTAGCTGGAAAAAAAAAAAAGAGGATTATTTACCTGAGACTGTATCGGTGTGTGGTGCAAAAGTATTCACGCCCCATACAACCTCAGATCTCCATTTATTTCAGTGATAGACTCACACAAACTAGTGCATCATTATAAAAATTGGAGGAAATTACTAAATATTTGACAGTGCTGTGCATTTGGTGTGGTGTGAATTTCCCCTTTGTGGGACAATGAAGGCTGTTTGTATTTCCACACTTATTCCGATACCCCTAAATAAAATCAAGCGCAATCAGTCACCTTCAGGAACTGCTTAATTAGAAAATAGAGCCAAACTCAGTGCAGTATAAATAGAGGTGTTCTGTGAAGAATTTTTGTTAGAGAACTTTAGTGATCAAAAAACTTCATAAAGACCAAGGAAGGCCAAGACAGACCAGGGAATTATCGTCTGATCAATCTGTCACCTAAAAGTGTAAACACTGTGATAAAATCAGCGCAAACATGCCAAAACGTCAATGTTCACCTAAGCTGACAAGCTAGCCAAGGGGAGCAATATTGAGGGACATAACCAAGAGATGCATAATAACTCTAGAGGGGCTGCACACATCCAGGGCTCGGGTTGCGAAATCTGTCCACAAGATAATTACTCACTTCACAAATCTGGCTTGTAAAGAATAGAAGCCAGATGAAAGCCACATTTGAAGGAAAACCACATCTGCATGACTTGTTTGCTACAAGTCATGCAGATGACTCCGTAGGCAGATGGAAGAATATGAGCAGGTGAGAGGAGACCAAAACAAATCTTTATATGTGGTGGAAAACACTGCAGATCACCGTGAACACCCGATAAAAATGGTGAAATATGGCAGAGGTAGCATCATGCATCATGAGGAACTCTTCAAGTCCGTGTGCAGAGGTTTATCCCCCGGAAGCTCCCATGTAGACAGAGCTACAGTGGAGAGGTATAGATTCAAGCAAAAATCTGTGTTAGAACAGCCGAGACAAAGTCCAGATCAAAATTCAACTGAGAACATAAACGAGGCTAGAAAATGTGTGTTCAAAGATGCTCTCCGTCCAATATGATTTGAGCTATTTTGCAAAGAATCCATAAAGAAGTATGAACTCAGTGGGGTTTAAAAACAAATGCAGTCCACACTTTTCAGGTATTTCCGCTTGTAGAAAAATGTTGCATGGTAAAGTACTACTCAGTGATGAATGAATGAATTTCTTCATGAATGAAGAATAATTTCCTCGGGCATTAGTACTTTTGCAAGGCTTGGAGTATAAAACTCCTGAAGTTGGATATGCAGCAAAGCAAAGTTGAGGAAAAAAAAAAAAAAAACTAAAATATTTCATAAATTCTTAAAAGCCCCCCGTCTATTTATGTGACAATAATATGGTTTGTCTGATGCATCAATTAATGAGGTTTTCATCTAATATTAATGCGTATTAAACCATGTTGTTTGAGTCGATGCAGTTTCCACCGCAGCTCAGCCTTTGCTGTGCATCTTCAGACAAATTAAGCTATTTATACAGCATCAATATGGAATCATTAAATGCCCTTTGTGTATTGTTCTCTGTGGTCTGTAGACCACCCCTCATTTTTTTCTTCTGCTTCCTTCCCTCACATGTACGCCTGCTTGGCTCGTGCTTCAGATGAGAGCCGGGCTCTAAGCCCTCCGCAGGCCTCTTTATGACGACAGTCGGCGAGATCTGCTGATCCCATCTCCAATGGGCCTCTGTAACCCCCCTTTGCAACATTAGGCAAAAAAACGCTAAATCAAAGTGTAGCGTCAGCCCAGTGTGTGTGTTTAACATCCCCCTGCTCTTGTCACCAATGACCAGGGGCGGGCCGCCACGTGTCCTTGCCCTATCCCCCGGTGTCCTATCACTTCTTTATCTGTCCACGGGGCATGGCCGCACTCCCAAAGACAACCACACATGCATGCTCAAGAAGGGTCTGTTTTTTTTTTTTTTATTCATCTCGACACCCACAGAGAAAATCAGACATCCAAAATTGTTCCCCTACAGCAGTTGTTTTATTCATTGTTGCATTTGATATCCTCTTCCCCTCCCTCATTTCTATCCATTTCCGATCTGTAATAATGTTTTGTTATTTTTTTTTTAATTAAAAATTTAATTTATTTTATAGCACATTCTCATGTAAAAAAAAAACAACAAAAAAAACAACTCTAATACGTAAAGCCTTTGTGCTGATTTTTCGAAATTGCAAAAAAAAAAAAAAAAAAAAAAAACTACTCATGTACACCTCGCAGATGTTTCCAAAACTGCAGAAAACTTATGTAGGACACTGACCTGTATTTCATTTTGAACAGTAGACGAAAGGAAAAGAATACTTTTTAACTGTGAGGTTCTAGTGGGAAAACAACAACAGACAGTATGTTTATTTGCGATGAAGCTACACAGCACAAAGAAAGAGCAACCATGCCGAGGGATTTTTCTGACTCCTGAGAAGGGTACAACCAATATTCCCAAACCCATGCCAGGACTTGTGATTCCACCGTATACTCCCCCCACCACCACCCCTTCTTTATGAAGGCATGATCAAATTGAGCATGGAAGTGTGTTTCATCAGTCTGTTGGAGGGTAAAGAGAGACTTTCAAAATAATCCCTTAAGTAGATGAGAATTTTTCATGTAATGCGTTTCACAGGAGCGCGCACGGCGCTTCAAGACAGTGCAGGAAATGACAATTATGTAGAGATGCTATCTCCATGAACGACGCGGCCTTTTTTTTTTTTTTTTTTTTTCCTCCTGCTCAATATGGCCACACATCTGATCTAACAGTGTTATTATTCAGTCTCTTGACAGGTCATATTTTGTCAAATGAAATGCTGAATTGCTTCATACTCTGCAGAGAAGCTGAAGTGATACATGTAAGTAGAATTAAATTACTCTATAGTATATTACAGCCTCAGTGGGATTGCGGCTGTTCCTCCATTTTTAATAAGCGCTTATTTCCCAGGGGGCTTTGTTGGGCACCATGGGTCAACAGTGTCCAAGAGGGCAAAGCTTGTTCACCACATTCTAGAGCCCTTTAATTGCTCGAGGTTATGTGTGCTATTATCTTCCTTTTTCTCTTTCATTATGGAGGTGCAGAGGTTCGGATTGACCCATCCTCTCAATTTTGAAAGCGCTCTCTGTGTTTAGCGCACTTCAATTAAGCTTGCAGAGGAGTGCTCTGATGAGATTTATTTAATTAATTATGCTGCCTCTGTTTTGGTCAGTGCATATGTTCACTTAGTTCTTCTTCTTTTCTTCTTCTTTTTTTTTTTTTTTTTTTAACATTTTCATGATTGTCCCAGGCCCACTCTTATTTATTCTGTTGTGATAATGTTACAACTGTAACAGCAATATTTTCGGAGCTCCCAGGAGTGCTCAGTCTGACTCAAACATAATAACCCACGGCAGTGTCTGTCTGACTCTCAGCCATTCTCATTCCTTCTTGCAGCTGATGCCGTAACCCCGGCCCCTTCCCTGCAGGCTGTGCTGACGGCTGACTCTGAGCTGCACACACACACACGCACACACACTCTCATAAAAAAAAAAAAAAAAAAAAAAAAGACCTGTGGACCTGCATTTGCATCGACACAAATGTTCACATGCAAACATATGCAAATACACACACGTGAATGTAAGCATTTACTTTTTTTTTTTTACTATTATTATTATTATTCCAATCTACTTTCATTTTACTTTATTGCCTGCCCCACTGCAGGGTTATTTTAGATCAGTGGGTCTCACATGTTTCATGACAAGTGCCTCATGTAAATGCCACATTTTCGAGTGCTGCCATTTTGAAAGACATTTTAACACGTTGCGAAACGACTTGGTCATTTTTCAGTTTATGTTATATCATGAAACCAAAAAGTTAAATGTTATCATTTGGCACTACATGATGGGTTGAATGCTCCAATTTGACAATGTGGAACATTTTTACTCAGAAAAAGATCTGAAAAGTACCTAAAAATCTGAATTCTGAGTGGGAAAGTCGGGGCTTTCTCGTCATCCTTAACCTTAAGATGCAATATTTATTTGATACATAGAGAACTTAGTGATAGCAGAAGTAAATAAAACCTTATTAATAATGCTAGTAGCAATTAGCAAATAGCCTAGTTGCTGAGTATATCATTCTGCAAATTCCTCAAGTTTTTAAACTAACCTATACATTTAGTGACAAAGGTAAAAAGTCACTTATTTGCACTTTTGAATATTTGTAGCTTAAGTCTTTGATCACATTGCTATGTACCACTTTAATTAACATATTGTTAATGATTTTTAAAAAAAAAATAGGTCCCCCCCAAAAAGAAGAAATAATTATAATAATAATTACACTAGTTTTTTGTTTTGTTTTGTTTTTTTGGTCCCTAAGCATACCAATTAGCAAATCCTGGTGGTTTTCCAGCTTGGAACTAGAATATTGTTTTGTTCAATTTAATGTCAGTCTATCTTCATACATCAACATAGTCATAAAAACCTGTTTTTGGTTTATTGTTATCCATTGAATCACAGTTATCATGCTTGAATATGTCATGCAAATAATCAAACCCATAATTTCCCCTAAATACCACTGACTTTAGCCGGGGTTCCAGGAGTAACACTTGTATCTCAGATTAAAGAAGGGAAGTACTGACTACCTTTTACCTTCTGGAATCAACAAAAGTCACTGCAAAGTTGTGCTAAGAGACCAGGAGTGTTGGAAATAATTCTGCTGCTCATTGTACTCCAAAGTGGCTTGTAAACATTGCTCCCTAGTTAGAGCAGAGTTGTGCCTTGCTAAGAGGATTTGATCACTTTTTTTCCCCCCTCAATTGCACAAGCCTTTCATTTACCTCAAAAAGAAAAGCAGACGACTGATCAATATAAACACAGGTGTTTAGAGAAAAGCCGTGGATTGATCAGTAATAGTCCCTCAAACTGGAAAAAAAAAAGAACAAATCACAGGAAGGAAAGTGAAAAGTTAAGTAGGACACTGTCAGGGATTCCCTGGGTGCGAGTCTTGGAGAAACTGCACAGCACAAATGAAAAAGAACAGAGGAGAGCTGGTTGGGGAATTCAAAAAAGAATAATTAAAAACTCAAATCGGGTTCTTAACTGTGAGAAAGAAAGAGAGAGAGAGGGAGAGAGAGGAAGAGAGAGTGCGAGTGGGTTTTTTAAATCCACCAACAAGAATACACTTGGATGATAACTGCCTCAGCCGTAGGCTATTAAAATATTAACCACCGCTGTCCGAGCTGGGACTTTCCAAGCGGTACTGAGCAGTATCCTCCCCGGATGCTGGGCCTGAGAGGAAGGCTCTGCTCCCGCTCGTTGCCCTGTGGGAGGCTCAGGCTTGCATGAGGAAGTGTTTTAATGTTTCTCAGATGCCTGACTTACTGAGAGAGCTTTGACAAGGCAACTATCCTGGGTGTGATTTAAAGGTGTGCACAGAGGGATCCAGGTATGGGAGCTTAGGGCCTCTTAAGCTACCGAGTGCTTTCTGGAGGAAAAGGAGCAAACTCAAAAAAAAAAAAAAAATGTAAAAGAAAAAAAAAAAACATTCCCTTGATGGAGAGCAGAAGTATGTCCCTTAAGTTTGACTCGATTTTATAAGATGAAACAATTGCCATGACGTGCTGCTGCTTGAAAAGCTTCACTTAGCAGCTGAATTCTAAAAGTATACGAGTCTAAGGTACTGTGGTTTACTCCAAACTACAGCAAATAAGTCTTGATGCAGCGCCTTGAAAAAGTATTGTCGTCTCTGGAACTTTTTCCGCATTTTTGGGATTTTATGTGTTACACAAACACAATTAGTTTTCAACAGGTTTTCTTCCACGTTCGTCACTTACTTAGCTCCGGCCGTGGTTCCATCAGCTCTGACCAGCTTCCTGGTTCCTGCTGAGGAAAAGCATCCACACAGCAACGATGCTTTCAGGAATGATGCAAGGGGTGATGAGTTACAATCAGTAGACAGTGTTGGTTTTATACCCCTTGCATGTAGAAGCAAATTTTAAGTTTTCTTTTCATTTAATCAGAGCAGCTCAATTGAACATGTTTGCTGCTTCCCCGACAACACATGTACCAAACCACTGGTGTTGCTTTGTTCAACAATGACGTTCTCACTGCCACTCTTCCAAACAGAGAGCATTTGGGGGAGATTTTCTTGGTCGCCCTCGGTGTAGCTTGCACAGCTGATTGCTATCTTGACAAAAGATTACCCCAACCTTTGGATTCGTGAGTAACCGCAGGTGATTTAGCTGCTTCTCTGATCACTGGTCAACAGCCAGAAAAAATAAATAAATAAATAAATTGCCTGGGGTTTTTCATCTGTTTTAGAGTAATTTTGATGTGCTAAATCCAAAAGTCACATTGGTTTTGCTCAATCAGGTCAACTTTCTGAACCATGCATCAAAATGCATGACTTGTTCTCACATATGGATTGGTTTCCTGAGAATCTGGGATCGATGAGTGACGAGCAGGAGGACAGAGTTCATCAGGACATAAAGGAGATGGAACATTTTGCACAATGAAACCATAACGTTCAACTCACATGTACTTAGCCTTGTAAGTGTTTGTTATTCAATATACATAAATCCGACTTTGTAACATTTAATTAGTAGTAATTAGTTAGAAAACAAATTTTCTTCTCCTAAAACCGTTTATGGATAAGAAATATTAATGGAAATGTACGGATAATGTCACAAAAATGTAATCAATTTGGTCAGGAGATTGGATTTCTCTAAATCCTGCCCTAATTGAGAACAAATGATGTCATTTTTGGATTCAGTGATGCAAAATAGTCCTAATTCATCTACATAAACAGAGACAACTTCCAAAAAAAATACTTATTGTTGAACCCAGTGTTATTACTCTTCTTATTCTGTGCAGAAACACCACATTATTTTCATTCAGATTCACAATAATGGCATATGTGACAAAATATCAAAAGTTCAAAGGGTGTAAATTGTTTTGGATGCGTTTTTTCTTTGTGATTTACTCTAACAACTAGAGATTCCCATTAACATGTTTTTTTTTTTTTTTTTTTGACTTGTGCTCATTACAGTTATAACGCAGAAGGAAATTGAGTGTACATGTGAAATCATTTAGTGGGATTTTGTTTAAAGAGAATGTGTGGACAGATTCGCCCTCTTATCTCAAATATTGCAGTTGTAAAGGCTTTATTGACTCCAACAGATATCAGCAGTTATTTCTCTGAGTTTGCTTTCTGCTCTCTGCCAAATATGAGCTGGCAGATTATTAAAAAGACAAGTGGTCTCTTTGATATCAAGACAAAATGAAAGCGTATATTTTTAGCAGCTATAAAGGCTTGCCAGTTTTGTTCAGGTGGAATTTCTGCACAAGAAGAAAAGAAATATATATAATAATAATTCCTGCTCATGTGCTCGCTCGCAGCAAGAAAGTCACGGATTGAGACACGGCGATGCGTCGGGAAAAGTTGGTGAATATTCAGAGTGGCAGCTTCTTTGAATATTTTATAAGGTTACAGAATTGTGGCATGTATCATGGCATTGACTTAAATTGTGAAAGTAGCCTGAAGTTCACGGAAAGGGTGAAGCCTCTCATCTTTTATTCCCCAAACTGCACACAGTGCGTCTCTGTCTGCCTCGCTCATTTCCCGCTGTCCCGTCTTTTCCTTCTCGTTTCTGACGTCCAGCCATTATTTCCTGGGGTGCAACTCCCACTCCAACACCTCCCTCTTGTCTCCCTCCTCCACGCCCCCCCACCCCCCTCTCCTCATTCGCTCCTGTGTTGTCTCAAGCCTCACGTCCATCTAGTCCTCAACACCCCCCACACGTCTCCCAGCACTGTCCCGTCTCTCCCTGGAATCAGGAGCCTGGCTCTCTGGCAGGCAGATGGGACAGATGAGGATGGCGGGGATTGGCTAATCCCTAATCTGCTGTCTCCTTGCCATTCTGGACCACAGAGGAGAGGAGAGAGAGGGAGAGGCTGATGGAGCCAGCTAGATGGAGCCAGCTGTCAGATGGAGAGTCTTTCATGGTCCTGCGCACACAACAGCTGCACAGGGCCCGCCTGCACGGCTCTGCATTATTAAGCATCTTTTTAGTTGGTTCCAGATGCAGACCTAGCTGTGTTTACCCAGGCTTTGTGTTTTCTTGCACGTCCCCCCACCACAACACTCCCCCTCTTCCTCTTTCCACCTTCCTCCTACTTTTTCACTGTCCCATCATTTCTTAACTCCTTGCGTTTCTCCAAAATGACTCAAGGTCCTGACTTTGTTTGACAGTAGTGTAATATTCAGGCATGTGACCTGCACATGTAGCACTTTAATAACTCATTCTAATTATGTGTTTCCTTCCCGGCGCTGCTGGCAGTCGGTATTTGAATCATTTAAACACATGTGGGTTTTTTTTTTTTCTTTTTTCTTCTGGGTCGAAACAATTTCCTTCGTATTGGAAAGAAATGAAAGCTAAGACGTGTCATGACCATAAAACATGCCTCCTAATGATTTCAATGATATCTAATGACATTATATAAAAGGGAAATCTTTTTCTTTCAAACACACGTTGTAATGGAAGAGAGGTAAAATGTAATTACAACATAATTAAACGTTTCATTGCTGTAATTACATGCTGTTTAACGTGCCTCTCTCCGTGCTATTGTCTGCATATAGAATGTGCAAACAGGCAAATTTGTTTAAACATAAACGCGCACACGCACACGCACGCACGCACGCACGCACGCACGCATACATATTACATCAAGCCAACATACACATATTCGCATGGCAACCTTTAGCAAAAGCCAGCTTTGAGAGGGCTAATCTGTGCCTCAGTGTCGTCTCTTGTCAAGTTCAAGAGGGTTAACAAATCTTTACCTCCAGAACAGCCCTTCTCTTCCCCCTTTCATGTCCACATTTGTTCACTGTATGTCCAAAAATCTACAGAGGCCCGTCCCGACTCAGTTGGGATTGGTTTAGCTGAAGAGCTGGAGGCTTTTCAGTTGCTGGCATCTGTTGTTCTTCTTCCCAGAGCTGCTGGCAGTCAGTTAATGGCCATGCTTGGGACCCAGAGAGAGAGAACAGTGGCTGATTTCCCCATTGCCATCGCACCAATCCCGGCACACCACCAACTGCAGATGAGCCACCAGCAGCTAAAAACATTCAGGCTAATGCTCCGCTTCTCTGAGAGTTTGGGGCAGATGTTCCTCACTTTTTTCTTTTTTTTTTTTTTCTGTGTGTGTGTGTGTGTGTATGTGTGTCTTTTTGTGCATAGCTTAACACTCTTGAGTTAGTCTTTTGATGCAGGGTATAGAACTGTGCTTACAGGTTTTATCCTTTTGGTTGAACTGATTAAAACAGCCACGTGGTAAAAAAACAAACAAAAAAAAAAAACAACATTTGAAATATTTATAACACACATCCATTCCTCCATTGTTTATACCTGCTTATCGTGGAGGGCTCTCAGGGGAGGCGGTTCCTTTCTTCAGTGGTCATTGAACAGAAGGCGGCGTTCGCCCCAGACAGGTCGCCAGTCTATCACAGGCTGGCAGTAAAGAGACAGGACAAACAACCGTTCACACACGTTCACTTCTAAGGGCAATTTAAGGATGACTAATTAACGTATCATGCATGTTTTTGGACTGAGGGGCAAAACCAGAGTACCTGACGACGACCCACACTTTGCTGCAAGGCACCAGTATGCAACCCCACCACATTGTTTCTCCTGTGCAGGTCACACAGAAATACGATGAAGAAGATGATCAGGTCAGGTGAGCAAATGTGAAATTCTATATGTAATGGAAAAACTGGATATTATCTAGAAAACGTCATTCCCACAGTGAAGCATGGTGGAGGCAGCATCATACTTTGAGGATGTTTTTTTTTTCTTTTTTTCTTTTCAGGAGGACAACAGAAGCTGGTCAGAGATGATGGAAATACTCTCTTCATTTAATCGGATCCATTTTAGTCAATTATGCAAAGAAAAATTGGCAAACAGTTTTTTTTTTTTGTAAGCAAGTAGAGGCATATTTCAGAGTAATAACACTTATAACTGGTGAACTGAATTCAATTCAGTTGAACTGAATAAAAAAAAGATTGGCTCAATCACACAAATATACACCACAACATTCAGATGTTATTTCTAAAAAAAAAAAAAAAAAAAAAAAAAAAGAAAACATTCAGGAAAAACAATATTTATGCTGATATATGTGGTTTTAACATTCAAGCAAAATAAAAAAAAATAAAAAAATCAAGGAGCGAAAGAACATGTGCGAGGCGCTCTATTTAAAATTACTGCAAATATCTCCGAAATAAATAAATAACGCTCGCCTCCCAGGAGCACCAAGTTCAGCTTCAAATATAAGATCAACAAGTTATTCTTCTGCATTTTATTCCTGTGACCAATACATAGTTAATCTCGACTTAGTGTGGATCATGCATCTTATTATTATTACAGACACTCTGAGCTCAATCCTCAGCATCTGCATAATACTGAAAGAGCTTGCTACAGTTTAATCAGTATCTTGTTACTCTGGAGAGTTGGGCTGGATATGTTATCACTAAGGAGGAAGTTCAAATGAAGCTCAATAAATAAATTAATGCCTTGACGATTAGCTGTCACATAAGAAATTAAAATGACTTCAAATTATTCATTTTCAAACAGGTGCAGCCAAAGAAGGCTGCGATTGTTGTAGTAATTGTCAAAATCAAACAATTTGTTTTGATGAACCTTCCATATGCTTCCCCCATGAAAAATTCAGGAGATCTTGAATTCCTTCTAAAGTTATCGTCGCCTTTTGTTTCAAGTCCTGCTCGGGCCTTTATTCTCTTCCTCCTCTTCTTCCTCTCCACCTCCCTCGCAACGTTTTGAGGTCCCAACAAAAACGCCACGACAAAACTGTGTTTAAAACTCAATCGCATTCTTTTCGCAAATTATTAATTGTGACTGTCATAGTAGCGGCGTCCTCCTGACAATCACACGACCGCCTCAGAAAAATACACTTGACAGCTCAGGACCCCAAATCCCACAATGAATTCGTCCTTGACACATCCTTAATGACGATCATCTTGATGATTGTAAATACATTATCATATCAGATCACGTCTGTGTTGCAATCATCACCTCCATTTCCTTTTAATTAAACAGCAAAGCTGACACCACATCTGTCAAAAAGGAAGTGAGACTTCTTGAAATCGGTGTGAACTTTTTCTTTTTTTCTCATTTCTGCTCCAAAGCAAACAAAAGAAAGGGAAATGGCTTTGAAAATAACACGCTCTATCAGTGCCTGTCGTCTCCTTGCCCTCTTTGCCTTTCTTCCCTTTACCCCCCCCCCGCCTCGCCTCCCTCCAACCCCAGCCACCACTACCACCTCTTTCTTTTTCTCTCCCTCACACACTCTTACCACTTCTCCATCTCTTCCCCTTTCTCTCACCACTTGAAAGGCAGGGTAATGAGACAGCTAGAGAGCAAAGCAAGGTGTCCGCGAAGCATCAGTTGTGCACAGGAGAAGTGAAAATTTACTGCAAATGAGACGATGCCCGTAAATTCATTTTTATTCAGATTACTGTCATCATACATTACGGCTCTCCCTTGTAAACATTTGGCCTCGGTTTTTGTGACGAGGTGTCATTATATTTGCCAGATTACGTTATTAAGCTATTAACACGTCAAGCACGGCGGGCAACAATACAGGGGCACGCTTAAACAAGCTGAAGAGAATGGAGGAGGTGTCACCGGCTTGACATATGAAGGCACTTTAATAGCTGCTGCTCTGAAGACAGAAGAGCGAAATTAAATAGACAGCTTTCATGCCGGGAATGGAGAGCGCTATTCGCAAGTGCTTCAGAGAGCTGACTTAACCATCTTTACGTGGTGATTATTTAACGCGCCTGCAAATAAAATGTTGCAATTTAGGCCTGCTGAAAACATATTTCCCCGCACGTGTGTGTTTTATTGCTCATATTTACTGGTTATTGGTGTCGTTATGAAAAAGAGGGCCTGTTTGAATTTGGAGGCCCCAGAAAGAGAGCGAGAGAGAGAGAGAGAGATATCCTCCACTTAAATCATACAGAGACTAACAGTAAAAACTTTAAATTAATTTATTTAGTTTTATTGACCTTTTATGAAGCATTAAGCCTCGAATCCGCCCTTTTCTATGCGGATTTGTCCAATAAGTATCACTGTTAAACTGCAAATGTTAAAAATCCTGCCATCAACATCAAAACAAACACAAAAATATCCAAATGTTTGGCTTTCTGCTGATTATATTTCAGCTGGAAATACCTCTAAATAGTCTAGAAACGTCAAGGCTAACACTAGTATATATTTTGTCAAAAAGTGAAAGTTTTTGTCGACATCTGGAAGCACTTTTTAAACATTTAGAGGTCTAAATTTAGATTTATTTTGAACAATATCGCTGCGCATAAATAAATGAGTGGATTTAAAAGACCTCAGTTACAGTTGGATGAGTCACACTAACACACTGCAAAGGATATACAAATAATATGTTATAAGTTCAGTACTTTTCATGTGATCCAATCATTGTTTTGTTGCGATTGTTATAAGAGAATTGGTTATTTATGTAAATAAATTAAACAAGAAAAAAACAACTCTTGCGTGTCTGCCCTGTAGATACTCTATTAGCTCTGCATCATTACTGGATTACAAGCAACCTGGTCACAGAGCTGCAGCTGCTGTACGAGTGTCGTGGTTCTGGTTGGAAACGACTATTCATGCTGAGCAAAGGGTTTGTTTTTTTTCTTAATGAAAACAACATCTCTAGTGATATAGAAAACGTGTTTTGTTGTCAGTGCTCAGTGTTCTACAGAACTGTAGATATGAAATGTGTGTTTCTGTCTCCCAGTACAAGATGGTATTACTGCAATTTTATAGGATAAAATTAGCTCATTTAAACTAAATAAAATGAAGCTGTCTTCTTTAAGTTTTAGTTTAGGGTCTTATATATATATATATTTTTTTTTTGCACAAACTCACATGAATTATGTGTTCTTTAGGATGTTTTCTTTAAGATATATCAATATCCCATGTAAATGTCTAAGCTTTAGACACCTTTGTTGTCTAAATGTAAATAAAATATCTGCAACAGAATCAGAGTTGCATATAAACTCATTACTCCTCATGTCTAAATGGAGTCTACATGTTGCAATCAGGTCTGTTGCTAAGTAGGTAAAATATAACAGTTGCACTCTTCAGTTTCAAAAGCCTTTAAAATGCTTTACTTTTTTTACAGCTTTGTAAAAAAAAAAAAAAAAAAAAGCCCAAAAGATTTGATGTGATGTAAATCAATATTCACAGATTCACATCACCTTTCTCAAGATATTGTGATTTCTACGTAGATTTTGGATTAAACTTTGTTGTAAACATTCTCAGTTTACAACCTCAGAACAGAAAACCTAACAAACAAAAGAACGACTTGCTTTTAAAGAAGCTTAGAAAATTAGCAAGAATCGACTCCTGTTCAAACGTAAACCACAGATTTATATCCTCCTAACAGGCACACCAGGTCTGTCAGGAGGGCTGGCTTTTAGTCAGACGACCTTTTTGATCAGAGCTCATACCTGGAATACTGTTCCAATGGAGTTCATGCATTGTGCCTTTTTTAAAAAAAAAGAAATTCACAGAAGTAGTTGAGGGATGGACAAGCATGTGATCATTTGCTCTGAAATTGTACTTTAATTGTTTTCTATTTTATGTTCCTTGTACATTAATGTATGGTAAGTACCGTGCAGAGCTCATGTCACCTGCTCCAGAGACTATGGCTGAAAACTAACCTATTTGGCTAAACAGGCATGTTTACACAATTATGTTTTTTTTTTTATTAACATGCACTGTCTTTGTATATTTTAAAGAAATGAACAAACCCATATGTGCAAAGGTGTTGATAAACTCAGTTGAGGTTACCTCGAACAAAACAAAAACCAAGCAAGAAAATACTAAATAAATACCAATTTTAAAACAGCTTATTGAGAAATGACCCTCAATGAAATAATCCTATTAACTTTCTTGAAAAGTATTATTGTTTTTTTTTCCCCCTACAAATTTGGTTTTATGTCAAAATGCCCCATTGCTTTGTCACCAAAAACACACCACAAATAAAACCCGATGCATTAAATAAACCAAGTTGTTGTGAAACCTAATGAGCAGAGATAAACTACATTTAAACAGAAGAGCGAAAAGAAAGCAGCATGCATATAAAATCAGACTCTGACCTGGGGATTTTTTTTTACACACACTGATAGAAAGGTTATCACTTACTCAAATATTTGTTGGGTGATACTCTTTTGATGAGGTCATCCCCTTGAGTTATCTGAGATCTGGAGTAGATTTCTTGAAAATGCCATTTTTTTCCTTTCTTTTTTTTTTTTCTTACATCTAAGAATCAACTGTGATACCTGTAGTCAAACTCAAACTTGAGACAACTGAGTAAAAGTGTGTAAAGTTTAAAGCGTTATCTGCATTAAGGTGCACACAAGGACATACTTCCTGATGTTCAAACTACAAAGTAACTAATTCAAAGACAAAACTAACTAACAATAAAGTTTCTCTTTGTGTGTTGGCCTGAACTTTGAATTTCCATAAAATCTTCTCAAAAAAAAAAAAAAAGAAAAAGTCAGCATTATGAAACAAACAGAAACGGGGGTCCCACTGGTGACACGAGGAGGCTGCACATGGACGGCCAAGTCAGCGGTTTTGAGTGGATAAATCCGTGGTAACCTATTGAAACGGTTCAACCACAGCCAAAATCAGTTGCAGCAGCCAGCGCCGCCAGAGCCTCCCCTCCGCTCAAGCCAGCACAACAGCTTAGCAGTCTTAACACAGAATCCACCACTTATCATCATCGGCATCCAGCGCCACAACACTCCACCATGAAGAGGCTTGAGTTAAGCCGGTTAAAATAACACGAGACAATACATCAACAACAGCTTCCTCTTTCCCCCTTTTGATGCCTGCTTAATTTGAATGGTACAATGGGTTGAATCCTGTTCTGGTGCTCGACCAAAGGACCACAGAGCTCTGTCCATCTCTCCTCCACATCAGAGGCTGCCGGAGGAGCGGGGGGCCCCCTGATACTGTGTGGGGTTGACTGATAAAGGCCTTATTTCAGGGTCTTCCAGTGAGGGGGCCGGATTCTACTCCCCAGCAGGGACGGCGCGGGGCCGCGCCGGTTAAGGCAGACGTTGGGAGCTGCAGCTAGCGCTCCAGCCCAGAGAGGGGAGGGCGGGATGAAGAAAGTAAAAGGAGAAAGTGGGAGAGATTGAGTGAAAGAGAGAGGTGTTGACTGATAATGGATGCTACCTGGAGAGATCCCCATGCATATGACACCTTTAAGCTATAAATTGAGGAGTTTAAAAGTTCAATCTTCTCACTTTTTCCTTTTGTTTTGGGACGATTTAAACGCTGTCTCGGGGTATTTGACTTCTCTTCCAGGCGTTGACACATGACTGAGGTCCCATTACCGCGAGCCCTGTTTGCTACTGAGGCAAACGATACCCATTGACCGGCGCGGGCCCTCTGAAGCATTTTACCTTGCGTTCATCCAGGACTTGACATGACCTTTGAACCTGTGGAGCACAGCTGTCAAATGTCTCCACTGTCATTCCCTTCGGAGAGCCTCTGATTCCTCACAAGATATCACACACTCTCTGTGTCTGCAGAGAAATAGTTTTCATTGCATCTGTTGCATGGAAATAAAACCCTTACGTACCTGTAAATTTGCACATTTCTTATTCACATTGAATTTAGAAATGTAAAATAAATTAACATGCGTATGAATATTTTTTATTTCCTTTTCACAGTTCAATTTGGAAGAGTAATAAACCATTAATATGATGACTCTATAAACAGGAATAAGTGTATGGAAGAGAAAAATTGGAAATCTGTTTAAAAAAAAAAAAGACAAGTGAAGAGATCCAAATTTGGTTTTAGAATATAAATGTTTCTAAATGCAGAAGAGGCAAAACATTAACAAATTCTGAACAATTTTCTGGAACCTGCCTTCTCCTAAAATCTGCATCTGCATTGTTGTCTTCCGCCTCTCCGGCCTGCTTGGGCTTGGATACGACGAGAGGAGCGCGTTTTTATGCGAATCCCACCGCATCCAGGCCTGCGAATTCACTGTGACAGGAGCACCACCAACTGGCCAAAACAAGCTTCACCATTAAGACACCTGGCTTTCTCTGCTCCTCTGATGTGCATTGAAAGATTAGTCACATGCATCCAGTTGCAACCTCCACATTTAAACAGTCTTGATTTATTCTTAGAGTGATCCGAAAAACAAGCAAGATTTTTTTTTTCCCCTTTTTTTTTTCCTTCTTTTTTTTTTTTTTTCCCTCCACCTCAAAACCCCCTCGGAGAGGTTGACTTCATGGTATCCATCATCATGCATCTTTAATGACGTCAGGCCAGGAGCATGGGGTAAAATCACAGTAGTGGCCTGAGGCTAAAACCAGCTAAAATGAGGTTCCTCTTACTCCTTCCCACGCAGAGAGAGCTGCGCGCAGGCCGAGAGGGAGGGTACATCGCGCCCATCGATCGCTGAAGCTGCCGGCCACTCGATGGGGTGATGGATACATTTTTTTCCCAAAAAAAAAAAAAAAAAAAAAAAAAAAAAGAAAGTCAGAGTTGGAAAGCCTTAGACAGAGATGTGACAAACGATGGAAGCCTTGATTTATGGGTCTTTCTGCAGGACTGGAAGAAGGACAATCTCCCCTCACCCAATTTGATTTAACTGTAAAGGGCCTTTGGAGACTCACAACACAAAGCCTAAAAAGTAGAGAAACTTCCCTTTATTTAAAGCACGTCACAGACAGGAGTGCTTTGTCACGTGGATCTCGACAATGTCTTCATCTGTAATTCTATTAGTAAGGAGAAGTAAAGAGGATTGTTTTTACATTAAAAGGATGGGAAGCAGACTTGAGTTGAAATCAATTACGTACAATAACCCTCAAACAAACAAGTCAAATATAGCTCAGGGCCAAAACACATTTTATGTCACAAAGAACAAAAACAAAAGAGCGAGCAATAAAAGATCTCCCACATTTTAACAGCATACAGTAATTTTGGAGCTATTTCCTGTAAAACGCCGCGATAGTCTGAGCGTGGCTTGGAAACATCTTTCAGTTGCCGAGCCCCCAGCCTTGACCCCGGGGGTCAAAGTCAGTCAGGCTCTTCCTGTCTGTGGCTTTTCCCAGGATCCCCTGCCTGTCGGCATGTCAGCACCTCTCCTGTCTCCTCACCAACTCAGGATGTTGCTTTTGCCTTCCAAGAGTTTCCTGAAACCGGAGTTAAAAAAAAAAAAAAAAAGATCGGTTTCCATGTAGGGGTCACTTGGTGTGAAAAAAAAAAGAAAAGCCATTAAATGTTGCTGTTTTGTATATTTGACTCAATTTTGCAAACTCGCTGCCCTTTGACTCGTTCCTATTTGTGGAAGTGAGGATGTGTTGGCCTGTGGGGAATGGAAAGTGAGCAGAAAGAATGGTTTATGTGCAAGGGGTAAACACAGGATGCATTTTACTAGACTTTGCTTAATTCACTACAGTTGTTTTTGAATGTGTGATATATATCACAAAATATACTTACAGAAAAACATTTTTAAAAATTGAGAAAAACTAATGCTCCGAACTGAACCAGTGCTCCGCTGCTGAAGTCTTTTTTTTTTTTCTCTCTTTTTTTTTTTGTAGAATCAAAAATAATGAAAGTTGACACTGAAATGGGGTCATGACCTGATTAGAGGGCATTATGGACAATTAACAGTGATGTTGCTAAAAACAGTGGTGACTGTAAATGGGACACGTCATTAAAACGACACATAGGTGCCTCACTCTGCTTCTTTCTCCAGGTGCTGAAATGGAAGAATGAGGGCTAAGTGACAAGGTTGCACCCCTGGCAACAGACGTCCTGATTACATTTTTGTCTCAAGCCCTCACAGCAGCGCCCGGATTGACAACGCACGGCTTCAAGCCCGCGCGCTCAATCGAAAGCCGTGTTTGCGATGCAGAAGTTGGCCACGTGCACCTTTGTCTAAGTTTGATATTAAGTCTGTCATGGATGCTAAAAAATTCCTCTTGGCCCCTGCAGTATACCCGTAACTCTTATTCCCTTGTTGAGCAGCCCAAAGAGTATGTGTGTATAAATGGAAGGCCTGTCATTTCACATTCATTAAAAGTGAAGTTCCAAAATTAATAATGTAAAAATATGGGTTTTAATTAGTCTTCTATTCTGCCCAATGTACTTAAATTGGATCATCGGGTCCCTGTTGCCCTTTCACTTAATAAAGAATTAGCCTGTGATGTTCTTAGCTTGACAGGTAGGATAAAGTGGAGAAAATCACTGCTGTTATATAAAGGATATATCCGTTTGTACGTAATTTGCAGCTTAGTCAATTTGACAGTGGGGGGAGGTTCCCAGCTATGGATCCAGAGCAGGTTTTCTATTTAATGCATTTCTATCATGTTATGGCGTGACCACACCATTGCCGTGCGTTGTTCAGCTCTGTCGCATAATTAATGACATTAATCCAATTTGATTGGATATCTGCTTCACTTTAGTAGGGGTATTATTGCAGCACCTATGCTGACAATGTTACTGCTTAGTCGGATTTATGCTGGAATTTTGCATTATTTAAAACTGATGTTTCTCTTTTCCAATTGTTTGAAACTTTGTCCGAGCTGACAATTAATTTTAGATTATATCGCAGTTTAATCGTTATTTGTGACACTGTGTGAGCGTTTTATTCACTGGGCATCTGTGCTTTGAACTTGCAGAGATAAAGAAGCAGCTTTCTCTCATGATCGTCCAAAGCTCAGAGCTTGTTCTATCTAAAAGGTTAAATAGAGGGGTTTAAAAAGAGGCTTTAGTTGAAAGCATATGGCATCCATGAGTGATCCTTTACATTCGGTGGCAATATAGCGGTGTTTGTGTGGTGGGCGAGTGGGTGTTGTCGTGCTATTCTCAGGCAACGAGCCCAGACAGCCCTCTCCTCTCGCTCACTCACTCCCTCGCGCGGGACAGGCACAGCTGTCAGATCAAAATCAATCGCATTTTAAAGGACGTGCGAGCTAAATATTTCATTCTTGCCTTGGGAACCAATTAAGTGCTACATATGAAGTCAGAAGGACTGGTTGAGCCGGAGTCGTACTGGTGCGTACCAGCTGCTCATTGCTTACTCCAACCCCCCCCTCCCACGGCCCACCCTTTCCTCTTTACTCCATGCAAATGTGTCAGTGTGAACGTTCGAGTTCAATTACCTAGTGATGTTTTAAAAATGCACCAAAGCCAGACTGGCAGTCCGGAATTGGAGGGGATCCACCCCAGGTATGTTGTTTATTTAGTTGTTGTCTGTTGTGCTGGCTGTAACCCATTTGCCCTGATTGCAGATGTAAAGGATCGCAGCAATAGGAGGAACTGGGGGCCCTTCAAAGTGCCATGTGTCAGAAAACACCTCGCGCCGGATGGCAGGGACAACTGGCATCCATTCCTCAAATCATGACCCCTGCCTCCATCGCCTATTGGAGTAAATAACTAGTCTCGAAAATAAACTTATATTCAAACTTAATCTTGGGAAGTTTTTTTGTTTGTTTTTTTTTTTTTGTGTGTGTAATATTTGTCACTGTTTTATTTATTTATTTTATTTTATTTATTTATTTTTTTTATCAGAAATGCTCCCTGGTAATTGGATCCCGGCATTTCTTTCATAATAATTTGTCCTGACTGATTATTAGCAGGAAAACTAAAATGTAGAAAACTATAAAAAGTAAATAAATAAATAAATTGATTCCTAACAGGTCATGTGGACAACCACACTCTTCAGTGTGGACAGCGTGGCTGTGTGAAGAAAACTCAAAGTGAGCTGCTTTCATTGTCAAAATGAAAACAGATATATATCAATTTACCTATTTAAAAGTAAACTGGTCGAGGCATAGGAAATTGAGAGAGGAAGACTTAAAGCAGATAACAGGAAGGCTGAATGCAGTGCAGGTAAGGTGCTCTGTTTTATCCGCTTTCAACCTTTATTATGAATTTCAGGTGTTCTTTCTTCAAATGTTGTCACAATGTTTATTTTCACAATATTCATTACTGATAATAAAGGGCGATAAAGTTTGCAAATCCATCACAGTTTTTGCATAATAATACATCTTTGTTAATAGTCAGAGCCTCTCAAACACAGCTATGACAATTAGTCTTGATCCGTTTTGAAAGAACAGCATTTAGGAAAAAAAGCTAAGTCTAACTCTTTCTCAGATTTACAGACATCTTTAAATAGAGACTATCATGATTATTATAGGGTGACTGATCTATTATCATGACAATTTGGTTTCAGAATACTGATAGATGACAAAATAATTGTTCAACATTTTTCATCTGTGTTTCACTCACGAAACAAGACGGATTTGTAAATATTGGTAACTTTTAACAAACCTCAGGGTTTAGGAAGCATTTTCTCTGGATATTTACACAACGACTGCCATTTACTAATGCTAGCCATGCTAATCATGCTAATAGCTAACATAGGATGCAAAAGTCAATCTCTTTTTTTCTTGCACATAATTATTAATAATGACCATTAACTAAAACAAATCAGAGAATATTATTTTATTACAGAAAATCTGAGTCATCAAGGATTGGTGTTGGCAAGATCAAAGTTTTGCAAAAAAAAAAAAAAAAGAAAAGAAAAGAAAGAAAACTGGCCACAGAATTCTGATTGATACATTTCTGTATGTATAATTGCATGTTTTTTTAATCAATTGATTCACTTTTCACAAGGATCCAACTGGATTTGGAGACTTTGGAATCTTTTTGGTTTCCTCAAAAGTCATTTGAAAACTCTGCACAAACATGTTGTGTTCATTTTGTTGACCCCTCTAATAATCCAAATAATTTCTGACAGCTTTAAGCACTCATACTTTGAATGTTTCTTTTACATTTTCTTACAGTTCTGGAAGAGAATTCAGGAACGACAGATCAAAGTTTTACAAACTCTGAAAATCAGAAGGGAAAATAATGTTAATGGTACGTCTCTGTGTTTTCTGCAACCCGGTTTAATCAGTCGGCTCATTCCTACCTGCAACATGCTGGTTTTAGAAATGTTCACAAGTTTTATGAGATCTTAGAGTTAAAGTACGGATCTTAATTCTCCAGGAATTTAAATGGTTGCAACTATTTTTTATATACTTATACTTGCCCTAACCACACTAATTGTTTATAAAAGACAATAAGGTTCGTAATAAGTTTGTTTTAAATAATTTGTTTTAAAAATAATATCAAAATCTTGTCTTAAACGTTTCCTGTCTCTCCCTTATGGTGTGACATTGATTTTTATATACATAGTTGTAAACTCCTTTGAGAGAAGAAAGTTAAAGATACATATTTTCTTGAATATCATTTATTATTCTAAAGGGTATTGTAATATTGATTTAGGTAAAACTGATATTGACAGGTCAACCTTTCACAAAGACCAGAGATTGAATTGCAATTGCATTTTTTTTATATTATGTTTTCTCTTCACTTAAGTTACATTACATCATTAACAACATAGTTTTGAAACTTTAAATTATGTAATTTGCCTCTAGACCTTTTACTTTTTCAATTCTAAGGACAATGGAAAAATATTTAAAGACCGAAAGGGACTCGGGATGAAAAATATTAAGGTCTTAAAGGAAGAAAATAAAACTCAAAGAGAAGGTTAGAGTAAAGGACTGTGTAAACGGAAGGTGTGCATGTGAGTGAAAAGGGCTGGCAGCCAACGTGGACTTTCTGAAAAAATAAAATAAAGAGAGGAAAAACAAAAGCTGCAAGTAGAACAGAGAAATAAAGGCAACGAGTTAAAGTGAGAGACAGTGCAAAAAGGAAATGGTGCAAAAGAGAGAGTGTGAGAGGAGGAAAAAGTAGAAGAGAAAGAGAGAAAGAGACAGGCAGGGAGTATGATTGATAATGGTGCTGACAGAACCCCTCTGGCCATGCTCTCTGTGGCAGTTTGGGGAGACAGGGCCTCCCCGCGTGAGACCGAGCTGCCCCTCGCCACTGTCCCGGCACACACTCCACATCTGGTGGGATCGCCCACGCTAGGTCAGAGGTCACGGCACCATGGGGGCTACTTTCGGACTCGCATCCCCAGAATGCTTGGAGAAAAACACAAGGCCTGTCGGGGTCCCTGCAATAATCAGCGTTTAAAAAGTACAAGCAGGAACCTAATCACGCCTCAGGATTTTTTCCCTCCTCTTTTTTTTTCTTTTTTTTTTTCTTTTCTTTCATTGACCTGGGAAACGGAGAGGAGAAATAGTAGAACAGAAAAAAAATAGTATTTTAACTAAACTAAGATGACAAAAGCTCTGGTAGAAGGTAAGCAGAGATTAATGTGCTGATGTGCAGCGTGTGTCCTCTGTGTGCGTGCGTGTGCGTGCGCATGTGTGTGTGTGTGTGCGTGCGGTCACATTCTTTCTATATGTGTGTGCATTACTGCCCGTGTGCGAGGAGACAACACTGATGAATTAGGGATAAATAATGAAGTAGCTCGGGGACTGATTTGTGATAGCAAGAGGCCCCATCAACAGAGAACACTAATACTTTTGAATGCTATGCCGTTTGATGTTGATCAAGTTCAACTCGGCTGACAGGGCTGAGAAGACTGTGGGGAGCACAGGGACCATACGAGAGAACCTACTCAGACAGGTGAAAAAGGAGAGGGACAATACCACTCAGACACACTCACACAGGCATAAAAAAAAAAAAAAACACACCCCAAACCACACGCATACACACACCCACACGCACAAATCCAGCAAATCATTTGTGATGTACAGGTATTTAAAACTTTTATTTTGAAATAATAAAAATAAAAGGTTAATGCACTTGCACACTCAAAGGTGCTTTGTTTTCATGATAGGCTTGCAATGACCTGTAATCGTGTTCAATTTTTTATATATATAATCAGAAACATCAAAGTGTTTTACAGGGGATATTATGTGAGCACAAACTTTTTGTTTTATTTAATGTCTTACCACAATTTGCATCTTTTAAGCCTTTCTCTTCGCACATCCTTTCTCTTCGCACATCCTTGTAGGACAGCCAGTTTGACTGAATGAAAAGTGTTTTTGAAAGCAGTTTTCAAGACTTTCTTCTCAAGTCTTTTGCAGTCTTTTAGTCACAACCACTCTCACTGGCATCCCCACAGCTTCTTCTTGCCACTACCATTCTTCACAGAGGTGTTAGTTAGTGGTAGGGTTGGAAAGTGCTCAGGGTCATGTCCATTGTTCACACTTTGCGTTCTGCATGTAATCCAGAAAGTTACATTTTGCCTCTAGTCTGAACCTTCTCTGGGTCCCCTAAATGACTTGTGGCAAACTTTAAATGGGACTTTTAATGTTTTCTAACCATGACTTCTTCTTGATGTTGGGTAATAAATGTCAGGCATGTGGGGTGGATATGATTCACCAATCTGAGGATTTATGTAGCTCCTCCAGAGTTTTTTTTTTTTTTTAATCATTATTTTGTTAAATACTTTTAAAACCATAGATAATGGTCCTTACATTTTACAATAACTCGCTACATTCAGCTGAGCTATCACAAGGTTTGAGGTTAAAACATGACAAAATGCAACAGAGTTCAAGGACTATAAATACTTTTACAAGGCTCTGTATTTAAACCATTACTTTTAAATAAGAAAAAGGTTAACACACCACTTGCATACTCAGAGGTATTTCTTTCCCCCCATTACAAAGGGAGTTTTGATAATTAACTGGGTTAAATATCTCACTAACTCACATTAAACTGCATGGTGGCAAATCATTTCGCATCTATAGACATTCATGACGCGCCGCTGTTTTGCCATTGCTTTGGGCACGGGTCATTTTCAAAGTGTCACCATTTAACCAGGGGGAGGGCCGGGTCTCCATACCTCCAGCATTAGTCCATGTGGGCAGAGTTCGGGTGTGTGGAGAGCGTGGCCTCATTATGAAGGAGATAAAGACCGTTAAGGCTGTTTGGTCTTGGGCCGGCTCCAGCCCCTATGGTGAAACACACCTGCTCCCCTCTTTAAAAAGCCCTGCTCCAGTTTAGCTCTTGGCCACGGACGAGTAATGACCTATCCAGGGGGCCGTAACGCCCGCTTCGTTTAGCCTGTCGTTAAGACCCAGAGTCAGCAGCATACTGCGGCACAGTACCGTGCCAAAACTCAGTACAGGGTGTCCTTGCCAAAGATCTAACATCAAGCCTACTCTGTTAGAATATGGATAACTAAGTAGTTAGCCACATTAATGAAACGGCAGAATAAATTTGGCAGGATCACTATCATCACTCATCACTTGAAGAATTTCTTTCAGACGTATTGTCAGATGGATTTGACGCTTTGATAATCCAACTGAATCATCAACATGAAAATAATTTAAAAAACAGGAAGCCCCCGTGTCTGCCAGAAGGAAGACACTCCTGCAGTATCCGATTAGTAATTAGCGAACATAAAGTTGCTGCTTGACACTACTTGGTTCTTCCATTGTTTCCTTGTCTTTTTAGTTACAAAAAAAAAAAGGGGGGGACTTAAGGACGCGCATGAATGCATGCACACGTGCACGCTCACACAAAGTCGCGAGCGGCATGCATGCATGCATCCAAGCACCTTTCCCGCACACAAACGCGCTCTCACACATTTAAAGATTTCCCAGTTTCCCAGTTATGTTTTCATCAAAGCTTTTCTTTGGCACTACAGAGCAGCGTCAGTATGGTAATGTGTTGTGCTGCCTGGAAAGCTGTCAAAAAGCTCCCACCTTGGATGAGAGACCACGGTAATTCAACTGGGCTCCTGTCTTCTGTGTGTTCAGGTCTCCTCATTATTCCACTTTGTGGGGTAATGGCGTCTTGCACTGTTTTATCTGTCAGCTCACAGCAAACTATAGTTTTTTAGGCCTGTATATTAGATGCTAACATCAAAGGCAGCTGTCTTGACACAGGAGAGACAGGGAAAAAATTGTTGCGTAAAAAAAAAAAAAAAAAAAAAAAATGGAAACACTCCCGGTAGGCGAAAATTGAATCTCTTTACGTCTAGGGTGATGTGTGTATTGAGAATAGATTTGCTGGTTGGCGTCTGTGTGTTTGTTCTCGAGTAAACAGCAAGGCTTGTTTGGGTGTAACTGTCAGGTATATGCCTGTGCCCCGTGTGAAAATGGGTTTGTTCGCAAAGTGGGAGTTAGAGAAAAACAGCAGCACAAATTCACTCTTGCCGTCTGATCAATGGGGATTTAAGTTACCGGTGACAACTGCACAGCAGATGTCAGGAGACACGGACCCCTTGCATATTGCAGTGATGCTAGCTGCATATTCTCAGCAGTTTTTCCTGACTTGTCTCCTTTTACCCAGCTGAACGCTTCTGAGGAGTGATTCGTACATGCAGTTAGATCATCTGAGAAAGTTTCAAGAAAAAGTCCTCTTCCAAAACTAAAGTCTGACACCCCTCCAACCGAGCGCGCACATACACACCTCACTCCTCCTGCGCACTTCACCTCTATTTGGGCGTCTGTCCCCCTGGGTGGTGGCAGATTTGTATACAGCGTGTGTGTTTATTGCGAGTCGGTGCGTGATGAGGTAAGTTTAGAAGAATAGATCAGTGTGTGTTTGTGTGAGTGTGTTGTTGTTGGGGTTAGGGGGGGTGCGGAGGGGGGTAGGGTTCTTCAGAAGACACGGGTAGAGCAAATTAAAACTCACCGCAGGAAATGAGCGCCCTTGGCACTCCTCTTCCCAAGCAGCTGCACACACCCCAACCATCATCTGCCATTTTGACACATCCACGGGGCGTAGCAGGCAGCGACAAGGGGGAAGAGAGGGGCGCCAACGCGACACCCACGGCTTCGAGCGTCGCCAGGCCACAGCCTCCAGCCAAACAGGTGTGTGACATCATGCCGCTGGTTCCTCTTCAGGGGCCCAGGGAGCAGGTCGGGGGATTGGAGCAGAAAGAAGGGGGGGTGCAGGAGGAAACAAAGGGAGGTTAGGTCTGTACCTGACAAGCTCATTGATAACGTTTGGGACAAGAGCCCTGAAGTCGATGGCAAATTGCCTCTAATGTCTCCCGGAGATCACGGGCCAAAGTCAGGTGCTGGGCGCTAAATGGGCTCATTAGTTATTATTTTTTTTTCTTTCTTTCTGTTTTTTGGGAGGGTTTTTGCAAAGAGTTTTATTTTTTGCCCACACACACACAAAAAAAATAAAAAAATACACACATATCATGTCAAAGATGTCTGAAGCCAGAGGGCTTTTCCAAACTTGGGACGTCATCATAACTCAAGACAGGGTTATAGTTGAGCCCCAGTGTTGAGACCTTTTTCTCCTAGCTCTTGTTGCACATACTAAACAGGACATTTTTTTTTATTTTTTTATTTGGAGTATATCAACAGCTTAGAACGTGCCAGATTATCTGGGGAACGGACAAGTTGGAATTAAAACGTTCTGAGAATCGATCTCACGCAGATGATAAATGCTGTCATTTTCCTGTCATCTCGACAAATCTTTAACCAGAACAAAACTTAAGAGCAAGACAACAAATGAAATCAGCACGTACCTATTTGGAATTCTCAGCATGTCTCCTATACACACCCCTCTTCACACTTCAGTCAAATCCCCCAGCGACAGATCCTGTAACAGAGGAGAAGGAGGCTGTGAGTAGCCTGGGGGGTTCCTAAAGGCACCCGTCTGGGACCTGCTTCATAATCAGTGGACAGAGAGGATAGTGGTGGTACGGCTTCCCAGAGCCACTCACTCCCTCTGGCTGACCGAACTCTGGCAAGCACCCCAGGGCTACCTGTTAAGGTGTTCCCCCTGGTCCACTCTCTCTTCCTGGGCAAAAAACTCACATACAGTTTGCTGTCTCCACACTAAAGTGAGCAAGACCTGGCAGGAGATTGCATGGATCGGACAGGGAGCCTACTTGTGTATTTTCATATCTTTTTTCTTGTTTTGTTTTGTATGCAAATGGATGCATGCATACTTATGCATGTATAGACAAATTGTCTGTGTGCCAGCACATTCGCATGTGTGAGTGTATGTATTTGTTAATGCATGCACATGGTAATGCTCTCTCAGCATGCATGTAGAATTGTGATGTGTGATTTCTTGTGCTGCTAGCACGAGCTACAGAGTATAATTGTTAGTTGTCAAGGAGACATTGCGAGAGAGTTGGAATTACTCACCCACATGGACGAAAACGAATGCCAAGAAACAGTCTGGACAATACATGTGTCTCTGCAGACCTCTTTGGCCCTTATCAACAATAATACTTGTTAATAATGGGAAATGGCTCTAATTAGTCTGCAGTGAAACTAACTGTAGCAGTCTAATAAAAAAAATGATCTTCATGATAATAAAATTTAAAAGAAATCCGCAGAGACACAATGGACATTAAAGTTAAAATTAAATCCGTTGCAGTTGATTTCTTTTTTTGCACATTATGACATGTTGGACGGGCTGTGTTTTATCTGTCTGAATTGTTATTGTAGTTACTCTGGGTATAGGGTATGTAACACTGGCCATGTTTCTGTTTCCATAGTCAGTTACAATATTCCCATGACTGTGCCTCGGGGTATTTCCTCCTTTCCACTGTTCTACACCACACCTCAGCTTCACCGCTTCTGTTGTAGGATGCGGAAAACAGTGTAGCAGTGGATAACTGATGAGGCAGGTTTGGAGTTGCAGACTTTTTTGGACTTTTCGTTTTTTGGGGGGGGGCCCTGGCAACAGGATAATGGAGACGCTGAAGAATTTTAACACAAACACTCTGGCCATTTCCAAATCTGTCTCGCGCGCTCAGGCGTCCATAGTTCTCCAAGATATCTGGAGGACAGGGAAGGGTGGGCGTCGGGCTTCTGGGAGGAGGGGTGTACAAGGCGGAGAGAGCCAGGTCTGTGCTGTCTCCAGTTTGGTTTGGTCCGAGCAGAGAGCCAGCTGGCCTCATTAGGAGTTGATGGGAGGCGGGATGGCAAGAGACGTGCACATGCATGCACACATCAACAAATGTAGTGTGAAGCATGGCCTGATGCCCGTGAAAGACCCAAATGGAGAGCTACTTTTTTTTTTTCTTTTTTATTCTTTTCTTATGGAGTGCATTGTGTTTTATTTTCAGGGGAGTGTGTGATGTGAGAAAACATGATCATTAGTTTATCTCTCTTTGAGGCGCTCTCTTCACCTAGCTCACCTGAGCTACTTCAGTGCGCTTCAGTGCCCATTTGAAGCACGAGCAAGTCTTGAACAGGGGCAATGAGGGCTGGGTTGTACGGAGCGGAGTGGGCATAAAGGAGCGAGAGTATATGATTCATGGTAGGGTGGGTCCATCACAAGAGACGGCCGCTGACCTACAGTCTAAGGGCCATTGGACCGGAACCAAGGCCTTGTTCCGACAGAGCAAGCGTAGCGTGAGCTGTGACGGATGGCGGTGGTCTGTTTGAGAGCCCCTGAGCAGGTGTGTGAGTCGCTCACATCTGCAGGCAAGCACAGTGAACCGAGACCAAATGGCAGACGCACGGGGCCCATCGGGTACCTGTGCACTGAGACACACTAATGATTATGGATGCAGGCCTATTAACGGTCACATCTGTAAGGGAGAACAACAACCAGCGCACTGGGAGTGAGTCAGCAGTTTTCCCTTCCCACTGGAGCACAGACACGCTGGTGTCAATGTTGGGATAAAAACTCAAGTCGAAATGCCTCCTTTTCCCCCCCGTTCAGGTCCAAGTACACACTATAACTCAACATGGGCTACAAGATGAGGAAGATCTCTGGCCTATAAAAAAAAAACAACAATCCCCTCCTCTCGCAAACTTACTTGTCAAACATCAAAATTGATCCATTCCTGATGGATAAAAATGTTTCCAATCGCAAGAAGAAAAAGAAAAAGACAGTAAAAGGAAATACGACTTCTTCTTGGAGCTCAGCAGTAAATTATCTAATGAATTCATCAACTTAAAAACAACGTTAAATATTCATTCTAAGAGTATAGGTGATAAATTAAATATTACTCATTGAGTCATTATTTAAAAATGCATAATATGATTTGCATAGTTTTATCCTGATAGAAAATAATAATGGGTAGTTGTCTTGCAGCGTCTTTCATGACGGATGAAGCTTGCATCTTTTTGTTCCCTCATCATCCCTCTATCCTTCTTGCTTCTCATTAAAGTTTTAACGGAGGCTGTTTTAATTGTCAATCCTTTGACAGGTTGATAAAAGCAACTTGACAATTAAGTTCATTGGCTTCGCTATGCATATTAATTAGGTCTTATTTGGGTTTCTATTGTTATTGGAAGGAGCACTCATGGTGTAGCAAAATGTCATCCATTAACTTCTCTCTTCTCAAAACTTAATGTAATTAAGCTTGCTATTGTATGACTACGAGAGGAGGCTCTAGAGAGAGGAACTTTTAGTATTCATTGTATAAATGAGTAATGCCATTCCTGTGACACGGCAGGAGCGCCATTTCTCCAAAATCAGCCATTCACAACTTTATTATCTGTAACAAGTGCTGCTGGCTCTTGTTTGGCTAATGAACAAAGGAAGATTTGATATCGCCGCGTGAGCGCCAGCGAACAGTGAATGTGTGGATCTGCATGTCGCACAAAACACGTAACAGCTGTTTGTGCAGGAGAACCGAAATTAATAGTGTAACATTAAAGGTTGGCCGGGGTTCTTTACTCTGTGGTTCAAGCCTTGTGATCTCAACCTGTCAATGTAAATTCTGCAACCGTTACACCTGACTAAAACCGAATAAAAGTAACCAGCACCCCTTTCAGCAAAAAATTTCAAAGTATATTATGTGAAAGTGACCTTTGTGAGCTTTATATAATGTCATAATATTATTTCTTCATCGACAACATACCTGGAGTATTGTTCCGATTCCTTCATGCATGTCTGAGGAATCCTTGAATCTCTGCTGGCAGCCATTGAAGGGCCCCTTCATGCTTGCTCTCACAAAGCGTCCAGCAGAGCTCCCACCTCACAGAGTACCTCTTCCCCACTCAGCTCCTCCAGACTAGCAGCAGCAATTAGCCAACCCTTGGTGGAACTGCGCTTCTGCTTAAAGTAGTAAGTACTTCTCAATCCAGCACTCATAAGAATAGTTGTAAGCAGCACAATGGAAAGGCGTTGTTGCGATGATGTGCTGAAGGAGAAGTCTTGGAAATATCAGGAGCCTCTTGAGACCGAGGCGTCAAAATACAAAGTCAGATTTCTTTTAAGTCATGTTTGACACATAAAGCATTTTTATAACTTAATGTGGCATAGTTACTTGATTTTACTGTAGAGTAAATAGTACCACCCCTTTAAAAGCATGCCATAATCACAACTTCATGACTTGTGACAGTGTGATTAAATGTCATTAAATGTTTTTACACTGATTGAAATTAACTGAAATTTTACAACCACAAACTTAAGATTGTAATTTTAGTAAAATGTTGTGATTTTCCTACACAAAATATTGCATAACAAAACAAACACAAAACGTAGGCTTGTTAAACTTCTGAAATGTTAACAATGTAACACACTGGTGTGTGGGATGTTATGTAGTAAAAAGCAATATCAACCTTAGCAAGATTAAGCAGTGAATGCATTTAGCCCTCTGTGTAGGGAAATATGTGAAAAATGGGGCTTAAAAGTTAAAGGTGTTTATGTAAAGAAGCCTGTTAATGTCTGAGTGAGCTTTAAAAATTGTTGAGGACGATCAAAAAGTCAAACCAAGACAGAAGTTTGATCTTCATATCATGGATTTTGGTAGGATGCAGCTATTTTTTTTCCTGAATCTTTAAAAATAAAAGCCTGTGATGATTTTGGTACTCAAAAGTTGTGTCATTTTAAATGTGTCTTTCTGAGCTTTTTTGTCTATTTTAGAGCAATGTGACTACAGACTTTATCGTAACAATGCATTAATGTACTTAATTTCTTTTTGCATGTTTGGAGCAGTGATGGTGCATGAGAAAGTTCGTATTAGAGGGAGAACAAACTGAAGAAGTCAAGAAGAGAGTCCCGGCGTGTAAAGGGAGGGGAAAGAAAAACGAAAGAGGCTGGATGTGGGTTGGGGGTGCTTTTAGCAGATTACCCAGTGCACCTTGCGTAACTCTGCAGGCCCACACACTCACATCAAAGTGGTACCCTCCATCTGCCCCAGGCTTAGTAGGCCCCTGTCCACCCCCCATGTCACTCCATACATTCTCCTGTTCATGTTGAATAATTGACAGTTCTGTTTTACATGCTCCGCATTTGCCAGGACATGGAAGTGTGACTCCAAACAGGGCATGACTCCGAGAGGTGCTGTGCATTGGTTTGACTTCATTAGAATGCGCCCTACTAATGCTCGGCACGCACCCCGAGCCGAACACTGTTGAGCATAAATCCACAGAGGAACTGTCTGTTGAATCAGCGAGCAGGCTGTTGCAGTGAACATGCATTTTTTATTTACTTTTATTTTTGCTGCGTTTAGACCAAAACTTAATTACCCACAGAGCATTGTCCACATAAAGAGTTTCCCCTTCCCCAATGTGTTTTGACATCAGGTTTTATTTTCTACCAGGGCTTATGAAGGGAGCGACAACTCCCTTCATTATGCTGTTCCAGCTTCTTCTTTCAAGATTCTCTGCAGCGCCTGGTGTGCACTTACATTGTGAATCTGCTGAACTTGTTGGACGTCACTCAAGACTGCCAGAATGGCCATGCATAGCAAAGGACAATGACCACCATGGGTACGAGAGAGGGACCGGAGTGTTTGTGCCAAGGCAATCTCAAAAGTCAAATAAGCCATTATCAGTCTGTTAAGCTAGGTCTCATTTGAGGTCTCTTAATAACAGTTTGGTGAGGTCTCTATCAATGAAGCAGTAATTGCTTTTTACAACTGCTGCAGAAAGAGAGAAAAAAAAAGAAAGGAGTGGAAGAAGTATGGTTGCAACAGGGTGGTAGGATTATAATCTACAGTTCTATGTGCAAACAAGGAAAAAAACAAACATCAAAAAGCATGCCATTGCATGACTTTACAAAGAGTATGAAATGATTCTGTGAGAGTGTAGTATAGTATAGCCCTTAAAGTAGGGGTGTGAAAGGTCTGGCTGTTCATTTGATAGTTTACCTTGACCCCTGAAGTGTGTCGCTCACACCCTGAGGGCTTGGGCTGGCAAAACCTTTCTTATTCCCCCCTGGGAATGATAATCTCAATGTGGGCGTTTACCACGGACACCAGACACAACACCATTAGCCACAGCTCCGCGGCTGCTCATTAGGACCCTCCGATCGATACCCGCGGCCGCAAAAATCGCCAGTGCTGTGGAACCGGCTATCACTCTTCAGAGTTATTATTGTAAACAGCACTGACCGAGATTTAGGGGAGTATCCCACTTTTTTTTGTGTGTGTTTTTTTTTCTTTTAGAGTAGGAAATAAGGGCCAAAAAAAAAAAAAGCTGAGTGACCATTGCACTTCCAAGGGTGTTAAATCGAAGCACTAGTTCACAGACTTTGCACTGCGTGGAGTCATCGGGCCTGCTGTAAAATTAGAAGCAGTCAGGAAGAATTACCGTGCGCTTGCGTCTCTGTTCTCTGGGGTTTGGTGGTTGGACTAGAGAAACATTGACACATAAGAAGTTTGTTCGTTGCTGTGAAAATGTCTGAGTCCTGATGTCTCCTTTATTTAGCGTCAGACACAAATGAGTGAAGTTAAGCACAACAGCATGCCGGGGGACCTGTTCTCTGCGTATAAAAATATAAGGAATAAGGTAAACATTTTTTATTTATTCTGCTTAAATTGTACCAAACAAGACCGCATCCTCCACCCCCAAGTTTCAGCTCAGCACAACAACGAAATCCAGTCATTTTCCTATTATTTCACCTTAAAACGTGAGATGTGCAGACATTAGTCACAGGAAATCGTAGATGAAAAGACAAAAAGCAAAGCCCATTGGTTTCTGGCCGAGGAGAGAATAATATTGAGGCAAAATTGTGAAAATAAGAAAAAGGGGAGATGTATTGATTTTTGGTGGAGCCGGGGAAAGAAAAGAGAGGGAATAAAGAAGTGCTCTTTGGCCGATGTGTCCAAATGATGTCTCAGGGGAGGTTCTTAATGGTAGGGGGAGGGGTGGATGGGGTTAAGGGGGTGAGGTGGGGGTGACGGGGGCAGGTGCCTACCCTGACTAAGGCATGGAACTGCCCTTAGGCTAGGGCTAATGGTATTGGCTGAGCTTACTTTAAGCAGCTCTTTCCTAATGGCCAACTATGAGTGTGCCACAGGATAGACAGGTATTGATTGTTTCAAATGCTCTTGAGTTGACAAGAACTGAAAGTCCCTCAAGCATATACAATCTCACAGCAAATTATGTCACATGGAAAGGTGATTAAAAACAGAAGCTCGGGGCAGGCACACTCATTAAAAGTGTATATGATATTTCTCTTGTTGTCCTTGTATCTCACTCTTTGTGTTTACTTTTTTTTTTGTTGTTTTTTTTGCTTTCTCTCCGTCTTGCCAAAGCTCTCGTACTCTCTTTGCTTTTTCGGTGTTTGTTTTCAGTTTTTCTGAGTGAGAAACGTCTGTTTATGCGGCGTGAAATTCTACTAGCAGCGGCGTCTTCAAATCTTGTGCTCCAACATACGGCGCTGACGGTTGAACTTGCATTGCATCAGTCAAAATGATGCATGAACCGCAGTTATGCACTTCATTGCCTTATGCACACTAATTATCTTTGTATTTAAATGCTTCTTTTAAGGATTAAGTGCTGGCGCGAGGTTTCGATTCTCTTTCTTTCTTTTTTTTTAAAGAAAGGTGCAGAATACGGGTATAAGACACAAAGAACAATGCCATATATTTGCTTTGTTGTCATGCCCCCCTCCTCCCCCCACCCCTTCTTCATACACACATACAAAAAATGCTGTGTACAAGATTTTCTCTTATTCACAAGGGGCGCTTTCTAGACTGCTTGAGGCATCTGCTTTGATTGCATAATTCCCAAGAGATGTGCAACACAAAACAAAAATACTGACTGAATTCATACTTATAATATACCGAACAAATAACATACCAGCTCCTCTCTTCAAAAACCAGCAGTTCTCTAAAGAAAAGGAATTGGAGAGTAAATTCAAAGTTGAAAGCTTAGCTCTTTTGCGGAGACTGCGAGGATGGGGGTGACAGATGAAACAAACTTCTCTCCTGGCTGGGAATGTGCGGCATCACTATAACAAATAGGCCATAGCACACACATTTATGTAGACTTTAACTCAAGTGGCACATATCAGAGGCCATTTTAAGCCCTAACTTTTGTTTATGTTACAGGAATGTTAGGTGAGGAAATGCGTTGCTATCAGAGGCGATACAGTGCCTGGCGAAACTGTCCGTATCCTTTTGAATTTTTTCACATCTCATAGATTTGTCTTGCAAAAGGAAACTGACACGCAAGATCAGGACAAGAATAAAATAAAAAAATATACACATATACTGTAAAAGATTCATCTAATGTTGCATTAAAACTTAACAGCATGATTTAATGGATTTCTTCTTAGAAGAATCACATTGCAATGTCTTTGTAATGTCTATAAGAACTATTCACCCTGTTGGATGTTTTACACATTTTATTACCGTTACAAATTCATCATGGTCAACTAAATTTGTCTTTTTTGACCAAAACATTCACAACAGAGCCCTTTTAGTGTCAAAGTGAATGCTGATTTCCACAACATAACGACAATACGTAACATGGTAAGCATGGAAATTCACCACCCTTCAATAAAGTATTTTGTAGATGCACATTTGGCTCCGATTGCATCACGGATGTGACTGTGGTCTGTGCAGATACAGTCAGGCTTGTACTTCTGGACACTGCAGTTTTACTCCGTCCTTCCTTACAAAACTGTTCAGGCTCCGTCAGGTTGAGCAGGGATTGGCTGTGAACAGCTATTTCTCAAGTCCTGCCACAAATTCTCAGTCTGTTTGATGTCCAGGCTTTGAGTTGGCCACTCAAAGCCTGGACCATCCACCTTGTTGTCTTCAGATCATTTGTATGTAGCTTTAGCTGGATGCTTCAGGTGTTTTTTTTGTTTTTTTTTTCCTGGAAAATGAATGAATCTGTAGTTCTCAGAAGATGGAAACAACAGTTTACGTCTTCTGGTTGCCCTAAATTTTGCGGTATTCATATTTGCATCTTAGTATGCCTTTCAGGGCCACATCATGATGCTGCCACACTATTGTGTGTTTGTTGTGATGTGGAGTGTTTGGAGTGTGACAAACATAGTGTCTTGTCTGATAGCAAAAAGTTCAATTTTGTTTTCATGTGATCAAAGGGCTTTCTTTCACTTGACCATGGAGTCTCAAGTCAAGCCTTGATCTGAGTTCTGTCCAGCAGCGGCTTCCTCATTCCATAAAGCTTTGACTGATGAAGAACCCAGTCAATAGTTTATTTTTATTTTTTATTTTTATTTTTTTTTATGCAGCATTTCTCCCATGTCAGGTGTTGAAGCTTGTAGCTCCTTCTGCGTACTCGATGACAGATTTAACTGAACTTCAGGGGATATTCAATGCATTATAGATTTGTTTTATTCACACCATGTCCTACACTTTTCAACAGCTTTCTCTGATTTGCTTGAACTGATCTTTTGTCTTCGTGCCGTACTGACAGCCATGGATTCTGATTAACTAGTGAATGGACCTTGCAAGGGCAGGTGTCTTTATACTACGATCACTTGAGACACAGTCAGTGCTCTCAGGTGATCTCCATTCCACTTATTGTCAGACAACAGCTTGCTTGGACCTTTGATGAATTAGGCAACTCATCACAAATACGGCGAATATTCATGCGATAACTTATTTTGAGTTAAATATTTTAATTTATCATTATTTTGAGGAAATCGGTTTTCACTTTGACATTAAAGATTTTTTTTTTTTTTTGTCAAAGAAGCCAAAATGTAATGATTATGACTGCAATAAGAGTAAAATAATCCACGTGGTGGATACATTTTGTTTTCAAAAAGTCTGTCCCTTAAAGTTTCATTCTGTCGTGTTACAACCACAAACCACAATATATATTTTTGACTCTAACAGCTTTGGGCATTTTCAGACTGTTATTTTATTTTATTTTATTTTATTTTTTTGTTCATTATTGTTTGAAAGCTCAGTCACATTCAATGGAAAGTATCACTTAACAGACGTTTGTGAATCTTTTTTTTTTTTTTTACAGATTTCCAGTTAGGTTTAGACATTGGCCGGGTAGCTTTATTGTACATTATATGTTTTAATCTGAAACACTTAATTGCAGTTAGATGGGACTTCAAGCAGTGCTGCGTGCAGATGAATCTCTGCAGCAGTCGCAATTCATTTAAAGCCACAAATAGACCTTCACATATAAGTGTTTTGTATTTAGCTTCATCCATCTTTATATAAAACTTCCCACCTTCTCTATGAATCCTGAAAAAAAGCATGATGTTGCCACAGCCATGTTTCGCTGTGTGTTCAGTGCAATGTGCAGCGTTGTAGTGCTTTGTATGTTTGTTTGGCCTCGTTTAAACCAGAAGCTCATCCTGCATTTTAACCGTCATGGTGACACCAGCATCCTCACGGACCCGTTGACTTACATGTAAGCGTTTTGAGGATGACAGTTAAGGGGTTAAACCACAGATGCAACTCCTTCTGGGTTTTTATGACGTTCTTCTGTACAGGTCAGATGGAGGACACATTTCTGCCATCACACATCTGTGGGTTTCTGCAGCTCCTATAGAGTTAAAATTGACCTTTTAGCTGCCTTTCTGGTTAAGTGGGCAGGCTTATCATTTAGGTTTGCAGTTGTGTATATATACCACACATATATACTAAGAAAAAAAAATACCACCACTTGATTTAGTGATAAGGTGATTTCTGAAGGTAGTCGTTGTCATTTCAACTGCTCCAGAGTAAAAGGGGCATAAGACATATGCGAGCCACGACATTTAGAAAATAATAAAAACCTCTTACTTTCAACTTCATGGCTATGCCGTGCTTTGTGTTGGTCTACATATTATAAAATCCCTCTAAAAAGAAATTATGTTAAAGTAACAAACTGGGAGAAATTTCGAATACTTTTCCAAATCACTCCACAACAGGTCCCCCGTGTGATCCGGGACTTTACCAAGAACGACATGGCAGGTTCAGGAAAAGTAAGCAGAGCTGAAAAAAAAAAAAAAAAAAAGGTTGAAAGAAATGACAGCCACTTTTTCTTTTAGAAAAACTAAGAAGGAACGAATTTCTGCATCCGAATGATAGAGCTGCGCTCAAAAGCTCACAGTTTTCTTCTCCTTCGATTAAATGCTCTTTCTCTGGCTGTTTGTGCTTTTTACAGTGGAGTGTGCTACATCGCTACTTTCTTCTCTACAGGGGCCCCTGGGCTCCCCAAGCAATAGGAGTAAATTAGAGTGCACCTGTTCCAGCTCCAAGATAAGCCATCTCCAGAGGATTTCCTCTGAGTAAAATGAAGTGAGTGAAGAATAAACAGAATATCACAGCATTACTCCGCCAAGGTGAAGTTGCTGCCGCTCTGGGGACACGGTTCGTTTTGCACAACACCCAGCAAAATATCCTCTGTAAAAACCTCTGGATGTTAGACTGCAGGAATGGTCTCTGCTCACAGCGGAGAGAATAGGCGCTGCTCTTTTGTGCTCCGACCGACCGAGGCAGGCGAGTCAGCTTCTCAACTGTATCTACTCAGAACCTTGACTCAAGATGCTGTTATTTTGTGGTCTGGGTTTTGCGGTTTGTCTTCGGCGTGTTTCGCCTTCGTGTCAACACATGTGCAATGGTCAGACATCAAACGGCAGGCTTCCTCTTTTTAAAACAGTTTTATAGTCCTGCCAAAAAAATTTTTTTTTAAATATCTAATTAAGTCAACTCAAAAAATAAATAAATAAATAAACTTTCTTTTCCTCCTCTCTCTCCCTTCTTTGCATCAGCTTAGTTAGACAAATAACTCCTTGTATGTTTCTTGGAAGACATAAAAGGCGTAACCCCAGTGTGATGCCCAAAGACCACTGACCGCAAATGTCTAGAATGCAAAACTCACCCAGTTGGTTTACACATGAAAGGCAGGAATAATTAGAGGAAAAATTTAATTCATCATACGTTTGATAATCAGTCTGATTTGGTCTCCTATCTGCACAAGGGCATTCAAATAACCCCCCCACTATTAGCACCCCACTCTGCCTCACAACAGTAGTCTGTTTTACCCTCCCTTTGTTCCCTTACAACACATTATCATTATTGTAGCTAATTGCACGGTTCGCCTTGAAGTCGTGCTGGAGACTCGTGATCCGGGGTTGAAACGTGGACGGGGGATCCGGTCTCCTCCACAGCTTGCTTTACTCTGCTAATTGCCGTTACCAGAGGATGAGGCATGCTCCTCGCTGCGGCCAGCCGGACAAGGCTGGAACAAGGCACTGGCCGGGCTGGGTGGAGGGGGATGCTATCACACAGGGGTGGTAGGATGTGGGAGGGAGAGCAAAGGGTGGCGCAACCGACGTGGGATGGGTAGACCAGATTGGGGAGGGAAAGGATAGCAGTAGGGGGCGAGCGGAGGGGGATGCAACCAGCATTAGATGTAGGTCAGCAGGAGTGGAGTTTGGTTAGTGCGACCCCTCTCTGACAAGATCCAAGCCCTTGCTCCCAGCAGAGGTGGACCCTGGCATTTGGGGAACTCGGCTATTAGTGAGGCTAATAAAACCCGAGGAGAAAGTTTTGAACCTGCAGCGGCCTGAAGACACGGTCCAATGTTGAAGAACACTTAACAGGGCTGTAGAAATATCACTGAAACAAAAGTATTTAATGCTGTTGGTGAACGTTGCATGAGACGTGCTATGACTTTAGTCTACGGACATGATGAGTTTTTTTTAAGTATTATGCAAATATTAAGTTGTCTTTAAGAGACTGAAAAAAAAAAACACTAAGTACACTATCCTCATTCCACCTGATGGTTTTATTAAAAATAAAATAAAATAAAATACAACTTTCTTGAATGAAGATTTCGCCAGAACATCATAATCTCCTCTTACAACATTCCTGCTGCTTAACAAAAGAAAACAACCAAATATATTACTAGTATACATAGAATGGATGCAATGCATTTGTACAATAAAACTGAAATGACCAAACAGAAAGCAAACCTTCTGCTTGCTCACCCGATTTTTGACACCAGATGACAGAGGTCAAGTCTCAAATGTTTAATGAGAAAGCCGTCTACATTTAAATTAAAGAGTTATCAATAGCAAATATTGCTTGTGTTTTTTTTTTATGATTTAACAAATCCTAATGCTCGCATACGTTGTAAGGTGTGCAAACAGTACTGGTTTAATGTCACTTGCTTGTTTTTTGTTCATTTCTGTTGCTTGAGTCACATTTCATGCACATTGTCTATTAAAATTACTAGAAGTCAAGTCTGACGACTTGTCAAACGACAAGTTTTTGCAATTGCATTCAAATAACATGACCTCACCTAGACCTGGAACCAGACCGGAAATGCTTTCACAATTTGATTATTGCTGCTAATTTATTTAATAATATGAAAAGTAACTAAGACGCATTATGTAGTTTGGAAAATGTGTGTTTTTGCTTGCAAGTAAGAACATGAAATTTGAAGATGTTTTAATTGCATAGCATTCAAACAAACCAATTTAGGCGAATTAAGAGACATTGTTGATTGTGTGGTGGTTGAGGTATCATGGACTAAAATGGAGCTGGGGCCCAAAATTAAGTTCAGCACATGCCCCAAATATTCTAGGATCAGCCCTTGTAGTCAGCGAATTTTTACTGATTTCCAAATATTTTTTTTTTCAGTGATGATGTTGTCAGTATTAATGCTAATAAATTATATTTATATTTTCCAGTATCAGTCCAAATTGACAACAATCAGTGTCTAAATAATACTTAATAGAGAACCTGAAATGTGAATTGTTGTAAAATTCATCTATACACAAAAACGCTTCCTCCGTTCTGGACCATGTCCTAACAATGATCATTTTTATGAGTGCATCTTTTTTTTTTTTTTATCAGCATTGTTTATTAAAGAAATGCACTTTGAAAGGCGGGTTCATCGAACTCTAAAAATCGTGCAATTTTTGTGAGCTCTGATAGTTTTGTAATTCCGACGGGAATGCTAGTTTTACGCCGCAGTATCAACTTCTAACTTCAAGAAATGAGTCACAGCTCCCTGGTGGGGCTTTATGAAAAGGAAATGGAATCATAGACATAACTAGTGACAAAGCCTCCATCACCTCACATAAGATCTCATTCCTTCTGTAGGAATTCTGGTTTATATACCCCCCACCCCAAAAAAATGAGAAATATCTTCCTCTCACACAACTTTTTTTTTTTCCCCTCCTCTTCATTCGAAAGGTATTTTCATGACCAAACAAAAGGAAATGGTGTCATTAATGATATGTATTGTGAAAGAAGCCCTCTCAAAACAGTGTTTTCTATAAATGTACAGATAAAGGGGCTGATCTCTTTCCCAACAAAGGATCTCTAAAATATGAAGTGAAAAGCTACCCAAGATGAAGCTGGTAAAAAAACAGGCAAGGAAGAGCCTATTTCCACAACACAAACAGATTTCCTGGCCTTTAGCAGTCTCTTACTGGGATACTTTGAGACATATCCATCAAAACACAGCTGTATTCATTCATATTTCATACCTCCTCCTTCTCCCAGTGCTTTAACACAGTTCTTTGATCAAAGAAGAGAACTCGGATCACAACAGGAAGGTTCCCTGCCAGCTACGAAGAAGACACAGTACTGTACATGGCTCTGTGTAGATGTCTTTACTTTAAATCGTCATTTATACGGAAATGAAATGATATATATTTACGCTTTGCAAATCAATGTAAAAGAAAAGAAAAATTAAAAACTTGAGAAATTCTTCCCTCTGTTGTTTAATTCTTGTAAAGTTCTGTTGCAAAAAAAAAAAGTACAATTTATCTCTATTCATCTGAAAGTGAAAGACAAACTGCACCAGTGAGTTTCCCTTAGAATAGGGATTTTTCTGAATATTTTTTTTAAAACCGATTTAAGCCTTTGTTGGGGGGTTTGAAAGAAATACAGTTTGAGCAACTTGGGTGAAGGAATTGCTGCGAGAGTGACAGCCAGGATCAGATCCTAAACGCACAGCTCAAGAGTGTCACCATGTGGAGATGGGCAGATATGGCACAGCTGTCTGAAAAAAAATGTTTTAACACAGTGCAAGAGAAACTGTGGGATTTTTTTTTTTTAAATCAACCTTAAGACTTTTTTATTGTAACTATACTTTTGACAGCTAAATTAAGTTTTAATTCAATTTAATTAACTTTCCAGCTTGTTCCTGTACCTCACGTCCAGCGTATCAATTCCAAGACGTCGCACTTCCAAGTACCCCTTTCGGTAAGGCTTGGGGAGGAAGAGAAAAAAAACCTGTTTGAAGACCTCCCTGACATTTAGACTCTCTCTGAAGATGACTTTGCCTTCTACTATTGCCTGCGGGAACATGGTAAGACCCACACTTAACTTCAATTGAAATGCAGTGCCAGAGCCCTCCTGGGGAAATTATCATTCTGTTCGTAATAAGTGTCACAACAAGCACCTGGAAAATTACTTTATTACACTTCCCGCTTAAATAAAAGTTTCCTCTGACCCACTGGAATCACATGCAGTGCAAAGGAACAACGAGCAGTGCCTTGCAAAAGTGTCCAGACTCCTCATACCTTTTGGATTTTAACATTTGTCTGTCGAAGTGGAAACGGCGTGTGGCTGAAGTTCTGCCCCGGATCATGAGTGGACACAGCAACGTGGGAAAGAAGGTGGCCTGTTCTGTTGAAAACATTGTGACCTATGGGTCTGTTTTGTTTTTTTTCAGCAGTTGATAGGCAGATTAAAAAAATTAAAAAAAAAAAAACTACACACGGATGTGAAAGACAACAACTAAAGTAAACCTACACATTATGTATGTAGGAGCTGTAGAGACTTCATAGGTAGACAGGAAGATACAGTGGTTGTGCTCTAATCTGCTCCATTTTGGAGGAGTGACAAGAGAGCCTTTATAAATCCTGTTTGCAGCTTGGCACAAGCAAAGTTGGCCGGCACTGCAAGTGTGGAAGAACGTGTCCTTGAGACCGGGGTGCAAGTTCACTTCTTGAGGCCAAAATTTAACCCATAAAAAGCTCAAGCTATGCCTGAACATAAAATATCCGAGCCCAAAGCCCCATCGCGCCGCGTAGAATTTATTTTTTCAACAGGGACTATGAAGTTGATTAAAGTTGCTGAAGATGAATGGAGCACAATAATGGAAAATTCTGGGTGAGAATCTGATAGACGCTGCAAAAAAAAAAAATTGAAACTCGGGAGCAAGTTCACGTCTTATTATGAAGTCTTTTTATGCTTGTTTCCTCCAAAGACTTGCTGTACTTACACCCAAAAGTAGTTCAGCAAAGTATTGGCTCACAAGAGCTAGTTATTTTCAGAATTTTACTAGCTAAAAACCATCTATCCTTTTTTTTTTTTTTCCTTTCCACTTCACACACTTAAGTGGAGTCAATTAAATATGTCAAAGTTTGTGGCTTTACCACTAGCACACGTGAAAAATGTTGAAAGGGAGTGAATGCTTTTGCAAGCCACTGTAAACACCAAAATGCTAGTCAAAGAACGCGTGTTTGCCGATGGGCTACATGAGGAGGCACACCTGTTTGATGCGATTGATTGAAGTGATTGTTGACTTTCTGCCGTAGCCTTGGATGGAGGTGCTATGAGATCCCTTTTTTTCCTGTAGCCGTTATCCAAGTATGCTCCGTTTTTCTTTTTTTTTTTTTTTTTAGAAAATGAATGGCACAAAAATCAAAGTATCAAACATGCATCGCCTCTTCATAATGGAAATCCCTCTGAGCAAGGACGTGTAACAATGGGCCATTCTCAGCTTCCTGTCCTTTCCCTCTCCATGCCAATGAACGTGACCTCCACGGCATTAACAATGGGGCGCCTCGCAGCATAAGCATACATACACTAAGGCTGCTTTTCATCTTTGTTGTTATATTTAAGGATGACATCCTAGCCTGCTGGCCTCTAACCATTGTCTCCAGCATGATTATTTTCTACCCGTTGTTTAGCCCCAGTTGTGGCTCTTTGATGAAAAGGTCGCCACTCAATTGGAAAACAGTCATTAAAATGCGGTTGGTACTATTCACCGGTGTGCATGGGGGAACCAACTCAACTGAGCTGGTTAATCAAAAGTTAATTATATAATTTTCATGCAGATGAGGGAAACATTCAAATGAATCCCAACCCTACAATCATTACAAAAAATAAATAAAGAAATAATTCTAAAAGGCTATAAAATGTTCAGGGACCAGGAGGCTGTAAACAATATGAAGTTTAATTTGAGGTAAACAAAGTGAATATCCACCAGGGGGTCTGGGGAAGGAGAAAGTGAGGTTAAATCAAATTTGGAAACATAGATACCAGCAGGTTTTGTTGTCCTGATATATGTGCAATTAGGCGGGTCCTTGATGAGGACACTGGGAGGGGAGAAAGTTGGCTCGCACGGCTAATGCTTCGGGGTTCTTTAAACAGAATTTATGGGATTTTATGCTTTATGTGTAAACATTAATTATTCTCGCAAAAGTACACCAAACCGAATTAAACCTGTATTTTAAGAAGAAGTTGTAAAAGGATAATTATCTTTTATGAGCGTGTTCTAAAATTATTGAACACCCCATGAAGACGAGCGCAAACTCCGTGGGACCTTCAGAGGGAAATGCCCTGGACAACAATTTTCCCCCCCGCAACTTTGTCCAAGAAGGCAAAGTATCACTTTTCAAAAAATGCTCAGCGTCTCCTCATCTAATGAAATGAGTGTGTTATGCAAATTACAGACATGAATATTAAACCAATGAGGTGAAGTACCACAAATGAACAAGTATTGTTCTGGAAGTGCAGCGGAATGCGGTTTAATTTCTCCTTAATTCTATGTGCTCTTATAATGTTAGCCTTTTTCCCAGTTGTGCGAGCCAGTTTGGGTTCATTGGTGTGCATTACAAGCGCGCTCTAACAATGCGGGGCCTCCCCGGTGTCAGCACAGTTCATGAATCTTAGCCCCTTATGCACCAGGCGATTAGTATGGTGCTCTGTCTGTGGGGCTTTGCCAGAAAATGAGTTCTCTTTAAAACATATGCCCCCTGCTGATTCGTTTCCTTTCCTGATATGAAATTCCAATTTTTATAATGAACACCAATTTCATATACGGAGAGATGGAAAAAAAAAAAAATTAAAGTTGTGCACTTCGTCTGGTTTTGGATGACTGCGGTTACCCTAAATTAGGAGAACGCCGTTGTGGACGTTGCGAGCAGAAATGATTTAGATGAGTGTGTTTCGTCGGCGGAGGCTAATCAGCAGCGAGGTATACGGGCGGCGCAGAAATCAGCTGGTGTTTTCCACGTTGCATATGCATATGACTGGCGTGGCAGAAAATGGAATTACCAAAAGTGTAACAAATTCAATTAAGTCATTGATTCCTAATAAATTGGCTTAATCACCAGCTGTTGTCATGCTAAGATTGTTGTGTCACAAGTTTGTCATGCTTGTCGGTCGTGACTGCTACACAAAGACGATTTATTGGATTTAAAGCTACAAAAGATCTTTTATATTTCTTTAATGTGGTGACCAGATCTATAAGGTGTTTTAACCAATCTGATTAAATGAAACAATACACCTTTAAGTCAGGGTTGAAACGTTTATTATAATTGATTTATAATGACATTAAAGACATTTTATGTGTTGAAAACAAGAAAAAAAAATCTGAAGTCAGAGTAGGCAGTCCATGGCGTTGATTATAATACAGTTTGTCTTCTTTTTGATGCTCCTTTATTTATTCAGGAACCTTTTGTTTCTGTCAAAATGGCTGGAGCCATCATTAATCTAAAGAAATTAAAACCAGACATTTGTTAGAATTTAAACTACAACTTGAATATGGCTCAGTAAATTAAAACACAATGGAACAATTCATTCTTTTATTTCAGTATTTCAATTCACATTGCTGAATTACACACCGAGTGACAACATCACATATTTATTTCTGTTGACTTTGTGACTGGTGAGTCTTACTGAAAAAAGCAAATAATTTCTCTGTGGCTTTGGGCAACGCGTGTTTCTCGTCTATCGACTACAGCGACATCATGGTCACTAAAAAAACATACTGATACTTTTAGCGGCATGGGTAGGTGATAATTCTTGCTGTGGTGTGAATGCAGCATCTTCACAAAGCTTGTCTGCAGAGGGAAGCATGAACATCACCAAATGTTTGGTAGAAGATTGATGAAACACATTGGACTGATAGCAGCATGACCAGATAAATAAACCCTGAATAAAGTCTTCATGACTGCAAACTAATTTCTGAATAAAATGTGAAAGTTAATTTGATCTGAAAAGAGGGCAATTACCCAGAATCTCTTAAATGATTTTGCTTCACATTTAGGTTGAGGCTGTGATATTTCCTGTTTGTGCAGTTTTAACGGGTTTTTTCCTTCTACTAAACTTTCCATGAATACATCTGGATACAGCAGTAACCTTTTGTGGATTACTCTCCTTGTGAGGCATGTCAAGTGGAGTACCGTCAAGTCTTTTCCATGACTGTGTAGCCCTTAGTGTTACATGTATGTGTTAAAATGTTTATTTGTCTCTAATACCCTAATTGTCTGGGAAGCTCAGTTTTAGTTTGAATACCCAGAAGCTTGAAAATTATACAAAGTTTATGCCATAAATGTATCAGTCTGTCCCCTGAAAATGTTTAATAATATTCACTGTGAATTTGATTTGCTAGAGTTAAAGTCAGATATTGAATCACACCTTCTTTTAAATCAGTTTTTAGATACATTTATATGGATAAGAATTAGCTCTGAATTACGGTCGTCACCCTTCCGTGAGGTAAAAATAAAAAAATATGACCCATTAATCATGCACAAATTCAGTCAGGCAGGAGCGGAAAAATGAAAACAGTGATTGAGCCATTTGTATATTGTCATTGCGATTTTAGAGCATGGCGGCTTCAGGGGCATGATGCACATTAATATTGTACAATTGAAGAGAACATTGAGGATGAATTATGTATAAAAAGCTCTTACATTGTGCGGCCTGAGCCTCTCCTGGGTTTGGGCACTCGCCTCTTCAGGAAGCGACACCACTCCTCCGGTGCCCATCATCTGAACACGACATGAGACATTTTGGAACTGAAACCAATGCTTGAAGTGAAATTCAACCTACAGCACCAGAGTCGGACTTCACACGCCAGTTCTATGAAAGCATTACTCGTAAAACGTTTTTTTTTTTTTTCTTCAATAAAGTTACCACATTTCCTGAAACTCCCAACTCCACATAAAATAATCACTCACCCTGATGGTTGCCTCGAGCTCTCCCACGCTTCTCTTTCCACCTGGTAGCCATCCATAGGACCAGTGCTGGCACAGAGTGACCTGAGCCAGCAATGCCAACAACAGCACCTGCACCATAACTCTGCTGCTTGCCTTCATTAAAGCTGCGGGGAAAGCCAAATATGTAATAAAAACAATAATGTCACAGCTCCGCAGCCCACGGATGCAAACTAACTCATCACCGTGCGCAAGCAGACTGTAATTTAGACCACAGTTAATCAAAACAACACTTATAAGTTCATGGACGTTCACCCAACTTCATCGAAGACTATCTCACCTCTGTGTTTTCCTTGTTAGCATGTGGTGCATTAGCCAGGGGGGGGATTTTATAGGTGTCGTACAAGGCTGCTGTCAGGATTATAATCCCCTCTTTGCAGGTGTGACACATTTACGGACTAATGGGACACAAAACACAACTAATGGAGCTGGCTAAGTGCTCACATATGCTGAGATCACTGCCAGGCTTGGAGAGGCATTAAATATATATCATAAAATGTCTTTGTGATGTATTGGATGCATCTGTGTGGAGGTGCTCACTAAAAAAAAAAAGAAAAAAAAGACATTTGGATGAAACCTGACGTTTATCTCCATCTATAATTTATTGGACGCTGCTTTTAGCAAACAGTTGCTGAAAATCTGCACAGATACAAAAGGCAGAAAAAAAAACATCACTTAAACCAGATGCTTGTGCATTTGTTACACTTGCTGTAAGGCTTTAAATGTCATTACCCTTATCTGTTATTCGTTTAGCAAAAGAACAGATTGAAGTCAACAGTGCAGTTAGCGATGATGAATGACCACGACTGATTTTATGTATACACCAAAAATGAAAAGTAAATAAAAAATAATAAGAGCAGTGATTCCAGTGTAAACCAATTATTTGGATGTACAAACATAGTAGAAAGTTTGCCGTACAACCTTCAATGCTCCACAAATACTTAATCACAAAACTTGCAAAAATATAGTTCCATATAGGCAATTTAGGATTATCAATAACTATTGTGGTTACTATAGAGTGTGAGTTTCTATTTACTATACAATGGATAAACCCGTGTTAAAAAGATGAGTTCTTGTTGCTGTAAAGTGATGCAACTCATTTCAGTTAATAAGATATGTCGTAAGATGCTTGGGATTGTGAAGATTATTTTTAATTCGCAATTTAATGCTTTCACAATCACATTTTTTAAAAAAATATCTAAATTAATTTTTATCATCTTTGACATGTCAAGTCCAAATGTTTCATGTGATTTTCGTTTTTCAAGAATTCGAAGTCAGAAAAATGGCACACATACCATTTTATTTTTGTATTTTCCAAGTTAACTAATTAACCCGAGTTGAGGCGATCATACATTTGTTTGTTTTGGTTGATTTAATGTGCCATATGTGTCGATAATATTTCACAGAAAAACAATTTGGAGATCACTGGAGATTTTTTTTCTGACATCTGCATCCGTTTGCTGGATGAACACACATGATTCCACCTGCTGAGGCACTGATTCATCGATTACTGTGACCCAAAATCGACTCGGAAGCCTGATGGACAAAGCTGTGATTAAATATCAGGGTTATTGTTAATTCCAAGAATTTTTCCTAAGTTGAAATATTAGTTTTGGTTTGTTTTAAAATTAGTCTGTTACTTGTTTGCTCTGCAGAATTTCAAGCAAGAAACAACTTTGCATGTATCATTTTGACTATTAGTTTAATTATGTAAAATATGCCAAATGTGCCGATATTTATATTAGGAATTTAGGAGAAATGTTCAAAGTCATTTACAGAATAAAACCAAAATAATATTAATGTTCTTGAAACATATACGTGTACTTTTGTTATTTCACCTTTATTTATTTGGGTAAATCTTACCGAGATATGAGGTGAAGTCTCATCTTCACGGGCAACCAGTTTTTATTTAAAGCTAAACTGATAAAGTTTGACTTTGAATAACAATAGCAGGAGTGACACAAATTACATGTAGAGGAGAATGGACTATACGCCAGTGGATCCCGTGATATTAGTGACTGTGAGCTGTATGACTCAATGTTGCTGTCATTACATCTTTTAAATTAACACAAAAACATCAAACAAACAATTTGAGGTTTACTTCAAACCCAAAAATGTTTGCATTCAAGTTGCATGTTTAACAATTGTAATTATATTGAGGCTAGGAGTGAACGGTCTTTTCTGGTGAAAAGTGTCTTTTTGGTGCCAAAAGTAGAGCTCACCCAGGATGCCACTCATGCAAGAACCTCTGCTGCTGACAGTAAATCTGTTCCCAGAGTCTATTTTTAATTTGTCCATACTTGAAGGTTTTGTAGGAATCCTGACTCTAGTTTCCTGCCACAGTCTACAGAACATTAATGTCAGATAATTGTCATTTTAAAATGATTATTCCTTATCTTTATTAGTCTTGTCCTTCTGATAAACTACAGAACCATGCAGGGTTTACCTCGCCTCAAACCTTTTAATCAATGGAAAGTAGCTTCTGTGTCAGAAACCTAAATATGACTAGGTAGGTGTAGAAAACAGATGAATGTATTGGACTTTTTATTATTATTCCCTAATCTATACATGAAATGCTTCTTCAAAATATATGTTACATGAAAAAAAAAAATCCTAAAATATATTGCAAACAACCGTCTTAACATAATTTAATTTGTGTCACTTTGTGACAAGTTTCTCAAGATCAGAACTTTGTCTAATCAAAATGGCACCGATTTACACAAGATGGAAGCATTTAAACCTGGTTCGATAAGATATATAAAAACTATTCTCTTAAAAGCAGAACGTGACGCTCGGCTGGGATGGTGCATCTGGATTATTCTTGATATAACGCATTACTTCCTGCCCGTTCCAATACAAGCTAATTGCATGTTGCCAAGTCAGGCACCAATCCACTAATATTTATCGCCACAGGCAAAACAGAAGTTAGTTAGTGAGGCTGAATCTAATTGCAGCAGACAGCAGCTGTTAAGTGAATCCCAGACTGAAAGTGAGCAGAAATAAACGTATATATGGAGTTTTCTGTTTCTCGTTGAGCACAAATAATATTTACACAATAAACTTACTTATTTTTTGCTTATAAATTATTACAACAGTAGCACATAAGTTCATTCAGAAAACCTAATCTGTTCAGATTAGATCACTTGTTTTCGAGAGTCTGCAGCTCTCCTGTGCCAAAAGGTCTCCTAACACTTTCATTAGTTCTGTTATGCCAAGTGTAAAATGTAAAAAGCTATACAAATCAACATTAAGAAAAAAACAAAGCAGACTTTTATTTGGCTGGTGTATATACAAAGTGACCTATTTAAAATTGGCATAGTCTGAGAAAATGTCGATAAAATCCTGGACCACTCTGTAGCAGAAGTCATATTGCTCCTGGAAACGAAAAGCGAGAGGAGAAGCATGAGCACAAACCGTCCAGACAACATAACCACGGACAAAAGTGACATGTTTAAAGCGATCGCGCGTTGCTCTCACCACGGTCTGAACCATGTGTGGTCTTTGCATGCGTAAACTCTTGACTGTCTGAAATACGTCCAGGAGGCCTTCGGCTTTTACTCTTTCCAGAATGTTGCTGAGTGCAATAAAGGTGCCAGTCCGTCCCGCGCCGGCGCTGCGAACAGAAGGTGCAGAATTAATGAAAAGCTACTTCTCGAAATGCAAACGCTGGAAGTTCTTTCTCTCATCTTTTTCTTTGTTCTGCCTAAGCGGTTTAGCAAAGCAGTGCAGCGGGTCTGGCAGCCCGGCAGTGTCAGGCCACATTTCCTCTACAGAAGTGGAAAGTTGTATATTTCTTCTGTTGCATAGCTTAGTGTATTTTGAAGAAGAAAAGTTTCCTCAGAGGCCCTTCAAAGTAGGGTTGTTGGATTTTTTTTTTTTTTTATATTTAGTCACAACAGAGTCTTATATTTGACCTCAAAATGTCTTACAAAAAGCTGATCAAAAGGTATCCTCGAAAAGCATTATGATTATTTTTTTCTGGATGTCTGTAGAGATACAATCTTATTCAGCATATTAGAAGTTGCGATCCAATAAGACTCGTTGGTCAGATTAAAAATACCTTTTGAAATTTAAATTGACAGCCTTTTTTTTTTCTTTTTATTAAAGCCGCTTTTCTTTATTTATTTTTTTTATTGGTTTGATGTAATATTCTCATTTTAAAAGTCATGTTTTCATCAAGTGCAGGCAGAAAATCATCATGATTAACAGAAAGAAAGGCTTCAAACACCCATCTGTCTGTAATTAATCTATGTAATGTTTCACTTAGTAATGAAGCTCCTAACATAAATGGGCTTTTCAATAACTTTTTAATTTATTGAATGAGTCTGTGTATCGTAGACCTTCAAATGTGAATGATATGTGTAGAAATTCAGACAATGTTAAAATAATCCATAATTAGTCCACTTTGAATACTAGTTACTCTGTTAATTATTTAATGGGAAACTTCCTTTTATTCAGTAAAAGATTTTTAAATCTCCAATATGGAAACAGCAGTACTACTGTCATATGGGCTTAAATGCTTCTCCACAACTTAGAATTTCTCATTGTTCCTTCACTCTTTTCTCCCTCCAGTTAAAGCAAGACATTACAACTAAAACATCGGCTTTTTTCCCCGTCTTTGGAGACCAATAAACTTACAATAAAATTTGTTATAAAATAAAATTAAATTAAACTTAAGCAGTAGTGGTTGCATACTCAAGTTGCGATCCTTGTCCTTCAGATTTATGTTTTTGACTCATTTAACTAATTCATTAGCAAATGAATTCCTCATTGAAATAAATATTTTAACATATTAATATACATATGCAAGACCATGTTTCTTTAAATTTATGATAAAATCCTCCCATAGGAAGGAATGAATTAATCACTCAGACTGGAAATTATGACACTGGTTATTTAGGCCTATTAATGCCACTTCAACGTATATTCCAGTTTCTTTACAATGGAATTAAAATTCAGACCATTTGTTTTCTACTTGACGTGAAAAAAGTTAGAGGGAGTAAAGGTGACCTTTGTGTAATGGCACTAGTAATTATCCCCACTTAAAGAGAGGCTAATCCAAACGCCAACACTAATCAGTTTGGAAGCTCAGTATTTGACTGAGTCAATGTTTACTATGACGGTGGGATGGAGAGATGGAGATGTGTGTGTGGGGGGAGGGAGGCAGGGAAGTGAGTGAGCGCGAGAGTGATGTGCAACTCGGAAGAGAAAGTGTAGAGAGACGTTGGGGATTGCAGCGGGTTAGCCCCATTCCCGGGAGAGGGGGAAAAAAGCTTTAAAAAGCCCCTCCTAGACAAGCGGTGATGAAGGAATAGAGGCAAGTGATGACACCATTTCCTGTCGTTAGCTCATCTTATCAGATTAATCATAGTGGGAGTCAGAGGAGATTTCACTTTGAGAGGTTTTAATTGACTGTGAATCAGTGGATTGGATCAATCCCATCGGGGTACGCTGCCTTAGAATCACTTCACCTGAAGCTAGGTTCTGATCAAAGCATTCACAGCTAAGTCTTTATAAGGGATCACATAAGTGGTTTAGGCGTAGAACACTGGGTCTACTGAGAAAACGTACAAGTTATTGTAGGAACAAGAAAAAAAAAAATTATCTGTAAAATCAAAAGTCCAGATTTGGATAACACAAAAAACAAGTGAGGGTGGAAAAAGTAGGAGTACTTGCACAGTTTTCTGCTGATGTTCCTCACCTGCAGTGTACAACTATGGGACGGTTTCCAGACTGCTGCTGCTGCCTCTGCACAGCAGCAATAATGTCAATCATCCCCCTTCCCTCTCCTGGTATTCCGATCTCGGGCCATCCGTGGAAGTGGAAGTGTCGGACGTGTTGCGACTGTTTTTCCTGGAGAACATGTGCAGGATTTAAGTATTTTTCCTGATGTGTCATGACAAAGCGAGATGTACCGTAGATTACTGCACAACATGACGCACTGGCTTGTTGGAGAGAACCATATCTCTGCGCGTGAAGGTTTCACCCCGTGTTTCCAGTTTCAGCTCCACTGTGTAGTCTCCAAATGTTATACTGCCCTCTGATGGCCAATACTGGAAACACTTTTCCTGAGAGAGAAAAAACAAAAAACAGAGAATTTTATGAGACATTTACCTGATTTGTTTGCCACATTCCTCAATTTTAACTGTAAGATGTTTGGGGGGGTTTCTGGCACATTCTGTTGGGTTCATTTCACCCCACATATCCGTTAAACCAAGATCTGACCTTTGACACATTCAGGAATCTGTTTCTAAATTTCATTCTCAAGCAGCTTTTGATGGATTTGGGCTGCTTTCCTAGAATGACGTATTTGGCTTCATGCAAAACATGTTCTCCATTCTCTGGTCCAAATATTTCATTTTTAGATTCTAACGGTGCCAAGAAGATCATTCCAGATGTCCTTCTTTCTCTGCGTTCTCTGACAAATTTCAGTCTGGTCTTCGTGTTTTTCATAGAAAGCAAACGCTTCTTTGCAAACTCTGATGAATGTTACACTTGTGGATGAGCGATGACATCGTAGTCGTCAAATAGCTCACAGGAGGAAAGCCTGAACTGGGCATGTCATCCTAAACATTCTCCACTTGAAAAATAGTTTCTGTGCAGTTTAATGGTTGCTCTACAAATTCTTTTGAGCCTTCTTTAAAACCTCACCAGACTCAAAAACTGGTACAATCTCATTTTAAAGGTCACTGACAGATTTTTCAACCTCTCCATGGTGTTAACACATGATAGAAAAACCTTCTTTCTAGTGCCCTAATTTCCTCACATGACTGTATGTTTTAAGTGTGAGATACAAAAATCCTACCAAACAAGAAAATGCAGACAAAAAATATCTAATAATAATAATAATAATAAAGGGAACATTAAATGTGCAGATCAATTTCTCTTCATCCGTTTGTGCAGCACCACGCTTTACCTGCTCTCTTTCTTTGAGTTCGGTGAGCATAACGATTGAGTGACACCTCCACTCCCACACCATCCTCCAGAAGTCCTCCACAGTGTGAGACAGGGGGCCCTGGGTTGCGATAAAATAGTCCTTCTGCCTGTAGCCCTGGAGGGCGGATCATCCAGTAAACAAGACTTGAGAGCGCGGCAAAACATAATATTTTGCATTGTTTGCAAAGGAAACAATGAGCTTTATTTATACTTTTCATGGGAAATCTATACAGGAGGTTGAGAGGGAGCGCTTACATCAATAAAGGAGGCATTGATGTAGTCGGTGAACTCCTGTCCTCTTTTCACTGAGAGTATTACTCGGTTGAAATCATCTGCAGAGAGGGAAAAAATAAAATAAAATAAAGAGACAAAAACTTTCCACAAGTGATTTATAATAAAATAAAAGTTTTTTGTTTTTTTTAAAGGCTGATAAAGAAAAGATGTAAACATGCTTATTAAAGTCAGAATACAATATCAAATGTCTGTACATTGTAAAATAAATGTGGCTTCTTTCATTACTCTACTTGTAGCTGAAACAACAACAACAAAAAAGAAAAGAAGAAGAAAAAGAAAAAAAAAACACAAGCCCACATTTAAATATCATTGATCTGGCTGACATGAACCGATTCGACAGATATCCATGTACGGCGTCTGCGAAATCAGCGCTTTGATGTTACTCGGATGTAATGCATTATGAAACCAAGCGGGCATAAAAAAAGCAGCCCTTACACGGGATGATCTGAAGCACGCGGTTCTTCCTCATGTTGGCTGGAAGGTTCCCGGTTCTCATGTTCTCCTTCATAATGCGAACGTTGGTCAGCTTCTGATGGGGAGAAAACGCATTCAAACCGACGTGGATCAAAAACTTTAATCAACACAGGGTATGTGTTTAATGCGATTAAACACAGAGTCTTTCTTTTTTCACTCTAAAGCAGACAATGGTTCAATAATGTTAACAACTACAAAAAACTGAAGCTGGACAAAAAAACATGACTTGTTGGTAAAAGGAGGGGTGGGGGGACGGGGAAAAAAAAATCTGAAAAGTAGGAACTGGAGTGTAATTCCGCTCAGTTTGCGATGAGCCATGGAGGATTGTGCATCAAAGCTAAAACAAACTGAAGACGGCAGATGGTGGTGCCTTATAAAGTTTCAGCTGATCCAAAAACATTTTTACTTATGATTTTCGCCGCCAAGAGCTGCACCCTGGGCAACGTTTCCATGATAATATAACTGTGTAGGATGCAGGGTGATGGGCGACAATTCGTTCTTTACTGAGATGTTTAACGGGGAGCTCCTTCCTTCGTACCCTGAATTCCTCCTCCAGGCCCAGCCTGTCGTGGGGGGCCCTGGTGTTGTGAAGCCTTTGCAGATGGCCCTCCAGAGAGCACACATCTAGCTCAGTGTCTCCGTACAGATAGTACTCCAACAGAGCCTGGTAGATAAAGGAGTACTGCATCTGAGGAGGAAAAGATCAGAAGAGACAACAGAAGCCGATTTAGTTCTGCTGAACTATTTTTCTCTATATTTTATTTTTTCTGTATTACAGAACATGGCTGTTTTCCAAGTTTTCCGGTTGTTTACGGTTCCGAGTCGAGCCGTAGGCTCAAGGTGCAGCGGGTCGCACGGGGTCGTCACTTACGTCTGTCTGGATGAGTTGGCAGCGCTGCTCTCGTATTCTGCTCACAAAGCCGAAGACGTCCACTCGCTGCTCCATGTGCATCATGTCGATCATGCTGTCAATGACAATGAACGTCCCCGTCCTCCCGACTCCGGCGCTGCGGAAAACACAAACAAGGGAAAGGTCTGGTCTGTGACAAACAGCTCAAAAAAAAAAAAAAAAGTTACAAAACAAAACATGCACAAAGGAAAACCTTTACTGCACCTTGCAAAACATATTCATGCATCCCGAGCCCTTTCGCATTTTCCTCATGTTCCAGCCGAGCTCCAGTGTATTATGTTGGGATTTTATGCGACAGACCAGTAGAATAATGGCGAAGGGAAAATAAATACATTTTTCAAAACAAATCTGAAAGGTGGGGCTTATGTGCGCACATTTTTTTTTTTCCAATTCCTCTAACACTTTGACACAAAATCCAGGGGAACCAACTGACTTCAAAAGTCAAATTTGCAAATCCACTTGTGAGTAATTCAACCAAACAAATAAGCAGGGAACACAACAGACAGGTTGTAAGCTTAAAGCAGTATTAGGTTATTAAACACCATCCCAAGTTTTGAAATTCTCACAGAACTCTGTTCAATCCGTCATCTTAAATCTGAAATAACGCACTGGCACTCTGGAGGACATGCTGAGATCTCCAGCTTAGTCATGCATCATTTTTTGTGTTTGAGCAGGCATTAGGAGTTCTGTTTGCAGGTTGCCGTCCTACAGGTGACACAGCAAACACGTCAAAAACACTTCACTTTTTGGCAACATCACGTTGCGAGGATGAGTTCCTTCAGCAGGGAGAACTCAACAATAAACAAAAAGCAATCTTGTAGGATAACCCGATAGAAGTTTCAAAAGCTTTGGTCTGGTGGTGGTTCGCATACAGACAGAGCTACGATGGAATGGTTTAGACCAAAGCTCCGTAATGCTGCTAAAAGAGGAATGTCTACATGCAAATCTAACAGAACATTTGTGGAGATTCTTTAAAAGAAAATATATGTTCAAAGACACAGCAATCCCAAGTCTCCACATGTGCAAAGCTGGTAGAGAGCTCCAATTGCAGCGTAATGTAGTTCTCCCAAGTAATTGACGTGGAAGGGACCGAAGGCAAATGCACACCACATTTTTTAGACGCTCACCAGTAAAAGACCACTTTACAATTATGCACTACCTAGCGCTGGTCTATCGCATAAAACCCCCCATAAAATACATTGAAGTTTTTGGTGGTAATGAGACACAAGCCACTGTAAGCAGCCTATATTTGCCTCCCACTTAAAGAAGCCGTAGTGCAGACCCGTAGAACCGTGTGCTTCGAACAAAGGAGTCAATTGTGGCCAGCGAGCATATGCAGAAATGCTTCGCCTCTGAAGTCCAAACACAACACTAATAGATTTACAAGGGTCATTTGGGCAAACTGCACCTCTGGGAGCACAGAGCCTGGATTCCACAGTGGGGTGTTGAACGTCAGCAGTGTGGGCCCCATTCAAGAAGTCAACACCTGTTGCAGCAGTTGCTATAGTCAGCTGCAGATTTCTTTGGTTGGCCATTATGCTGATCATTGAAACAAATACAATTCTAAAGCACTTCATTCTAAAAAACTTCATTTTTCTCTCTCTCTCTATATAAAACTCTATTAACCCTGGGTGTAAACTCAGCTTTTAACTTAAATCAGCAACTCTGTTTCTTTGTGTCGTTCCACTTGATGTCTCCTTTCTTCCTGTATTTTACCTGCAGTGGACAACAATAGGCCCAGCATATGACGGATTGACAGCCTTGACCTTCTTCAGGAATTTTAGCATTCCGATGGGCGTGAACGGCACCCCGAAGTCTGGCCAGCTGGTGAAGTGGAGCTGGGTGACCAGCCGAGGAGCTCGAACGCCATCGCTGCCCTGCTGCAAAAGTACAAACACGCCACAGGTGTTTCACCAGGGATGTGGACACACAAGTCAGTTCAAGAAAGCCACCTACAAACTGTTAAATGTTGGTAGGATAATTCAAAATTAGCATTTTCATTATTTAAAAAATATATATGTATATATATTTCTCACTGTTCTTTCAGGGATACAATGTAATTATCAAACTGAGTTTTTTTTTGTTGTCTTTTTTTCCCTTTTGCCTCACTCCCAGGAGAACATCATTCCACTCTCTTGGTTGCTGTGTTTTCAGAGAGCTAAATGTGAAAGCACTCGTTACAGAGCTACAGCGCACTCATCCTTTCTTTTTTTTTTTTTTTTTTTTTTGAGTCAGAGAGGATTTCTGCGCTTGTCTGGCTTCAGACGGAGAAGGAACAAAGTGAATTTTGAAATGTGAAAGCTTCGCAGCACACCAAGCAGACATCCGACTTGGCAATCAAAAAAAGGGAAAAAGAAACAAACACACCTTCAAAATGCGCGTGGATTCCTGAGGATCAAGTAGCGATAAACTCGGAACATTACGGCGTTGTTTATTTTTCGCTGAAATACGCTTATTTATTGATGACATATCCCGTTTCTGCCATCTGTACCCTTTTAATGTTTTACGTCTAAAATATTCATTTTCTGACTAGGAAACATTTTTACTCTTGGTTTTGCATTTGCATAAATGAAGAAGATAGGGAAAACAAATAGCTGTTTTACACCACATAACAACATCTAAAGAGAAAAATCAGTTTGAAAACTTGGAATATAACTTGTTTCTAAAGTGACGCTCATTTTAAGTTATCATTCGCTTCTAGTAACCAGCACAAGTCTATACCTTGATTTTCACTTACGTATTGAACACAGAACTTTCTGATGGTGTAGTCCACCAGCACAATGACGTCTTCAGTCGCCACGCGGATATTTCCGTACATCCAGCAGCCTTTTTCCGGCCAGTACTGGCAGCATTTCTCCTGGAGAAGGAGAGTGATCATAAAAAAATACTGCAGTCACATTAATTTCTTACCATGGTGCTCATATCCCCTCGTACCTTTTCTCCAACATTTTCTCATGTTACAACTGCAATGTATTTCACTGGGCTTTTATGGGACAAACCAAGACAAAGCAACACGTATTTATGAAGTTGAAGGAAAAGGATCAACAGGTTTCACAATTCTTGACAAATAAAAATCTGAGAACTGTGGCAAGCTCAAGTTAGCCTGATTCTCCTAAGGGGTAAACGCTCAGAACGGTGGTTGCAGCGTCACGCCGTGGGGTTTCCTGACTTCAATAAGAACAGAAGTCAGTCTGAGTTAATAGGAACATGGATGAACCTTGAAGACGGGGAGGTGCAGAACACCGGACACTAGGGTAGAGGTTCAAATTTCAGAAGGACAACGGCCCTAAACATTAAGCTAAGGCTTGCAATGGCTCAAATAAATGCATATTCACCTCTTTAGAATGGACCAGTCAAAGTTCAGAACTCATTCCACTGATAATATGTGACAAACCTTCAAAAGTTTGACTGAGTTCCACTCAAATTATGATAAGACAAATGGGGAAACATTTACATTTTTTGAATGTGCAAAATTGATGCATCACTTGATAATGAAGCCACAACTCTGTGTCGGTCCTTCACATTAAATCCCCCCCCCCCCCCCCAAAAAAAAAAAACACAAAAAAAAAAAAAACACTGACATCTGTGGTTGTAGTGTGAAAGAATTGGACAAAATTCAAAGGCAATGAATACTTACGGTACTTTATCAAGGCACTGTATGAGCAGAGGAATTTATATTTTCAGTGCGTCTTTTAAAAATTCAATCCAGAGGCGGACTAACAGTCGATAAGGTCTTCACAGTGACGTTTCAACCCATTAACTAGATTCTCTAATTATCATGAAGCCTCTCAGGATCTTATCAACAATTACTTCATCATTGATCCCCACTGCCTCTAATCTGCCCCATCAAACTTGCTTTTTGAGCACTCAATTATCCTCGTTAGGCTGAATTTAATTTCAACGCTAAGCGATCCTGCAGGGTGACACTTTTGAATGGATTCCCAGTTAGAAGAGGGGTCAAATAAAAGATAATCAGCACTTTGGCTTACAAGGAAACATAAGAGGTCTCAAAAAAACTTTGTGGTGTTTACAGGAGGGTTTGAAATAATTTGGTAAAAAAAAATAAAAAATTAGGAACATACCTCCTTTCTTTCTTTCAAATTTGTCAGCATCACTATCGTTGTGGTTTTTTGCTCCCAAATCATTCGCCAGAAATCAGCCAATGTCTCAGGCTTGGGACCTGGAACAACGTCGGGAGAAAGATTTCCAAAACACATCAAGAGTCAGAAACTCAAATGTTTTCTTAAAACACTTTACCTTGAGCTGCGATGAATTTGTTCTTCTCTTTATATCCCTGTGTGGAAAAAAAAAAAAAAAAATAACACTCTAGATTAGCTAAGAGAGAATGACTATATTGATGAATTATTGGGTAAAAACACCTACATCAATGTAAGAGGCATTTATGTAGTCTGAGCACAGATGTCCATCGAGCTGACTGAGTATCACCCTGGAATGATCGTCTGAGACAAGAGAGGAGACATAAAGCGAAGTAAGTTTTATTTCTGCCTGCTGCGCTGCTTTTCCCGGTGATTTAGCCGTCAATAAACCCGCGGCCCAACATACACAGACCCTCACTCACATGGTAAAATGTTTGGGTATCTGTTTTTCTCTCTGTTGTGCTCTCTGCTCGCCTCCTCAAAGGACCCATGGTGGTAGTAACATGGCAGTGACTACAAAGAAAGAAACCAATCCTCACATGATAAAGGAAAAAAGAAAAGCACCAGGTACAAAGCCATCTATCAAGATATTTTATTGTTTTTCCACCGTACTTGATATACGATCTGACGAAGAAAAAAAAAAAAAAAAAAAAAAAAAAAAAACGTCATCCACACCAAACAATCTTACATTGAACTCCTCTCTGAAGAGTTTGCCGTCATCTGCGGAGCGTATCCGGTACTCCTCCTCCAGCGAGTCCAGAGGGATCGGGAAGTATCTCTTGGACGGCGAGGGAGATCTAGGGAGGAGGACCACTGTCTGCTCTCCTGAGTATAGAGGGATATACGGTGGTCAGACAGAAAATGTCTCCCAGTGGACGACATTACAAGATCTCGCAGCACCTGCACAAACAAGCCTGATGACTATTAAGATTTCCTACCTCTGTGGGTAACGTGACAGAAATGATTTCTGGAGTCATAAAGTTGGTGCTGCGGCTCAAAACCATCTCAGCTCGGAATTTGGCATTTCCGCACATTTATTTTCCACTTGAAGAAAAGTTTATGTGGCTCCCTACGTGCTATGAAACCTAAGAGCCCCCCCCCCCACACACACACACACACACAACTTTTCCAGCTTTGGCTCATGAGTCTTCCTTTGTTCATAAAGAGTTTAAATTTACAAGTAAAATAAAAAAAGGCATAAAAAGAAAATGGATGCATTATATTTTCATGCTCCGGTGGTTATTTTGAGTGCAGAAGGAGTACCTTGTTCCTCCAAGAAGCCATTTGGAATCTTCTTATCCACGGATGTGACCAGGGCTTTCCTGTGGTTTTTAAACCTGTAACGTAAGAAATAGGGTGAGGTAATGAAAACCATCTGATGAAGGGAGCCAAGTTCAGCGGAAAAAGGTGCCCGCGGAGAACGGCTCAGCGCATGAGATGAGTCAGAAAGTCAAAGGCAACATTAACCATCTCAGGGAAGTAAAGCTGTTCCTCCTCATGCTGTCGCTTCGGAATGTGAAGCCTCATCTGACCCAACTCGTTTTGTTTGCCGTCTTCCTTAACAAGCAGCTGTTAGCCCATAAGCCACTGCTCGCCTCCTGTTTAACCCCCCCCAGGCCCCCAAACAATAACGCCCTGACACATTCAGCCTTATTTTCATTTAACGTTAAAAAAAAAAAAAAAAAGAGGGAGACGGTGAGAAAAGTAATTGTGGGGTGTGCGACTTTATTTACCTCAGGCAGTAGATTGTTAGCAGGACAACAATGATAAGAAGCAGGGATATGATCAGCGTCGAGGGCAGGACGTGATCACCGTGGTGGGTGGGGTTTTCTGCACAAACAACCGGTGAAACAGATGACTTCAAAACAAAAAAGCTTCAAACTAAAAGTTTTTTAGTTTTTTTTTTTTTTCACTTCTGACTTATCAAGAAAGCTTAGAAGTCTCGATGCTGCATAAATAACTCAATTTGTAACTCATCAAGTAAAAATGACTCAATTTTAATTTGCATAATTCCACTCAAACTTTTACCTTACAGATATACAGAAATAACTTGCAGTGGGATTATGCTCACAATAATGATTCAGAACAATTGTTATCAGTAATGCGCTGATCGCTGATCATGCTGCGGTAAGACGTGGGATTAGATTTCTGTGACAACTACTGACATAGTTTACAAGAATTCAGTCTGAGTTATCTCTTAGTCTTCTTGAATTTATCATTAAGACATAAATAAAATATTGCAGTTTCCTTGGGGTTTTATTTAAACGAATCTAATGTGGAACAATCTTTTCTTTTAATTAAAAATCCAGATCTTTTGGGATATTTAGTGGGTCTTTTGTAGAGTAGTTAATCAGCGAAGCTTTATCGCTTTTTGCTAAAATTGCACTAGGAGCTAATATATAAATTCTTTTTGTCCTGTCTGTCTCTGTGTTGCCCTGAAATGAACTGGCATCCCGTACCATGTCTCTTGTCCATTGAATGTTGGTGACAATGGGCGATTGGCTGAGAGAGAATTACTTATTGCTGTTACTCTGTTTTCCAGTTCTTCACATCCAACTTTGTCTGTGTGTGCACAATTATAGAAAATCCACAGGATTACATTTTTTTAGCTATTCTTTTTGAAGAACTTTCATTATTTCTGTACTTTTTAAGAGGGAAAAGAAATATGTTTACTTCTTCTTTTTCATGCATTTTTAATGCTGCTGTTGACAGAGATGTCATAAACGACTCAGCTTGTTTTTATGTCAGCAGCAAATTTTGCCTCATTTCTTTAAACTGTTTCTGTGCAAAGGAAAAGCTGAAACTTAAAAATATACTTTTCTTGTTTGTTTATGCTATGTCTTACAGCATAAACATATAAAAAAATATATTAATAGGCACCCACATTTTGCACTGTGTTGAATTTGACACCACGATTGCTAACTCTGTCAGTCTGTAATGTTTTACATTAAACCAATTAACAAGGCCTTCCTGAAATGTTTTTGGTCATATCATGTCTCATTATTTTACTCCAGAATTAAAATAAATATAGATATATTGTTTAGTTTTGAATTGTGAGTTAAAAACAAATGGACATGTCTTGTCCAGACTGCAGGACGGATTGTTCTCTGACTCAGTCCACCTTCGGTGAGCCTGGACGCAGAGAGAAGGAGGCGGTTTTAAGACTGCTGCAGAAACAAACAGCGTTCAGAAGAGTTCCCAGAGCTCAAGCATTAATTTGTGCAACTGTCTTTCTTTGTTTTTAATTGTGCTAAATAGAAGCCATGCAGTTGTAGTTTTAAAGTCTCCAAATTTGCTGGAAGTGTTGCTCTAAAGGGTATGCAGTGAACTGTTAGATTATCTTGTTTTGTTTTTTTTGTAATTTACTGAACGTTTTTATTTCTGCAATAATTAGCCTTGAGAATATATATTTTTTAAATACACAAGGAACCTATAAATTGTCCATATCAACATTCTGGATTTCCATAGATTTTAATTTATAACTCTTTCCCCATCTGTTTTTATAACTCCTGGACATTTATTGGTTCTAATTGGGTTTTATTTTCTAGATGTTCCACACATCATTAAGCAGCACTATGCTGACGCTGGCTTCCAATTTGGCAGCAGCAGAGCAAAAGGCTGTTTCAGTGTTTTCACTGGCATTCGAAAGTTAAATCAGCTTTTGCTCAAAACGCACAACACGGACCTGGCAAACCTGGGCAGCCGTGGAAATGAAAGATAAGTTACTCTCTCAAATTTCTTCTTTACAACAGCATCACATTCATTTTGTGTGACGATCTGGAGAATTACTCCAGTATGTTAAAACAAATGTAAAAACCTGTGATATTTAAAACATACACGGTTCTTTCTTTAAGATTAGCAGTGCGAGACCTTTGATGTTTTACCTGCAGTTCGGTTGTCATGAGATGAATTGCTGACAGTGATGGAGGATCCAATCAGAAACAACACCATGGTCACTGACAGAGAGAGAAAGAAAAAAAAGCAACAACATTGAACCACTTTTACTGACGAAAGATGTTTGAACCTGTAAGTCTACATATCCGCCACTAGACGGAGCCAAACCAATATAAAACCCATCTGTGCCGTTCATAAAGGGCAGAGATGAGAGCTCTGCTTTGATGTGGCTTGAGGGTGATGTGTGCGAGTTTGTCTGCAGAGCAGTTGAGAGTCCTGCTGGGAAATCTGGTTGCAGTCGTGTTCTGTCAGGCCGACTTGAAAGTGAAGCATCAAATAACCTCAAATTCAAACATCAAACCAGGGAGGAGGCTTTAACCCACAGGTGACAGTAACCATATCCCTTCGCAGACCTTGTGGAGTTGAGCTTCAGCGTTGCTTGTTAGGAGCCATTTCATTCTCCCCCGTTTGCTTTGATGTACTGGAACTGTACTGGACCCTGCTTTGAGAAAATAACACCATTTCTGTAATGTCTCTGGCCCTTTTTAACATCCCATAATCTTATGGGATGAAAAACAAAATGTCATTTTATATTTTTAATTTACTAACAAGGGAAAACTGTCTGTAATGTTGCATGGCCCTTTTAGCAGCTTTCTCCATCTCTTTATTTTGTCCTTCAAAGGTTTCTGAAACTTCCTATAACATCTATTACCTGACTTACCTTTTGCAACACAATACTTAAAAAAAGAAAGAAAAAAAAGCCTCTTGTATTCCTGCTCTGCATTAGTCTGTCCTAAGTTGGAATTTCGAACTGCAGAGTGTAAGGCTAATGTGACCCAAATCTTTTTTTTTTTGTCCACGTATGACCCATATCCAACTTTTTCATGACAGTCTAAAAAACTGAATTCTGATTTTTTTCACCCCCCCCCAAAAAAAAAAAAAATCTGATTTGCGTCACTCCTATATGTGCTACTAAGTCACATACCGTACTTATCCAATTGTTTTTAATGTGTCTGTAGTCTTGCTGATGCACTTTAGCCAACTTTCATTCTGCACTGGAAAAAGCAAAAAAGCTCAGTAAATTCAGACATAAATAATAGCTGAGAATTATAATTAAGAAAGATTTATGTCAGGGAGGCAGATCACATCACAATCACATCACTCCTGGCCTCTACTACACATGTAAACAGGTTACTCTAAAATAGTTGCAGTCAATGCTCCATAAAAAGCCATCGCTATTCATTTTACTTTTCTTAATAGCTTCCTTAATCTTATGATAATACTGTCACAACACTCACAGCATGAAAAGTGGGATTTTCGACAGCTATTGACACCTAGTTCTGCCGTGCGCATGGAGATTGAGGGCTATCGGCAAGAGGTTTTTGTCAGAGTGGACAATTGTAGAGCACTGCCAAGAATGGTCAAAAACGCTGTGTCCGTGTTCCTCTATCACCCCCCTCCCCTTCGGCCTAGCAGAGGTTTTCGTATTTAAATGAAGTTGCTGAGAGCCATGCAAATGCAAATCAACTGTTGAGCACCGGCCTTTTGACTCTCATTCCTGTTGTAGCTGAACCATTTTACCTTCTGTGGTTTTATACAAGAGCTGAGCATGTCCAACGGTTCTGTATCCTTTTGTTTTATACTACAGTTTTCACGGTGTCGATGGAAAGAAAGGTCGAGATTAAACCGCACCTGTTTGAAACTCCCTGCGTCTGGCTGTTCAATCCGAGTGGCCGCTACACATAGTTTAATTACAAACATGTCTCGGATGTGTTCGGACCCACTGGTTTTCGGCAACGAGTTAAAAGCAAAAATAAGACAATATCTAGTGTTAATGATTGCTAATTGTATTATTATTGTTACTATTAATTACAAATCATTTATTTAAAGTTGGTGCTGAAAGTTATTCAGCACTAAGTTAGTGTTTAAGTTAAGTTTGACTTATAAATTAAATTATATGTGTCATTGTATTTTATTAAGTGCTATATTTGTTTTTTAGGAACATAAAATTACTCTGAACATTTGAAATTGCTGGCTAATTACAAGTTATTTGCAGTGGAGACAACTATAAGATTGAATTCAGTCATTCTTAAAGTTTGATTTGTGATTTTGTCTTTTCTGATAGATTTTGTAATTTTACATCCAGGATCTTCAGAATAGCGAAGTGTTTCACAAATAGCCAGTCACTTTTACATTGGGAACAGTCAAAATAGCCTACAAAACTGTACCAACCCATGCTTCTCAGTGGAAACGAGGCATTAGAAGTCCTAACATGGTACCTGGAGCAGGGAGGATAGAAGTGAATAATGAGGCCAGGAAGTGTAGGGCGAAGATGGATGAGAGTAACGAGGTGGAGGACAAGAGATGAGGACTGCAGTGACACCCTATGGAGAAATAGGTGGGTGGTATCAAAAGAACGTAGCAAAATGAAAGGTGTTATGTTTTATGCAAGAGAGTCCAGTGCAGCTGCAGAAGGTTTCTATAGACACAGATAGGTAGTATACATATTTTAATATTGTAAAAAATGCACTAATTGTGAGGAATTATTATGAGAAACTGAATTAATTTTGAATACATCACAAAATCCAGCGTGTAACCTGATCAATCCATAAGCAGCGCGCTGCTGTGGGACATCTGACAGATTTTATGTCATTCCCAGATCCAAGTTTAGGCATCAAAACAATTAGCTGTCACTCAGCCTATGCACCAAAGTTGCTCTAAAAACAACAAAAAAAAGATTCTTAATTATTTTTTCTCTTTTTCAACAGAGAGGACAGGATTTTTTTTTTCCCTTAGTAGTTATGTTTTAATTATTTAATGATCTGCCTTTTTCAGAACTTTTTAATTTATCTGTGGATGATGCTATGCATAAAGCATATAAGAAAATTGCTCACTACATTTTCCTAGTCATTTTTTTTATCTCCAAAGTTCAGTACCTATTTTTTTCCTTCAGTCACTTCCACTTCCTTTCGCTTTTCTCGCCATCCTCAAAGGGGAAAGGTATGAAACGAAACCATAAATTGGGCAAATGTGCCAAATCTGCCTTAATGTCTTTGCTTTGATTTAGTAAAAGGGCAACAAAAGAACTGAGTGTCCTAATTTATCCTCTGTTCCAAGTCCCCTTCTTGTTATAGAGGCCGAAAGACTAGATGGAATAATTCATTGAGTCAATTTATTTCTTGTGAAAATGGGTCATCTGGGGGCCTCATTTGTGATATTTCGGAGAATTTCTCACATACAACCCCCGGGAGGGGATTCCAAATTAAAAAAAAAAACACATTGCCCTGAAGCTTTTGTTGAAAATAGAGCCACATAATAATGCTCTAAAATGTTCTCAAAACAAACTCGATGTCAGATTTCATAAAGCGTTACTGGATTATAAATTATTGATTTGAGTTTTGAAAAGTATGCCATCTTCTACTGCCATCAGAAACAAGTATTTATATTTACAGTATTTATATTTACAGTCATTTGTAAATATAAATGACTGTAATTTATGCAGGACAAGCGCATTTTTTTACATAAACAGTACGCATGCTTTCACATGTAATTTGTCACAAAGCCAAAGGTTATGTGTTGCATGCTGTTAGATGAGCCAAACCTCTCCCCACTGTTAAACAAGCATGCAGTGCCAGCACCTGCTTCCTATTCCCTCCCCTTCGGTGGGAAAGTCGCATCTACTGATTTAGCCCCATGCTACTGTACAGCTCTGTGCAGCAAGGCATGCTGTGCATGTGGGTCACTGGA